>NC_057350.1:145951279-146269279 GCF_016509475.1 Prionailurus bengalensis | reverse complement strand
ACGTATTTAAGGCCTTTGATCCATTATGCCAAACTGAGGCCTAAACTCTCCTTATCTGTTACTATTTCCCTAATTATGACACTGTGTGGGAATGGCTGCCTCCCTATACCTCTATCTACCCTGGTTGTTAGAATATATTTAACTTGTAAAAAATCTAGCTGGTGAAAATAATATCTCACTGTAATTTTAACCCTCATATCTTTGATCATTAGTGACATACTTTTGAATGTTTGATAGCTAGTTCTATTTCTTCACTTACGAATTTTTATCCCTTTTATTATGGGAGTCCTTTCCTTTTTTTTTCTTATTCAGTAAGTAGTAGGAGCATATTTTTATATTTAGAGAATCAAACCTTCGCAATATAATGCAGCAAACCTTTTTCTACAAGAGTATTTATTTGCTCATTATTGTACACTATGGTAGGGTTTTTCTCGTTGAAAATGTGTAAATACTTCTCTAGTCAAAATGCAGGAATCTCCTAAAAACAAAAATGAAGTTCCAATCTGTCATTATTTTCACTTAAGGTTTATGCCTTTGGAATGAAGTGTATGAAACCACTCCCTGTACAATGATTAAATAATTATTCCCTTTTTTTCTTTCCTGACCTCTTAAGGCCTTTCTGTAAGGCTATATACTCTGGCTATCTTAACTGTTTCCTCTCAAACTCTCTGTTCCAGCTAAGTCTGTCTGCCCACTATCCTGTCTCCCCTCAATTCCAACAGCATGCCTGTGTTACGTTCCTACCTTATTCTAGCAGGAATCCCTCCCATCCATCCCCAACTTTAACCAATAGGCCATACGTCCAATTCCTTTGTCTACTTCAAGACTGACCCAAGACTCTCTTCTTCCTTCATGGCTCTTCCTGCCCAAACAGCTCTCATCTTTTCTTTTCACTGTGAGTCAATGTCACACAATTTAGCATTTAATTTTTCCCTCTGTGCCATGTGTCTCCTCTGTTTCCTCAAATAAATTAACTTCTGAAGAGCAAGAATAACATTATAACCTCATTCTGTCTTGTCCAGACCACCCTATACAGGGCCAACCCAAGAAATAGCTCCATGAACATGATGCATTGATATATTTTATTTCCCATTCTGAAATTTCAAGTTCCAAATCCCTTTAATAACTCTAGGATCTGAAACAAATGAACACAGAACTGGACTGCAAGATATTGTCATTCAACAACGCACACTGAAAAATCTTACTTCCCTCTTTTACAAAACTCCTTCAGATGGAAAATACACAAAGGTATAGGAGAAAGCAAATGTACTCAGTTACATTTGTACTCAAATGTACAAATATACTCTGGTTTTTTGCCTAAGTCAATGTTGACATGAAAGTAAACACGTGAATAAGTAAGAAGCAAGCAAATACTTTACAGAAAAAAAAAAAAAAAGCCAAACACCTTGAGGAGAATTTCACTTTTATATTTTTTCCCTAGTTTTATGTCAGTGCCTTTGGAACTGAAAGTGAAATGTTATTTTGAAATTAAAAAGAAAACTGTAAGAGAAACATAGATAAGTATGGAGTAGGTTTCATTATACTTCCCTGAAAATGATAAAATCAGTTAAAGGATATTTAGAGAGTAAAGCCATCTGTTCTTTCCTCAGTAAATATCGAGTAGCACTGACTATGTGAAAATCATTGTCGTAGGACCAGAAAGGTCCTACCAGAATTATTTTCTCTGGTAGCTAGTGAGATATACTGAAGGCAAGAAAAAAATGGTTTAAGCTCCAGAGAGTGTCTATCAGTGTTATTAGAGTTTAGGAAATGGAGCAGCGACTTCCATGTAGTTAATTGATATTACTTATTGAGCACTTACTGAATGCCAAACAAGGATCGAGGGTCACAGAGCTTGAAGACCTTTGAGATGGCCCTTGGTTTTTGAGCATGAAGAGCATGGTAAGCGTGGCCATTGGAGTTAGAAGGAGATTAACACAGGGGTAATCTTTAAGGTTAGTAATGCTACACGTGAACAAGTTTGAAAGATATTTGAAAATTCAATGTCGGCTCGAGAAAGTAAAACAAAACTCAGTCCTTCCATTCCCCAATGAATACTCTTGAAAATTATCTAGATAAAACCCAATACCACACCCAGAACCAGTGCTGACCTCACCGAAAGCATTTTTAAACATGAGGCTTAGCTCTAGGGAAGCAAGAGCTGACACTATAAAAGCTGGCTGTCAGAAAATAACACCCCATTCCCTCCTCTAATTTAGTTACTTTAGGGGACAAAAGGCACCCTGGGAACTTAAATGAGGAAAGTGCAAGTATTGTGAAATACAGCAATGTAAAAACCAGACAATTCCCCAATAGATTCATCTCAGACTGCGGGGTGAGTTTTCTACAGAGTGCCGAGACAGGCTTGCATTGCTTTCCAAAATAAAATGACAATAAAAAAAGAAAAGTTCATGTAAGAAGTCTGAGAAATATTGGAAGCGGAGCTCTCTACATGATTTCAATCCAGCTGATTGCAGAGATGGATGCCAGAGAAACACAATGGAAGTGCAAAGAAATGTTTCAATGAATAGCATTGATCTGAGCTATCGCAAGGATTCGTCCTCCATTATCCTCATGCATCAAGTCAATTCCGGGCCTTTCAGTCACCCTCTCCTTACCATTATCACTAATAACAATCGCTTGGCGTTAATGGTTCTTATTTATATTTTACCATCTTCATAATACGTTAATATATTGGCATTCTTTCCAGAACACTGAAACACATTACTAGTAGTCTAATATTGATCGTCAAGACATCTTATCAAATAACTAAATATTCCTGTGATGGGAAGAAATGGCAGGAAACTGAAATGTGAAAAGGTAAGGAAACCCTGGGGAAATGGCATTAAAACAAGTTCGAGAATAAAAGCACTGGCCTTCCAGAACTTAGTCTTTTCACCTGACCAAAGTGCTGCTGTCATTTCTGATCATTAAATTCTTTTTCTAGACTTTTTAAAAATGCTCTACTTGCACCAAATCTATATGAAGTATGGTACACTGTTGATTTTCAAGCCTGGTGAAAAATGGTGAGAATTCTATTTGTAAAATGGGAAAATGCTAAATTGGCTCTGGCATACTGAACCATAAGCTCCCTATCCCACCTCGCATACATCAAAGTAAAAGAAAAAAGTCATCCTAGCATGACTTTTTTCATGTTTAGGAAAACTCCAAGTTTCCAAAGAAGTACACGAAACTTGGCCATCAAACTCTGAAAGGTGTACTTAGTTCTATGAAATGTGAGTATGTGGAAGAGAATTAAGTATTAGAAATATGTGCCCTTGACCTAACTTTGCCGGTGGAAAACACAAATGGTGAAGCTGTATGGTCTACTGACTTCTAGACAGATTTTGGTCAGTAAGTATTTCGAGATAAGTCCAGTATAGCATCTCCTATAGGTGAACTTTTGTTTTATTCTTTCTTTTGACATATTTTGACTTTAATTAAAATTGATACTGGAAGTAAGAAACAGGACAAGTACAGGGGAAAATAAAATAAAATCAGATTTCACCTAGATTGATTAGATTTTCCACAGTCACTTTTTCCAGCTCAATTAACGTACCATGACATTTCCCCTATGGTCAAGTAGCACCAAACAAGTCCAACACATAAGGGCTATCACAAAATACAGTTTGCAGTGTTCCCAAGATAATAATGCAAAAAGAAAAATCCTGATGCCCAAACCTTTGGGCAAAATATTTACTGTAGGACAAAAATGCCTCAGTGGGATTCCAATCAAATAGGAAGATTTGGGCTGCTTAAAGCTGTTGTTGTCTGCAGTTGTTCTTTCAACTTAGAATATGAGACGGCAAAGAAAATTAGCCTGAAACACAAGCACAGCCCACAAAAAAGACAATGGCTGAGAAGCACTGAAATGGTAGCCCTGCTGATCCCAGGCACCTGTTGGGATCCCAATTCCGGTGTCACAAGAAAAATAAGACATTTCTGCTTCTGCCGAACAGTGAGACATTCCCTTCCAGCTCAGACCTCAGTCAGGAAGACCGTCTTCCCACCAAAAGGAGATTATAACCCTTATCACCAAACCACAAAAGGGCAGCCTGGTCTTGCAGAATGCAGGGTCTTTGGTTTAGGAATCCAAGCAGAGAGGGTAATCCTTGTGTAAGAGGAAACTCATCAAGACATTTTTTTTAGTGTTGAAAGGGAGTGTTCAAAGGGAAGCAAACCTGCTTCAGAAGATCATTGATTCCATCTTCAAAATTCAAATGAGTACCTTGTACATATACTATAGCATTCTTCATAATGACAAAACAGTGGCCAAAAAAAAAATCATGCCCATCAATGAGTATCGCATGCATAATATGTGGTGCAAAAAAAAAAAAAAAAAACAGACGTATGTCTAATGACTCAGTGAATATGTCACAAAGTATGCAATTCATTCAGAAAAGAAGTAAAATAACCTGATAGGTATCATCTCATGTATCACAGATATGATTGTATGTTTGCATGGACATAAAGAATGCCACAGAAGGACCCGTGTGATTTTCTTATCAATATTGGTTATGTCTGAGAGTTCTGACAGAATGATGTGTTGTGCTGAAAGAGATTACTAACATTCATTTGACATTTTGAATGGTTTCATTAGATGAAATGAGTAGGATTACCTTGCAAGAGAAAAATTTACCAGGTGTGGAGGAACTGCATATATAGAAACTATATTTTGCGAAAATGGTAATAAGAACATTGACGCAAGAAAAAAGAAAAAAAAGCACATAACAAACAGAAGAGGATCAGGGCAACTAGGAAAAATCAAGAGGCGTCCAAACCAAAAACACAGTTTGTTCCCTTAACCACAACTAGGTTACTGTTCTCATACATTCCTTGGTGAGAAAGGCTTTGAAGTCTTCATCAAAATCCTATCTTATATCATCTATCATTACTTTAGACATATCTTTAAGCCTCCTTAGTTAATTGTACAGGGAAGGTATATAGAGTCCTCTTTCCAAAGTAGGAATTTTGGCATTCTTGTCTGATCTTCAAAGTGGTCTTTTCAAGTTTTGAGTGAAAAAAAATCCATGTCCGCATTGTTGTGGACCATTATGTGGCATGGATAGATGATGTATGGCTAATAGACTCAAGATCCCCTGAATAGTAAAGCGGACAAAGAAGGAGAAGGGCATAACACTCCATCTATCTCCTGTCCCCTTGAGCTAAGTTCACCTCCTCATATGTCCAACTTTCTGCCAACCCAAGAGAGGAAGCCGCATACACAAGCTGATATTTTTGGCAACTGCTCAGGAATGGCCTCTCTTACTCCCTCCAAACCACCATCACTACCATTTAGTCCTGACCTACTTGCTTACTCTCATCCCCAAGTTCCAAATACTAGCTACTCAGACTGCCTTTGAAATCCACTCGGCCCCTCCCTGCATTGGCACATACTCGGATGCTCTTGCCAGCATCTTGGAATGCACACTGTGGCAGTTTTCCTGTGCTTTTTTTTTTTTAATTCTTCTTCTCCCCCCTCCCTTCTCCTTCCTTCCTTTCTTCCTTTCTTCCTTTCTTCCTTCCTTCCTTTCTTTCTTTCTTTCTTTCTTTCTTTCTTTCTTTCTTTCTTTCTTTCTTTCTTTTTCCTTCTTCTCCCCCCTCCCTTCTCCTTTCCTTTTTTCTTCTTTTCTTTTTCTATTGCAGTTTCTGGCTTAGCTCACTTCTGCTATCATAGTGTGTCCCATGAGCTAGAAATGTAAACCAACTCCAGCCAACAGTCCTAGGGTGCCTAGCCTGGTGGCCCACTTGTTTCGTGGGGTGGGGGCGAGGCAGGTGAGGCAGGGAAAGATTGCATCAATTTGTATATGTCAAGAAAGATGCTTTAACAAGACTTACTTCTGATACGCAAAATGCCTTTGACACAAAGCATCACTGAGATAAAGAGCAACTCTGGTTTTCAGCAATGGACTAATTCACAAGACATAGATTAACACATTCTGAAAACCTTTCATTATGAACTCAGTCTGCACTGCATTATGCACTCAGTGGCACTCTATTGGCCACTGCAGGACACTCACAGATTAAGACCCCATGGCCCTAGTCCACAGGGGTTCAAGACTAATCCTGACACAGATATGAGGAGTACAGGTGTATTCAAAACGCCAAAAATAAATTTATGACCAAGCACAGAAGGAAGAAAGTCAAAACCCATTCCCATTCTACCTTGCAAAGAAATGAGGTGGGGGGAATCAAGAACTAAAAACGGCAAGAGGGACAGGAAGCTAAGTGAACAGGAAGGAGGATATAGAAGTTTAGCAGCTAAAGGCAAGGAGGCTAAGAAGGGAAATAAATTCATAGCTGAAAACCTGAGATAGGAGGAGGAAACTGAGCAGGAATGGGCAAGTGGGAAAGAAGCTGTGGTACAGAAAGAAAAGAATTAGTTCCCCAGGAGGGACAGTCTGGGAAAGGCAGGGAAACGTAGACAACTTAACGTGCAAGCAAGGTCACGTCAGACAGCCATCCTAAATGGAACAGGGATGGGAATGTGAGGCAAATGAACTTGGCAGAAAAGATGGCCTATGAGTAATAAGAATAGTTAATCTTTCTTGGACCTCGATTGCCCTAAACCCCTCAGTGACCATGTTGAAACCCAGACTCTCTTTTCACCAGGACCCAGGATTCTAACATATGCATGTGCTGAGAGTATTGCACACACATTCTCAGTTCAACTCCTCTGTGGATCTCTGGGTCATTCATGGCCCACAAACAGCACTCCTGTCTGGTGAGTACTTTGCACTGTGTGGTCCTCATGCCAATACAAGTTTTCTGGTTTTACCATCTATGCTGTTTCTCCTCCTCTCAAAGCCAGATCCTTTCTACACTGAAAAATGTATATTAGGAGTTTCACTCATGATTGTATTTTCAAGTATGGATGGATGTCAGAGGAACATTTTATACATAGAAATCCCTAAATATGTGTTAAATTTTGACTCCAAAGACTTTCTGAAAAATACTCCTGTTTCCAATCAAAAACATTAATAAAGCTTTTATCCAGGTTCTGAGAACTAGTGATGGGAAGTCAGAACAAATAAAGTGCTTGGAGGTTACTGAATGCCTCAACATGCAAAATCCAAACAAAGCACTAAGTTTGCTCTCATAAGCATTGATTTTTTTTTTCTACAAGACACCAAAAGCCTCAACTATATGACTCTTCCATATCAAGTTCTATCTTCACATTACAGTTTTCCCTAACGATGGTTCTTTGATTTGTAAACTGTATTTTCCTTGCCAAAGAGTTCTTATTGTTTGCCTTTGGAAAGGAAAACATATGGTCAAATTCCAGAAATTTGAAACGTAGAATAAGATCTTAGCCTTTCTAATTTCTGTTTCTTCTTCTCTTTGTTTTCTCTTTCTTGGGGCCTCTCATAAATCACTAGTTAAATTAAAATCTCAGAACTGCCATTTTTTTTCCACCATACTATTGACAGCCTTATCACTGAAAGCTTTGAAGATCATTAGAAATCCCACAGTATAAACAATTATTAAGAAATTATTTGGGGGGGAAATTAGAATCAATTGATCAATAAGATTTCTAAAAGATGCTATCAAAAATAACAGGAAAAAGAGGGTGGGTATCTAACTTGTATAATATATTATCAATATACCTCAGATCATGGGAAGACAGAGTTCTTTTGAAAGAAATGGAAATTATCAGTTACCTGTACTTCAGTGAGACTTGTCTCTTTTTTACTACCAACTAGCAGAAAAGAAAAAAAAGATATGGAAAGAACACATATATGTCACCTTGAGACCACTTTGCCTCTCCACATTCCCCCTGGTCATTCAGCCTCAGTGAAAAATCAGAACCATTGAAATAATCCTTAAAATTTCCAGAAGTGTGTGAGTGTGTTATATGTGAGAGAGCTAAATCAAAACTGATTCCTTGAATCTGCTAATGAAATTCAGTGAGATCTAGCCAGAGAGCTGGGAAGAAAAATTGAGTAATTAGGTAGAGAATCCAAACATCAGGTGATTATGAGAATTCTCCCTGGAAGATTGGGGAAGGGAATGAATTTTTAGGTAAGAGTATATGTGTGAAGTTAGAGAAAGAAAAAAAGAATCCTTCTCAAGTTGGGAGAAAATGATCATGCCCTGGGCCTGGGATCCTGACTGTCTTGTATCACTGGGACAAGAATGAATATGAAGGAAGCTATCACGTGAGGCTCAGGGCTGAAGTATCTTCAGTGTGCCCAACACCAGTGCACGTAATGATAGATCTGGTTGGAGGGTGCACACATGTAGATACATA
Organism: Prionailurus bengalensis; assembly: GCF_016509475.1. Classification (NCBI taxonomy): domain Eukaryota; kingdom Metazoa; phylum Chordata; class Mammalia; order Carnivora; family Felidae; genus Prionailurus; species Prionailurus bengalensis. The sequence goes on along the minus strand of NC_057350.1, from coordinate 146,261,028 downwards.
TGTTCTGTAAAAAGTACATGGATTCCATAGGGCTAAGAGGGACCTTTGCACACCAAGAGAACAACTATGGACCCTGAGAAACAGGAGGAGGTGGAAGTTTTAATACACACAGCAAAACCATGACCCAATTTCCAGACAGAGGAATTTAGAAAGATTATGCCATAAAGTACATATTATGCCATTGATTTGCCTCCTGCCTGTACCCTTAAGCTGGAAGCCCAGGGAAACACCTGTTACATCCAAGCTCTATTTCTTTCCAATTGGTAAACAATTCCACCAATTGCACAATGAAAAAAATTCTGTGAACCTGGCACCCAGATCTGGAACTCTTGGCTGTCCTTGCTGCCAAAGGTCAAACCAATGTGTCTACTTTTGACATATTTTGGCCAAAGAATGTTAATGACATTTTCCGATACACTGTGCTGTTCTACCACGTGTCCCGCCCCGGAAATTTGGGATTACTAAAATACAGAGATATCTTAAATGCCAAAAGGCCACGATAGGTAGAGACATGGCCAGCTTTTCAGGCTTTCTGACCACTGTAGGGACCCACAAAAACACTGACAAGATGAAAAAAATGCATCACCTCCAAACTGAAAAGAAAACTATGAAACCAAAGTAATAAACATTTGTTTACATATCAACAAAATACAAGTCACTGTCAACTCTATTCATGGTTCCACTTAGTCCTTTGATAATCTTTGTACTCAAGAAAATCTGCATGTTAGATGCATACTCCTGTATGCCAGATGCCAGCCACAATTTCGCAGGCGAGATAAATCTATTTACTTGCACTCGAGTTTGGGCAGCAAAATTATAAAAGCTCTTTAACTATTTTATTGCAAAAAACAAAAGAAATCTATTTTGATGGGGAATATTAATGCCCTTTAATATGTCTGTTAAGTTTGTGAGATGGGGGCTTCTAGGACTGTCCAGAAAATATGAGAGTTTTAAAATGACCTTTCACCTTTCCCATTGTTAAAGGAAGCCACTAAACTTGGAGAGAAATTCTTCCATGGTCATTGACCTATCCCTTCTGATTTTTTTCCTTTATCTTTTTCCAGCCTATTAATGAAGTTAAACACGAAAACAAGAATAAGGCGGGAAGGGAAAACTCGCTATTGTTATGATGAAATCAAGTTGTCCTAACAGATAAATAAGGAAGTTTGAAGGCAGTGGTTAATCTTTTGGAATAAATTTTAAAAAGAACATCAGAATTTTATTATTTTCAGAATTCCTTGTCTTAAATTGAAACACAATATCTTAATTTCTAATGGTTCAAGTCTGAATTGTCATGGACAGCAACAGACAAGAGGCCTAGGGGCTGAAAACCAAGACCAAGGATAATTCAGGAGCCGTCACAACCCTTCAAGAGACTGGCGCCAAGTTAAAAACAAACAAACAAACAAACAAAACAAAAAACTGTGTTTTTCTCATCTCCTGAGAAGAAAGTAAACATCACAGGTATATCGTATGGTTTTTTGTATGATACACTAGAAAACAATCTCGGAAATTTTATTCCAAGCGTTGTACACAATCCTTCAAATACTTCATCTACTCGAAATTACTTGGGAGTATAAAAGTATATTTGCTTGAGTGTTAAGTTAGCTTAGCATAAGCGATATTCAGGGTGCCACTGTCCAGTTTGTGTGAGTGGTAAGTTTTAAAAGGGGCAACTGAGAGTTTACAAGACACTGATAATAGTTTCAGCTATGACTCACATACATAAGAAAAGCCTTCAAGGTATCTTAACCAGTTCCAGAAACCCAGATAGTTAGCATTCTGTTTTCCATTTTCCTTTTCATTAAATCATCATCAATCAGCAATATGACTAAGATAAATAGACAGCAGTACACGAGATAAAAATAGAAAGACTTCTCAAAAATCCTCCTTAAATTCTATGCATGATCCATATTCAGCTTGAAAACTATCAGCTAAGACTGAAATAACCAAAAGATCATATCTAGCACATAAAGTGTGATGTACAACAATTTCTTAACAGTACAATATAATGATAGGAAAGCTAATTCTGGAACAAATTAAAAATCAGTACCCCAAACCATTACTACTGATATTTAGAATATAGTAAGATTTGTTTGTTTCTTCCATTGTGCCTTACTTTCCACACAACAGGACAGGACATTATAAGGGTTGCCTTGACTATATATGCATTCAAGTCTATTTTTTCTATTTGGTTATCACTCATAAAAACAAAATTCGAGGTTCTACAAACTTTCATGAATGCATCTAACAGGGACTTTTTTGGGAATAAGAAGGGTACCTGGCAAGAAAAAGAGGAAAGGATAAGGGTCTTGCTTCTGTGTCCTGAAGATGTTATTCCTTTCCTCATATAATACCATACGCTATAGTTACTATAGTATTTATTTCCCATGCTTTAAAGGGTACTATTTAGAAATTTGAAGGATTTGCAAACTCCAGTCAAAATAGTGTTTCATCTATCGATTGTCATTTCCACATTGACACTAGCTCCTGGTTTCATTCATAAAACTAGGGGTATCAGGACTTTAATGAGGCAATCCTACTGCCTTCATTACCCCAACTGGTTAGGCCAAACATATGCCTAACCATTCAGTTCTTATACAACCTGCAGAGAGGAAGTTAAATGAGGAAAAGTAAAGCATCACACTGTCACCATCAAGGCTTTGGACAAGCTCTAATTTTACCCAAAGGAGAAAACTTTAACCACCACAACAAAGACGGCAACGGCCATGATAAAATGATGCCTGTCATTCTGTCCCACCCCTGGGAATTGCTCTCCACCCACTCCCAGGTGATGGATGTGTTTCTCTGGGTGCACTGGGTTTAGATGTGGCAAAGGATGCAGACAGTTAAATTCGTCAAATCACCAAAGTCGGCAAAGCAGCATTTGATCTGCTCTGGAGAAAGCAATGGGGGGCTGAACAAAAACTCACCAATGGCACAAAACCAAGGTCATCTCCCAGTACCACGAATGCATCAAAGCAGGCTCATTTATCTCAAAAGTGAGAGTCACAAATGCTAAGCCTGGAAGAGATCTTAGAGAACCTGACCTAGAAACCAACTCGTTGACACACAATTCAGAGAATTCCCTCCCTCCAAAAACAAAACAAAACCAGAATCCATGTCTTATCATTTATTATCCATATTCTTGAAATTTGTTACCCATTAGACATCGATGTTCTGAATTACAAAACTTTATCCATATAGCTGATTCCACATGGTATATACTTCCTGACCAATAAATCTATATGAAAAAAAAACCAAACATTTAAAATGTGAACAAATTCTCGGCCTATATATATCAACATGAAAAACAAAACTAAACAGAATCCAAGTTACCTCTCTCAACCCTTCCTTTTTTTTTCCTTTTCCAAGTTGCTTTCTAGTGTCTGAAATCTGAAAAACGGGCACCCCTATACACTTTTTCAAGGACCTGAAAACAATGACTTACTAATAAATCTTTTATTAGTATTAGTATCCTATAGATTTACAACTCTAATAAACTCACGATTATCATTTTCATGAATAGTTTTTGTTTTTGTTTTTTTTCCAAAAACTCGGAAGTAAAACATCCCATAAAAAACAGACCCAAAAGTTGTGTCTCTTTGTGTAATTATGCTCTTTTTCACACAGGCCACAGAAGAGCAATATGCATCGAAAACTAAATATCCTATTTTCAAATATCTTAAAAAAAGAATCACACTGTTATCTATTTTGTTCTTTCTAAGTTACTGGTCCTTGTTACCCATCTTCAGGGATAAACAGCCTGAAAATTTTCTTACAATAGCTCCACAGATTAAAGTAGCAAAAAACGAAACAAAAAAAAACAAAAAACAAAAAACAAACAAAAATAAAAACAAAAAAAAGGAGGAGAAAAACAGTTGACGGTTTCAAAACAGAAACGAGAAATTTCGCTTTGGCTCTTTGAAGGCGGTGCTCCTTGGGAGTCATGATGCCCCTTCCAATGGCACTGGTTACAGACCCTTCAGTAAATATGGGTTTTCCAATTAAATGGCACTCTATATTTAAAAACTGGTATCATATGTCTGTCTCCATCTTCAGAAAGTGTATGTTTCAATCCTGTCCAAGGCAGTTCTAGCATTTTTACCACTACTGCAAAGACCAGCATCGCGTATCCTCGACACAGGTATTACGACACACAAGTACACTGTTGCCCTTGTAGTTTCATCTGCTCTCTTGCTGTGCAAAAGCTATAGCATAAAAAGTCTATTCTCACATGCTTTTGATATTACACTATTTAATCACATACAGCTGTGGCTTATGAGACTGTTACAAAACACAATTTTAATGTAGTACTCGAAGCCAATTTTGGATAAACATCAACCATTTACTCTGAATAAGAAGTCCGACACTAGAAAGATTTTCTCTTAAAGGAAAAGACTGGTTTCCTTAGAATTTGGCATGGGCATAATTGTGACGGAGCCCTCTCTCTGCCAAAAAGACTGATAATGTCAAAAAGGATTGTGTAAAAATCATATTAGTGCAAGAAATGAAGCTTTCCAGAATTCCTGGAGCCAGAAAGACCTGAGATGAACTTACATCCTCCTTCCCTTCTTTTGCCTCCCTCCTTGCAAATCACCCCTACCTCCAACCCTCTAATAGATTTAATTACTTCATAGAAATAATGTTGAGTTTTAATTCTATTATTGAGAGAAAGCAAGAGCAAACTGCATTACAAAGATACTGTTAGAACAAATTTACATGTTTCCTTTGAATTTGGCATGATTCTGAAGAAAGAAAACACATGAACTTTTTACATATTTCCTCCATCTAAGGCACTCAACTTAGTGAAACAATGACTATATTATAGAAAAGACAAACCCAATGATAATAAAAATGGGGGGGGAGTAAAGAAAACAAAACAACTAGAAAGGGAAAGTGACCCCCTATAACTATTTTTCTCTTACTTAAAACCAATTAAAATTGTATACATTCTAAAGAGAGACAAGATCCATCATAGTTTCATATTACCACCTTACCCCCCACCCCCTTGAAGCAAAAGAAATATTTGGAGTTGTACCTAAAAATTCTCTTGCTGGAAGATTTTTAGAAAACCAGTTTTGTATGTTTCAGGCTTTCAAAGGAAAACAGAACTTGGGAGTTTTCAAGGCTGTTTTAAAACTGGCAAGTTACCAACTCTGGCTATCAATGCAAATCTGAGGCAGGAAGTACTAAGGAAATTCTAAACTCATTCCCTCCCTCTGCAAGATTTTCTACATTTTCATGTGCAAGAAGTATGTTAAGGGGTTGTTCTGTTTTGCTTTTGAAGGATTTGTACGTTTACATCTTTGAGAATATCCTTTGCCCCTAGGAGCCTCTCTCTTCCTTCACCTCCTCCTTAGTCCTTTGTGTTTCAAGTGTTTGCTCTTTCTATGGCACAATCAGTTGGGCTCTAGCTAGACTTTGAGAGATGGGCAGCTGTCCAGGCTGCAGATGGTTAGAAACTCAGCCTGAAATCGGTGTGCAGTTGATGAATTACTCCTTACACCTGACCCCAACTTCACACCATGCTCTGAATACAATCTGAGTACCACCAGCCAGAAAAACCCTATAGGGTCCCACAGTCTGAACCCATTTCTGTAAGATCTTCAGGGGGAGTAGACGGCCAAAGAAGCAAAAGCAGTGGGCTGATGGAAAAGCAGCGTGAGTAGAAACTGTGCCCTGGATTGGTAGAAATGTCGTGACCTGGTCAGGGGAAGGAAACAGAAGGAAGGACAAGCTTGCTGTGGGTGCCTGGACGAAGTTTAAAGTTTTGGAAGGATGACCCAAGTTTTCGAAGCATCATTTATGAGAGAAATACCTATTTCTCAGCTGCAAAATATTAGTTCGCTGGGCTGTGACCATGTTTCACTCTTTTTACTTTTCCTAGTTTGACTAAGCTGTTTTGCCAAGAAACCGCCCCAAAGTACCTCAAATTCAGATTGAAATTCACCCTGGCTCTCACAATGCAAAAGCAACAGGTTAGCTACTTTGAATGGGCTAGAACAAAATTACTGAGAAATATTAGGTTACAACTCAGTCAAACATCATTATAGACATTATCATTAAGCTCATGAACCCTTTTTTGGTCCCCGTTCTCTAAAATCTGCTTATTATTCTGGGTGGCCTTCAAACAGCAAATTTGTTTTGATGAAGATTTTTTTTAATCCAGTTATGTCTCTTATATAAATATTACAACATGTCACCAAGATTTCTTCTTTACTGCTTAACCAAAACCAACGTTTCTTTTTGAAACTGGTTCTTTCGAGAGGAAAAGAAAAATGGCCAAAAGAAAATTGACAAATGACAACTTTGAACGTGAGGTCTTGGAGAGTAAGCATTCTGGAACAACACTGCTGCAAGGCATAGCTAGCCACCAGTCAGCCACTGGTTTTCATTTAACTTACAGGTACATTTTTCTCATCTATTGTTTTAAGCATTTAGAAAATTATTCAAAGGGAGAAAAGCATAAATGTCTTACTATTATTATTATATTTTATTTTTAAGCAACAAAGTTAATGGATTGGTTCTAATTTGATGGGAAATAAGAGGAGCAGAGAAGGCAGGGAAGCGTCCCAAGTTTTTCTAAAACTTTAATTGCATTTGAGGAAACAGAAACATTTCCATTTATTTAAAAATCCTACTTTCATTTTGTTTTATCATAATAAAACAGCAGCTATATCCAATACACACATTGAAGTAAAAGAAAAGGTTCAGCATTTTGCACTTTCTGAATGAATACAATAAATAGTGAACCTTTCAGTTCTGTAACGATCCCATAAAGATTTTCCAACCCAAAATAATGTCAGTAAACAGCTTTTGTTGATTAGTTGAAAACACCTGAATTTAGACAACAGCTTAAATTATGATGTCACCAGAACATGACTTTTATTGTCAACCACAGAATTCTATTTTTATCAACCATGAGTATTCCTTATATACCTGCATCAGTTTAAACAGCTATGATTTCAAAAATGGATTATAACTATAACCCAAGGCTGGAAGGACAGTAGAATCTATGAATTCCACCTGGGCTTACCAAATAAACATGAGCAGCATGCATTTCCTTCAAAAGTATTATAGATTAAATTTTAAGATATAAGCATAAAACAAGCCAAAAAAATGATACTGAAATAACCTAGTTGTGTTCATGTTACACGGGGGCATGATGGTACTTTATTACATAGTGTTCATGCTGTCAGGAAGCCCCCACACTTGAAAATATGATTGACCCTTCTTCCCATCCCCTGTGCGCCCACGTTTCAAACCAGGGCACGTTTTCACATCTTCAGCTTCCAGGAATGTTATTAATGTCTGTCATTTCAGAGCCACCGTAACAGCATTCGACAACTTCACAGCACTGTCGAAATTTTACAACATAATAATCAATATGAACTACCAGGATAGCCAAAGGAGCTGATCTTATATTCCCTACCACCCTGATCTGATTACCCAAATATCAGCTCAGGTCACCTAATGGATCTAGCTTCTTTAAAAATGTTCCAGAAGTTGATGGCTTTGACTAGCTTGAAAGTAACAAGATCCAGATGCCGCCTGTCTACACAACACTAAACTACACAGGACCCCAAAACAGATTGTTTTTAATTCCCTCTGTATTTTTTAGGCTCTCTTCTTTTCTGTCACTTCACTTTTCCTCTTTATCCTAATCTCTCTCTCTCCTTCTCTCCCTCCTTCTCTCTCTCTCTCAAACACACACACACACACACACACACACACACACACACAAACACACACTTCCCATCAGTGTAGCTCATCTAGCATCCTGTCCTTAATATAATATGCACATTATTTCCTGATGGTAATAAGTTAAAAGAAATCTCAAGCAGGAAAGCAATTATTTCATTATTCCATTCATTTTTATCTGAAGTTTCTTTTCTGAATATACTTCATAGAAAAAAAAAAGACCCAAAAAGAAAGCATGAATTTTGAAACATTTGGAAAAATTTAGCCAAATGAGTAAAAGGGATGGAATGTCCGATATTTTTCATGGAACCCTTGAGTTTGTTGTTTTTGTTTCTTTGGGGGATGAGAAATGACTATAAATTTCCTTTTTTTTTTTTAACTTGTCCTTGCTTTGCCATTTCCTTAAGGAAGGCAGGCAGCATTCTCTACCCAATCCCCCAAAGAGTTAAATCTCAAGGCACTGGAGCAGGAGGGCTGGTCTATTTAAGCAGCAGCAGCACAAACTAAATGCTCACAAAGGCAAAAAGCAATGTGAGTCGACCTTGGAGGGGCAGGGCGAGTCATAGAGCGATTGAAAAAGAAAGGAAAAAAGCAACAATTTTTAATGTAATTCTGAAAGTCGGCTGCCTGGTCTGGTTTACAAATAGGCATTGTTTGATGAGACAGAATAAATAAGAGCTAACTACAGCATGAATTACCAAACACTAATCACATCATCGAGTCCTAGTGACAGCACAGATCACTCAGGCACGCCTTGTTCACTCTCGGCATATTTATTTATTAAGAAGACAGCGGAGTCTGGCTAATGCAATACAAAATAATATCATCCATATAGAAATATAACCCATGCGTTCAAAGTGGTAACTACACCAACATCCCCCCCACCCCAGTCAAGTCTAATTTAATTGACAAATTGGAGCAGTGATTTCACACCTGAGAGTCTTTCATGTCTGAAGTGCAGGATAAAGTTCACGGCTGGCACTGCCCACTGCTTCGTTACGTGGGCTTGCCACTGGCCCCGTAATGATCATTTGAGCACACACATAAAGATTCAAGTATTTAACCAATTCACGTCCAATTATCATCAGTTACATTGCATCCCGTTTCAAGACCCAGGCCTCCTGATGGCAGCCAGCACAGAAAAACAGAGCTTCTAAAAGTAAAGAACACCTATGGTAAAGCTCCAAAATTCAGTCTCTAGCATCTTGCTCATCCTCGATATAAAATAAAATATGTAAGGCAAATAAAACACACACACACACAGACACACACACACAAAACACACCCAAACAAACTCTAAAGGACTTTAGTCAACTGTACTATACCTTCCCACAGCCTTCTTTCATTTTATACTCAGCGATTAAAAGTTTGAGTTGCCCCCACCCTGGTGTGTCCTATCCAGTGGGAAAAACCCTTTTAGAGCCACAAACAAAGAACAGCTCACCAGAAAAGCCCCTGAAATTGTATTCTTGTGCCTGATAATCACGGTTACGATCTCCTTTCTAACAACCCTGTCCATCTGCAAAGGACTTTACTACGGATATCAGGAACATTTTCATGTTGCCAAATAACAACAAAAGAACACGAGCGAAACTATTATCTCTCCTAAAAGAGAAAGCCACAATCCCGGGCTTGCTTTCTTCTTATATTCTCCTCTGCCTCATTAACTCCCTTGGTATGTTACTAATTTCAAAGAAGCAGGAAGAGGTGATGGGGAAGGGGAGGTAAATAATAATTCACATGCCTGTCTATTTCCCATCCCAAGTGCAGAAGGATACCACACTGATTGCCAGACTGTGGGTCGAGCCATACCTTGGTTTGGAGATAGTGAGGATAGTAGTAAGTGTACTGGGGGTACATTTGTGGCTGATCCAGGCGTTTGCCCATGTAGCTGGAATCTTTATCTCCGAGGCAGGGAACTGGATGACAGGGTATAGTGCCCCAGGCCGAGCTTCCTCTTAAACCACTATTCCTGACAGTCTCGATGACTGATGAGGCTTCAGAAATCCCTCGTCTTCCACCACTCGCTAGTTCCAACACAGCAAGAATTTAAAAAAGAAACACACCAAAAAAAAAAAAAAAAAAAAAAGGAGGGGTATCGGTAGGAAAAAAGACCAACAGACACAGCCTCCCCAGATCTTGCCTTCCTTCCCCCAGCTGCCAGGGTCCACTTGGGATGAGGCAGTTTGTTCTCTACCAGGCTGTCTGTAGTGATGTCAATTGCCAGCGTTTGTAAAGAGAGAGAGAGAAAAAAAAAAAATCAAAGTCCTTTTAGCACAACTCCGAATCCTTGCAGATCAGCTTCCTGTCTCCTGTTTGTCTCTTTCCCCACCTTAAAGAAAAAGAAAAAAAAAAAGAAAGAAAGAGAAAGAGAAAGAAAGAAGAAACAGAAAAAAGAAAAAAAAAAGAAAGAAAAAGAAAGGGAAAAAGAAAAAGGAAAAAAAAAAAAAAAAAAAAAAAACCTCGCACAGCTTAGTTGCTGCTGTCTCCCTCCCAGAGTGACATGGTGTTCGGGGCTTGTCCTGTCCTTTCATTCACTTCCCCTCCTTCCAGCCGGTGGGTGGAACCGAGAGAGCCTCTCCAGGGAGCAGCGTACGCAGTCCAGAAGGCTGCAGTATTTCCTCCAAGAAAAAAAAAAAAAAAAAAAAAAAGGCTGCTTCAACCCCTGCTGCAAGCAAAGTTCCGATTCCCTCTGCTGGCTATCTCGAATAGCAAAGCAATTTTTGCAGCCAGCTGGCTGCCGCTGGAACTGAACCCGGGGAACTCAAATGCAGGCGGTGGATTATTTCTTATCCTTCCCTTCATCTACCCCTCCCCCCCACAAGAGCTGCCTTTTCTTTTTTTTCTTGCCAAGTTGCAAGGTATGCTACCCTGCTAAACAAAACACAGAAGACCATGGGAGGGAAGACGAAGAGAGAAAGGAAGAGAAAGAAAAAAATAATAATAAATAAAGGCAGAGGGACAACCCTTGCTGGTGAAAATGGAAACAGGGTGTCTCAGATGCTTTCAAAACCTGTTAACATATAAAGCCAGATGAATCTGAGACCCGGTTCAGAAACTCTTCTTGGAGGACACGGAGAATGAAAAGTAGCGAAGAAATTGTAGAGTCTACTCCGGGACTACTGTTCGATCACAGTGACCGACTTACTAGAGCAGAAATGGTCACTCTCAGTCTTACATCCATTTTGTAAGCATCAAAAGAGGTATCCCACTAGGTTGACGGGTGTCTTTATAAATAAAATCACTGGTTTTCTCACTGTCTATCTCTTTATAATTATCTTGATTCATGAGTGCATTAATCACTTTACTGATAACATCACACACACACAAAAAAATCATACTTACTTGGCAGAGTTTTTCCCCACCAATAATAAGCAGTATTCTGACAGGTCTATCAGCTATTACATTAATAATACAAATTGTTTCAGAGAAAATATATTTCCTTTAAGGGTCTCTTTTCAAGGCAGACAAGGCTAAAATTAGACATGCCAGCTGTGTTTTGCTGTGAGTGCTCACACATGCCCAAAGCGTGGGCAGACCAATATTGAGAGCCTCTCTACTTTGTCAAACCAGCTCTGTTCTCCCCAGTCCAGAGTCGCCTTTTCAGATAAGAGGTTCCTGGTATAAATCCAGCTTCTTAGTGAAGAGCAGAGAATTCTAGCCCAATGCACAATATGGTGTCCATCCGCACACAAGTCCCGCCACCCTTGAGGTCACTGGCTTCCACTCAGGGGTCTGGTTATTGGAAGCTGTGTGAGTACATGGACGTTCCTTGGAGAAAGATAAGGATGGTGGGCAGCTTTATGTTTGACTTTTGCCAATAACAACAACCAGAAAAAAAGGAGAGAGGGTGGGAAGGTATGTTAGGAGTCCTGATAGCACTATCATTGAGAGAATTAAATCAACTCCACCAACATTTAAATGTGTTATTCAGGCCTCACTCATCCCATCCAGAAAGTGGAAATACTGCCAACTTACCTGGCCGAAGGCTATAAACTAAATCAGATACGAAATCAAAATTACATTGACTTAAAAACCATTCAGGGACATCTCATTGCTCAGACAACAAAGCCCTGACTCCTTGGAATAGTTTTCAAGGCACTTGAAAACCCAACTTTATTCTCCAGACTCGGATAGTCAGCTCTGCCCCTCACAGTCATAGTGAACTGCTTTTGAACCAGAATGTGCTCTCTCAGGGCCTTCTGTTATCTGCTCTGCCCTAGGGTGGTCTTGCAGCTCCATCCTTCAGCTCTCAGCATGCGTATCAGCCCTTCAGAGTAGCTTTACCTGAACCCTCACTTCCCTACTGCACCTTACATTTGCCCTAATAGAATGCTTAGCCTGGCAACCGCCTCTTAGTTGCATGTTTGTTTCTTCTATGATGCCCTTAAAGCCTCAGGAAAAGCAGGAAAGTACAAGGTCCCATCAATCTCATTCACCTTCATATTTCCAAAACCTGCCATGGAATCTAGCACAAAAAAGGGTGCTCTGCAAATGTTTGAAAAATAAGATATCTTAAATACAATAAAAATTCTAACCCAACTCACACACTTCTTTCAGTACATTTCAGTAAATTTCTAGATGCAGGGGATAGAGGGATAACACAGATCAGAACAATGCCCAGCCCTCATAGAATATATATTCTAGTGAGGGAGATAAAGTGATAAGCAAGCAAACAGGCAATATAAATCAGGTAATATGCAGTGCTGTTGAGAAATATAGAGCTGAGTAAAGAGAAACAGAGTCACAGGGATCCTTCCTTCCTTCCTTCCTTCCATCCGTCCTTCCTTCCTTTCTTCCTTTATAGGGATTCCTCTTTAAATGGAAAGTCAGGGGTCACATGGGTGGCCCAGTCAGTTGAGCGACCGACTTCAGCTCAGGTCATGATCTCACAACTTGTGGGTTTGGGCCCCATGTTGGGCTCTAGCTGACAGTTCAGAGCCTGGAGCCTGCTTCAGATTCTGTGTGTCCCTCTCTTTTTGCCCCTCCCCTGCCCTCTCCCTCTCTCTCTCTCAAAATAAACAAACATGATCGTAAAAAAATTTAAATAGGATAGTCAGGAAATGCTCACCAAGAAAGAGCTCTGAGGTTAAAGGAAGGGTGGGAACCACACCCTGGGTGTTGTGTACCAAGAGAGCCCTTTTTATGAGGGCCTGGGCTCCCACCCAAACTGCCTTGGTTCCAGTTCTGCCTCTGACAGAATCACTCTGCCTCCTTTTCTCATCCATTCAATGTCACACCACACACTTCATACAGCTATCATGAGAATTCACCCAGATTAACATGCCATGCATTTGTAACACCTTGAAACATACTGGATCTGCTCAATAAATGTCAGCCTGCATCTGAAAGATCATTCCAGACAGAGATAACAGTAAGTACAGAAAGCCTGGCAGCAAGAACATGTCTTTAAAATGTGTAAGAAATGGCACAGAGGCTGAAATGGAGCAAGCAACGAGTAAAGATTATCAAAGAAGACTGGAGAGATACCCTGGGCCAGATCACGTAAGTCTTAGTGGGCACTTAGTGAAGAAAGCTAAATTAGTTAATAGTACAGTCAGTACTCTATCCAAATATTCGGATTGTAGAGCTAGTCATCTTCAACTATAGAATGCTGTCCTCCAAATGACTTAATGAGGTTCCTCCAAATACTAAGACTTACAAGATCAGGATCCTCAATTGCTTCTGGCAATTTTACCACTATGAACAAAGGATGTCAGTATTCTTTTATTAATAACTGGCCTACCTATGCCCTGGAGGGGAAGGATTGGTGACTTACTTACTTACAAATGAAAGGCCAAATAAGTAACTCCTCAGCCCAAGCTACAGCTCACTTATTACACGTAAAGTTCCCAGCATGTGTTGATGATATCTGCAATTTCTACACAAATTGCCACTTTCCAAAATGCTATTGTATTTCATTGGATTATTGCTATGTCCTGGGCATCAACTATCATTAGTCTAAGCACATTCACTGAACATTTAAAGCTTTTCTTAAATAATGCAAAGACAGTTTACCACTTGTGAGAATTGTAAAACCTGTGTTTTATTTTTTTTTATTTTTTCTGTTAGAGACACCAGTAGCAATCGCAATCGGGGAAGCAAGATACTCATGTCAGAAATAGTTTTTATATCATGTCTGCTCTGTTGGAGCAGTAGTGCTTTCCATTTAAATGATCAAGTTAAGGTAGGAGGTAACTAATTTAAGGCACTCTCTAAATCAGAAGCCAGCTGTGTCCCATTTGCCAACTAACAAATTTTGTACAAATCCAAGAGCAGTAAACCACATCAAAGAGCATGGACTCTTACAAATTCACATGATTCACAATACAGACTGGAGAGACACTCATTTAAGACAAGTTCTTGGTTAATAGGATAGAGACAACATCTCAGACACACAATCCGGAGTTAGAGAAATGATGGTCCTGGAATGAGGGTCAATTGGGTAGAGATGGGAGACTCTCTTCTGGTTGCTCTGACCTATCCACTCAAAGAATAAATGGGTCCTCTCTTTGGCTGATTTATTTTTTAAATGACAAAGACTTAGTCAAAAGCAGAAAAAAAGAACAGTAGAGAGATAAACAAATAATAATTATTATCGTTATTATTATACTACCTTTGAAAGCTATATACTACCCTATCTACAAGACATTCATGCACTTGAATAAACTAAAACAAACAAAAGCACAACTTGGTATTTCTTGCTCTCTTTATTCAAATTTGGGAAATCCCTTTCCAACACAACAGATGCCAACAGCCTATTAAAGATAAAAGTAAGTTTAAAAAAAAAAAAAGATAAGATGGTAGATTACAAACTCCGACAGAAGTGATACAATTATCTTTTCTCCTATCAAATACTTATCCATTCTTTAAGAACATACTTGAAACAAACCAGAAGAAAGAGACGACTAGTGATTCAACCATTTGTGGTCCAAATCTGAACGATAATTAAATGTAAAATTTTAGTGGAGATAAAGACAATAAAAATTGGCCTTGGAAGAAAATTTCAAGCTTCAGGACAAAATTATAATGGGCTATATTTCAAGACAATCCTGTAGAGAAGCAAGAATAATTTAAAACAATGAACATTATTTAAATCAACAGTTTTGCTTAAGCATCTACTATGTGCCTAAATAACCAAGAATACCAATATAAAAATTATCACCCTTGTCTTCAAGTAGATTTAGTATTTCAGTATCTACGAAAAATCAGCCAGTCAGAAATGACCTAAATGTTTTTCGTCATATCTGAATACCTATTTCTAACAATAGTTATCAAATAATATTAACTCGACCCAATTTTTTGAAGTACATTCTTTATTATAATTCTAAGCAATGAGAGATATACATGAAAACTCATATCTAATTTGCTTTTATTATCTTTTTAAAAATACTTAACACTCCTCTCTCTCTTTACACATACTTTTCATAGCCCTTAATACCGTGGTAGTCACATAGGTTTCTCCTTTACCACTAGGATCACCAAGACTCACACTTCTCCACTTCATTGAAATTAGGCATGACCATGTGACCTGCTAAGGCGAATAAAATCAGAAGCAGAAGTAACATGTGTATGAACTTTTAACTGCTGCTGTTGGATTCATCAGCCCACTCTTTCCTGATGGAAGCATGTGTTTATATGGAGAAAGCATCTTGGAAGGCTTAGAACAGTTGCCTTGAATGGTCACCTGGACCAGCCACTGACTTGTTATGAGCAAGAAATAAACCTTTGTTGGAATTATGCTAATGAGGTTTGGTGACTTACCACAGCATCACTTAGCCTACCCTTGGATTCTATATTTGTTGATTTCCTTCTTTGAGGATCCCCTCTACTAATATTTAAGGTCCCAAGGGCAAGGAATTTACCTGTCATGTTCACTGTTTTATCCCCAGCACCCAGAACAGGCTTTGGGATTTAATACACATTTAATAAATACTTGTTAGGTAAATGAAAAAAAATTTTCATCTAAAATAATCTCATTTATCTGTCAGTGGTGAAAGTGCAATACTTTATGAAATAGAAGGGGAAATAAGACATACACTCAAATGTAAAAAATGTGCTAAGTTTTCTGGAAAGAGAACTGCTATAAACCTAACTACTGAATGTTCAGAGGAGGGGAAGGGTTTTCTGCATGGAATATAAGGCGTGGGCAGTGGGTTAAGAAACACTACTTACGAAAAGAAGAAGGACAAGGAGAAAAATGAGATAAAATATAGATGGTCTACTATATACTAGACGCTGTGCCAGAAGTTTACGAATGCCCCCTCAGTTAAAACTCACAAGTACCTGGAAAGTGGGTATAATTTTCCACCCTTTATAGTTGAGCAAATTGAGAAGGAAACGTTTTACCTATTCTATCCAAGTCATCCAATGATAATATGGTAAAGGAACATCCCTAACCCAAGTCTGTATAAAGACCAAACCCAGCTTTTTCCCTCAGCATCATTTGATGGAGATCTGAAACATTTTATTCTAAAACTGGATAAGATAATCTTTGTGTTTACAACAGAAAACTCACAGTATATATAAAAGTCCTAAATAAGTCAGTGTGTCTTCATAGAAACAGATGGTGCAGAACAGAGAGAAAACTGGAAAGAAAGAGCATGGGCTTCTATGAAATAGCATAAACTCTATTTGGACCACAGACGTGATGGTTAATTGTATGTGTCAACTTGGCTAGAATATAGTGCCTGGTCGTTTGGTCAAACACAAGTCTAGATATTGTGGTGAGGTATTTTTTCAATGTGGTTAACATTTAAATCAGTAGACTTTGGACCTCATCAAGATAAAAAGCTTCTGCACAGTGAAGGAGACAATCAAAAAAAAAAAAAACTAAAAGGCAACCAATGGAATGGGAGATGACATTTGCAAATGACATTTCAGATAAAGGGTCAGTATCCAAAATCTATAAAGACCTTACCAAACTCAACACCCAAAAAACAAATAATTCGGTGAAGAAATTGGCAGAAGACATGAATAGATAGTTTTCAAAAGAAGACATCCAGATGGCTAACAGACACATGAGAAGATGCTCAACATTGCTCTTCATCAGGGAAATACAAATCAAAACCACAATGAGATACCACCTCACACCTGTCAGAATGGCTAAATTAACAACTTGGGAAACAACAGATGTTGGCGAGGATGTGGAAAAGTGAAACCCGTTTACACTATTGGTGGGAATGCAAACTGGTGTAGCCACTCTGGAAAACAGTATGGAGGTTCCTCAAAAAATTAAGAATAGAACTACCCTATGACCCAGCAATTGCACTGACTAGGAATTTATCCAAAGGATACAAAACCGCCCATTCGAAGGGGCACGTGAACCCCAATGTTTACAGCAGCACTATCAACAACAGCCAAATTATGGAAAGAGTCCAAATGTCCATTAACTGGTGAATGGATAAAGAAGTTGTGGTGTGTATGTATGTATATGTATGTGTATATAATAGAATACTACTTGATGAAAAATAATGAAATTTTGCCATTTGCCCATGTAGACAGAACTAGATGGTATTAAAATGAAGTCAGTCAGAGAAAGAGATCATATGATTTCACTCATATGTAGAATTTGAGAAACTCAACAGATGAACATAGGGGAAGGGAAGGAAAAATAAGATAAAAAAGGAGAGGGAGGCAAACCACAAGAGACTCTTAAATATAGACAGCAAACTTGGGGCGCCTGGGTGGCGCAGTCGGTTGAGCGTCCGACTTCAGCCAGGTCACGATCTCGCGGTCCGGGAGTTCGAGCCCCGCGTCGGGCTCTGGGCTGATGGCTCAGAGCCTGGAGCCTGTTTCCGATTCTGTGTCTCCCTCTCTCTCTGCCCCTCCCCCGTTCATGCTCTGTCTCTCTCTGTCCCAAAAATAAATAAACATTGAAAAAAAATATAGACAGCAAACTAAAGGTTGCTGGAAGTGAGGTGGGTGGGAGAATGGGTTATATGGGTGATGGGCATTAAGGAGGGCACTTTTTTGGATGGGCACTGGGTGTTATACGTAAGAGATGAATCACTGGGTAAAACTCTCTCTACATAGAGATATACTTAATGGTTGTGGTTTTTTTGGAGAACCCTGAGGAATACAACAGGCAAATAAAATGCACATGATCATGACCTGAGCTGAAATCAGGAGTGAGAAGCTTAACTGACCGAGCCACCCAGGCACCCCCAACTTAATTTTTTTAACATCAATTAATTCTGCCTTTGTATTTCTCAGTTCCTCATGAATTTATTTGTAAACAACCTCTGTCAGCTTGCTTCTAATATGCTATAGGCACAAGGATTTTTAATTTTATTATTGTTTTTTTGTCTATCACTATGCTTCCCTATCTATTTCGATGCAAAGAATTCCACTCTTTGCAGCCCACTGAGCCAATTCTGTCCTGATGTAGCTGGTGGATTCTTATGGCCTTCTTACAAGGACACCTTCTGTCATGACTTGTGTCAGCATTAGACCAGAGCTTTGGAAAATGCCAACTAAAAGCCTCAAAGTAGGGAGAGAGGAGTAGCTGCTTTGTCACAGGAGAAACACATTTTTTTTTTTTTTCTAAAAGGAATACCATTACCTTGTATTGACCATCCAGCTTCCAGCTGCCAATAGCTAAGCAAGTCAGGTCAATATGGCCAGATTTGATTGGCTGGGCTGATTCTTCTCTCTGGAAACATCTGCAGAAGTCCAGGCCAAAGGCTAACACTAAATAGAATCACTATGTTGTACATGTGAAATTAATATAATATTGTATGTTAACTACACTTCAATTAAAAATTTTAAGGGCTCCTAAGTAGCTCATTCATTTAAGCATTTGGCTCTTAATTTCGGCTCAGGGCATCATCTCACAGTTCATGAGTTTGATCCCCACAGGGGGCTCCGGGCTGACAGTGCACAGCCTGCTTGGGATTCTCTCTCTCCCTCTCCCTGTCTGCCCCTCCCCTGCTTGCTATCTAGCTCCCTCTCTCTCTCTCTCTCAAAATAAAAATAAATAAATAAATAAACATTTTTTTTTAATTTTTAAATGATTTTAGAAAAACAATTACCAGTTAAATACAAGATACCCATTTAAACTTGAATTCCAGATAAGTCATGAATATATTTTTAATACAAGTATGTCCCAAATACTGCAAGTATGTCCATGGGACATGGTATGTCCCATGAAATATTTGGGCCATACCTGTAAAAAGTACTCATGGCTTGTCTGAGATTCAAATTTACCTGGGTGTTATGTATCTTTCTTTACTAAAGCTGGCAAACAATCTTAATTGATGCACTGAGAAGGTTTAGAGGCCTTTCAGAAGACACAAAAAGTGGTAGAGAGTTCAAATTTAATGGCAACTGGCAATGTTTAATATTTTCAATCCTTTTTACACTCAAACCAGGTAAATAAAAAAATGTCCTCAAATGACGTCTCCTCTTAGGAGACTTAGATCACAGCCGTGTCCCTGATAGGAATCCAAACACTATTCCAGTATCTCTGGTTTTGTTATAATAGCAAGCTTGTTGTTGTTTCTTTTTCTTCTTTCACATGAGGGATCATTTACATTTTTTTCTTAAGTTGTTATTCAGCCCAATAAAATACCTGCCAAGAAGGACAGATGCCCAGATCCCATCCCTGACACCAGAAAGTTCCAACCTAGAGAACCAGACAAATGTGTGAAATACAAGAGAAAAGGAGATCAAGGACAGCGCTCCCCCAAGCGTGGTCTAGGAAGTGCTGATGTGCCAGCACTCCGGTGTCCAGGACCAGCGTGTACAGGATCCAAAAATAAGTGTCCAGCCGCTTTACAGTCATTTGTCAGAAGAATTTTATGTATCGTTTCCAAATAATAAAAGTTTGGACATGTATTTTGAGGGTCTGTTTTTTTGTACTTCATTTTTCTAGCAATTTCTATCGTATAGTACAGAAATATCAGCTAAGGTCAATTAGAAATAAACAAAAACCTGTGTTTCATGACAGAGAGTTTGAAAAGTGCTGATCTAGAAAATATACAGTTGTCTTATTTCCTTTCATTTCCATTTGCACATTTCTAGTGGTGGAAAAGTTGCATCGATGTGTTTTCTGATTGCGATACAAGGAATAATGAAACTCACATGAACTACAAAGGAAAAACGTAATTCCCTCAAATGTACTCTTCTTGTGTTCCTAACTCATTCTCTTTTCGTTGTCTATTGCTTATCCTCTAACCTACAGTCAGCCCCCCTGACCCCAAAGGCAATATTTAAGAGTACCAAACCGAAAGCCAGGACACATGAGGCTTGTTGGTTGTTGACTGACCCTGCCCACATGGATTCCCCAGCCAGAGCCCCATGTGTAAAATGCAGGTTGTAAGGAGGTCATTTAAGGTCCCTTTCTGACTCTGATGCCAGGACGCACTTGTTGAACTAAGATGAGACTGTGCCTTTTTGGCTACGGGGTTCCACTGGCTGGCCCCTGGAGTGGATGGCAAGGTTCAGGCCAACAGCACAAGCTCGACACGCTTCAGCCAGGGGCTTTGTGCAACTCCCAGCCATTCCCGGCAGCTGCAGGCTGGGAGGCCCCAATTCCAAAAATAGCCCCACAAATTATGATTTGCCTTCTAGAGATGACATCTCTGTGAACAACACTAAATCGCGGCCATACGCTTAGCCTGACACTTTGGCCAGCGCCTCAAAAACAGCTCAATCCCTAGAAGTCTAGATGCACCATCCATCCCACCTAGGGGGGGTTCATCCTGAATGTTTATGCTCATGATGCAGTCAGGAAACATAATTATTCGTTTTTCTTTAAGGAAGTTTATGACCGAAGGTAATGGGGGGAACATAAACGTACTGACTGTTTACTGAGACTCATAAATGCTAAGAACACAGACAAATAATTGTCTCTTGGAGATTTGTTCTTGTGGTGTAGAATCTTCATTTTTAGCAATTTAACTACTGAAAGTTTACCCACCTTGAGGAGAATTATTTAGTGGGAAATAAAACTTAGCACCTATTTCATTCCCTGCTCCAACAACTTTCTTCCTTTCAGAAAACTGCCTTTCACATAAAATGTGCAGAAGGTAGCTTGTTATATAGGGCTAGTAAAACGAAGAGGTAATTAGTACAAGCTAAACCTCTAAATAATAATGTCAAGTCTTAACATTTGCAGAGCTCTGGATCAACATAACTAATAACTTCTCTGTTTTCCTCTGTGAGAGATAAACTTTGTTACTCACAAATTATCAAGAAAGAAAAAAAAAACAAGAAATCAGTTCTGGCCAATTATTTTAAAAAAAATAGTAAAGCTCAGGTCAGAATTTAGCAAGGACAATCAAATGCTTATACCCCTTTCTGGTTCAGAACAGTGCTCATTTATGGGTAGGATGGGCCACTGGTCAGACTGAGCTCTTCTAAGGAGACCTTCCAGAAAGGTTTGGTATTGCAGGGCAGGGGAAATCAGTGTGAAGCTACTGGGCTTTTGGACTCCTGATCTCCTACCTTAACTGACACAATGACAGATACATGGTGGCGTTATGTGTGTGTGCAGTGGGGAGGGGCAGAGATGCTGCAAGGAATTCAGTGTGTAGATGGACTGCCCGTAGCTTCCTCCCTCTCCCTGCAGCAGACAGCTGTGCTAAATTTGTCAGTTAGCCCTGCCTCACCCCCTCCAGCAGTGGTCATACTGTCAGATTCCCAAGCATGTTGCCTCTTCAAGCAAAGGAGTTAAAAATGAACCACTCCAGGAGTGTTGAGTGTCCAACTTCGGCTCAGGGCATGATCTGGCAGTTCATGAGTTCGAGCCCCATATCGGCTCACTGCTGTCACCCTGCCAGCATAGAGCCCGCTTAGGATCTCTGTCCCCTCTCATTGCCCCTCCCCCACTTGTGCTTTCCCCAAAATAATTAAAGAAAAAGTGAACCACTCCAACGAAGGGAAAAAAAAATAATGCTGAATAAGATCCCTTACCAGCTCATCTCTTTTTCTTTGTCTCCACATCCAGTGGGAAAGAGAATTGAGAGCTCGTCAGGATTGCCTGCATGGCATCAAACAGTCCCTCGCAGGGAGGGTACAGAGAAGACTCTCCGATGCCTTGCTTGGAGAAATGGCCCACAGGAACCCCGGGACAGCACATCCCCAAAAAGCAGCAGTTGGAAAAGGAGACATCTGGCCCAGAGATACCTCTCTCTTCTCCCTCCCTTAGGCTGAAAACACTGAGTTCTCTCGGTCTCTAAAGGAGGACAAAATATTGAAAGGAATGTAGGGAAGCCAGTCTGTTTCCCAGTGTAAATGGACTCCCATTCCAACCACGATCTGGTGTGAGTGCCCATGCCTCATCTCTGACGAAGGGATGGGGAGCTTGTGCCGATTCCTGGGTTCATATTGGTCTGGAGATTAAAACTATCTTCTTTGCCATCTTGGAAGAAAGGTACACATGTTACCAGGGACAGGGAAACAGGCAGGGACCACTGTGCTAATGTGGACCTATGGATCCCATGGTTCTAACAATGTAGTCACCATGATAGTAGCTGGTAAAGGCTGCTGTCCAAATCCAGCTTCTTTATTTTTGCTGAAAACTTTAAAAATTACCTTAGTTTCTTGGTAGAGAAACAATGTTGTACCAAGGCCCCTAGGAAAATCATACAGCATTATTCCATAAGGTCATAATGGGAGGATCTATCCATTCTGACGAGGGATGAATGTATTGGATTCACTATGTTTGGTCTGGGAAATCTCTTTTTGTCAAATCCAGGATAACCAATTGTCCATTACATACCACGTCCTTGCTAAGAGAAGCTGGTGTAGAAATATTTAATCTCCTCATCCATAAACATTTCTTTCCTCCCAGAGCAGGAAAAGGCTGATCTTCTCAAGGCCTAATGTTATTTATTTTCCAGTGAAGGAATATGATTTTTATACCAGGTACTGTTTTCCCTTAGCATTTTTTTTTTTAAGTGCCTGCCTTTTCAACGACTCCTAGAACTAAGATCCTGACCACTTGCCCTTGTTAAATATCTAGTGATCCTTTTCCCCAACAGATGGGAAGGGCCTCCTGATATGCCCCTGGCCTAATTTCAATTTGGGTAATTGCATTCTGTCGACTTGAAATTTCCCCACCAGTTTAATCTGCCTGGGATATGATGCCTCATTCTCGGTCCTGAACTGCCTGGCGTGCCGTCGGAGGCTGGGGGACAGCTGGTGCATTCCACCCCAGAAGTGGATGCATTTTAGTGGCAGGTGCAAAGGTTTTCTTCAGCCGAATACAAATTCTAATGTAGGAACAAGCCTCATGGATGCTTTTTATTTTTTCAATGAACGTAACTTCCATGAAACCGAAAAATATGAAAGCATCCAAAGCATAAATATGAATCGAGAAGAAAATACACTTGCCCTAAAACCAGTCTATTGTGTGATCATTTTGCACTCTGTGAATCTTATAGTGCTTCTACATTTGAATGTTACCAATAAGGAGGAATAATTCACCTAAAAGCAGACAACCATTCCTCTTCTGAAAGGATTTTATACACACACACATGGGCGCATGGGTATATGCACACATCCGTACACGTATGTATAGGTGTGTGTGTATGTGTGTACCCCAGCTCTTACCTCCTTCTGGGGAGTCCTTTTCAGTTCAGACTAAAACAACTTGCCCCACAAAACCACCACATTCGGCGTTCTATGCATACCTCATTTGAGTAGGTAATACATTTAATTGTAACGAGCTTATCGCTATCCATTTCTGTTTCCCCAGCACCTAGGACATAATAGGTGCTTAATAAATAAATATACAGACTACATAGGTCAAATCTAATTAGTCTTAAGCTCTGAGCCCCAAAATGCTATTTCTAAGCGTTGCAAGTCAAAGTGTATTTTTTCAAGGTAACCCAAGAACGCTAGTGGCCCAAAGTCTCATTCCTTAGGCCACCTCTGCTCTAGGGAACGGTTGTGGGCAAGCACAGACTCACCTTGCAAATGCCGGCTATTGGACGTGGTGGACTGCTGAGCAAGCACAGGCTGAAGGTTCGGGGTGAGTACACCGAGGCAACACCCAATCAGTGGAAAACAGGAGCTAGTAGAGAAATGCTCCTGCCTCCAAGCCTCCAGACAATTCTGGAAGCACGCCATACCATCTCAGGACACCTCCGTAAAACTGAACCCCATTGCTCAACCTCAGCTTTTGTTTTTCCTTTTTCTGCAATCTTTTTAGCAGTGACCTTGATAACGTGCCATTATAATGGACTTTTCTCCATCCCCTCTCACCCTGCCCCACTCCTGCTTCAGGGAATTACATCTCAAACAAACTACCTGCACCCTTGCCTCAGGCTCTGAATTTGGGAGGACCCAAACTCTAATGACGTAGGACATCACCATACTGACAGCCACACCACCAGACTATCCACAGAGAAACATACAGAGGACCTATTCCTCCACCATTTATTTTCTTTCCCTCTCATACGATGAATAAGCCATACACCAAGACCACCTTAATATATTTTGGCTAACAGATTACATGTTATACTTAAGCCAGGAGAAAGGAGAACCAAGATTGTGATGAGATGTATATTCTAAAATACTAAGCATTTCAGCTCTAAATATACTACCTTACCAATGACTCAGGAGCCATTCCCAGAGTCTCATAATTAGTAGGACAGTCCAGATTCTGCCTCATTTTAGCCTCTGCAGGTCACCATAAATTAGCTTAGAGGCCCGAAGCCTCTGTATGACTCAAGCTGACTTGAATCCTAATTTGTGCCGTGCGGAAATCTTGGCAAAGCCATCTGCATGCTTGAGTCTTATGCTGTCTTGGCCCTCGGGGAAAAAAACACATTTGCAGTTGCCCCTGCCTTCGTCCTCCTTGTTTAGGGTAGATCATCAGTGGGTGGTGTCCCAAACCAAGAGTGGACCTTGATGAAGCCTGGGATCCAACATGTGATGACTATGCACTTCAAGAAGCCAAGGGTAGATTGCCACAGAAGAGGGCCAGGCCACCTCTGAGTTGACCATCTCATACTCACTGGAGGGCTACCCTGTTGGCCACACCAGAGAGAGAAATGCAGCGGACAAATGGACTGCAGGGAATTCTCCCCAGTTTTTAAGATACTAGTGTTTAGACCTCCGGCTTCCATAAGGTCAAACTGAGGTCAGAGCCTGACATAGCAGCCAGAGTGAGGCAAAAGTAGACTGAGGGACCAGAGTCTCTCAGTCCATGGAAAGGACTACAATACTTTACAAGTTGTATTAGAGAAGGCCCATGGGGTGTATGGATCGTCCTTTGAGTTCCATAAAATTAATGATTTTTTAATCTGACTGTAAAGACTCTTTTTCATTATAAAATGTTGAAATGAAAAACTGTATACGAACAAGGGTATAAAAAATTATATTACAAAAATTAACATATCTAGCCCTATCTAATCTTATTACACAGAGGTAGCTGCTTTTAGTATTTACTTTATTTGCTTCTAGCTTTTTCTCTATGAATAATGAGTATATATTTCCTTCTGTTCATGTATGTGAGATCTGGGTAAAATATTGTTATTTTTGTGCACTTCTTTCTTCTGACAATATATTGTGAGCATTTTCTTTGAACACACTACCTAATGGGATATAATATGTAATTATAATATTTTCTATTTCTCTACTGATAGATGTGTAGGTTGTTTTGATATTTGTCATATGTCATATATAATTCATATGTATAGTATATCTAATATGTTTTGAGATTTCTCCCCTTTTGGTGTGGATTCTGGAATTCCCTTCTACAGCAAGAGGCGGATACCCATCAGTGGGTAGTGCCTGGGTCATGCATGTACCCATGGCAAGCCATCTTCCGTGTGTTGATATCTATCCTCTTGGTCACAAGATGACTACAACAGTTTGGGCCACGTTATCATCACCCCCCCCCCCCCCCCAGGATCCTCAAGTAGCTTGTTTTTCCTCTGGTGCCTTTTAAAAGTATAAGAAATCTTACTAGGAGCTCCTGTCCCCAACAGTCTGCTCCTGTGTTTCAGTGGACAAAATGAGTCACATGCATTGTCTTAACATGTTCACTGATAAGGGCGAGAGAACTGTAATGATTGGCTTAGACTACAGAACACACACCTCCCTCTGAGCCTAGAGGAAAGATCATTGGCTCCAAGCAAATGGCAGCATTTAGCTGGAGAATGGAGTGTGTACCCTAGACCAGGTCTGCAGTCCTCCTGTAAAGAAGGGGAGATTTAAATGGGGATTAATTCGGGGAGGCAAGACAGAATTGTCTTCGATATAAATTAAAAGTGTCTTGTTATCTCTCAACCTGTATTATCACATTCTTTTCCCTGATAACATTGTCTCTCCTTAATTCACCACCTAGACACTCCTTTTTAATCAAATTTTTGCTGGCTATCCCTGAATCTTCCAAGAAGTTCACTGGAAAATTAACATAACAATGATAATGAGCTTAAGGTCTTGCTCTCCTTGGGGGCATTTCTGTTCTAAAAGACAGTTCTGGAAGATATGAACATCTTCAAGATTTGTAAGAACAAAGGAATAACGGTAGCACGGCAGGCAAGACAGGATTCAAGAGGCAGTGTGATCCTACTACCACCTCGCTCATGCCACCATGATCTACTGCTCTCCCTGTTACATCCACAATGGCCTCCTTGCCGTCCCTCTAGGAGGCCAGCGTACTCACACCTGGGAGCCTTGCAAGTTACTTCCGTCCACCTGAAACAAGCTTCCTCTAGACAGCCACAGGACTTGCTTCCTGGCTTCCTAGAGCTCTCTGCACACGTGCCACCTTATCAAAGAGGTTTTCCTTGATCATCTACAT
Source organism: Prionailurus bengalensis (assembly GCF_016509475.1). Lineage (NCBI taxonomy): Eukaryota > Metazoa > Chordata > Mammalia > Carnivora > Felidae > Prionailurus > Prionailurus bengalensis. Next base: position 146,234,564 of record NC_057350.1, on the reverse strand, counting down.
AACATGGCACTTTCACTTCATTCTTTATCCTATTACCCTACTTTCTACATAGTTGGCCTTTAAAAACCACCTGGCATGGTATGTATGTGTTTGCTGTCTTCCTCCGAAGCAGATAGTGAACTCGAGGCTAGAATTGATGTTTTATTCACTGTTAATTCCTCTGAGCCTAGAACAATGCCTTAAAAAACACAGGCATTCCCTGTGTGGAATGAATGGATGACTAGATGGAAGCTTTGAATGGCAAATTTAGATGGTCATTCTCCTCTTGCTTAACCTGCATCACAGCAGAAGTCAAGTGGGACCTAATCCCGTGTAGGCATCTTTCTCTATCATCTACCAGTGATGTCCTACTTTCCTCTAGGCAAGGTCTTCATTTTGCAGGATGAGCTATATAGGTCTTGAAATCTGCACAGTATCTATCTTTCTAATATGAAATAAAAGGCAAGTCCCAACTTGGAGTAGTAAGACACATCATATAACTTGCAATACTGTCTAATTAACAAAATGTGTTTCAATTCTGATTAAAATTTATTTTGCGTGCCAGAAATGGTCATAAAAACATATCTCAAAGCCAGAGGAAATAAGGCAATATATTTATCCATTGTAACTTAAGGAGTAAATTACCAGGGAGCCTGGGTGGCTCAGTTGGTTAGGCATGTGACTTCAGCTCAGGTCGTGATCTCACAGTTCATGAGTTCAAGCCCCGCATCAGGCTCTGTGCTGACAGCTCAGAGCCTGGAGCCTGCTTCACAATCTGTGTCTCCTTCTATCTCTATCCCTCTCCCCCTCATGCTCACTCTCTCTCTCTCAAAAATAAATATATTTTTTTAATTTTTTAAAAAAGAAGTAAATTACCTTATGACTTGGAGCTTCCATTTGATGCTGTAGTACACACACACACACACACACACACACACACACACTCACAGTTTCAGAGACTTTCAGGTTAAAAGGGTGATATGAATTCGTGGACATAATCACCCACGTGAAACTATGAAAAAGTCTATATTCGAGTTCAGAAAAGGACACACCGGAAACCATACATATGTACCAGAGAACAGTTGTGATTGCTGGTCGTTGTGGTGGTAAATACATCAGATTGAAAGGGAGGCAACCACACGACAGTCACAGGGAAGTGAGACAACAACCTATCTGAGATAAATATTAAAGACGTGCCAGCACAGCCTAGTTAACACTCACTGTCGGTGCAGAGACAGTGGTGGGAGTGCATATCTGGACCCCACTGGCATCTTGGGGACAACGATGAGACAGGGGAAACCTTCAGGAGCAGCCTCCCTAGGCCTGTGTTAGGTGAGCATAGCCCAGTCAGTGTAGGAGGGGGATGAGGACAATTTTGAGAAAGAGGTACGGTACCCACGTCTGGCCAAGAACAGAGCTCTGACCAGCTAAGTCTTGGCTTCCTCACCAAACTTGGGGACCAAACCCTTCGGTGAATCTCCCAAGCCAAGGGTCTCTACAGTGGTAAGATGAAAGTGTAGCAAACATAAGCCGGTCCCTTCTCTGAAAGACTTCTGCAGGCTACCACCCGATCTCTGAGAAAACCAGCCCGATTCTCAAATCTGTGTATTGGGTAATATATTCTATTTGTGGAATGCTACATAAATTTTGCTTAAATATCATATTCTCAACTAATATTTAAGAATTAAGTAGAATATCCTTATGTCATGATATATGCTATAGTAAATGAAAGAATGCATACACTAGCAGGTGATAGCGGTTTATAACCTCAAAATATATGTATAGCACACACATAAATCCACACAAAAGTATAGAAAGATATACTCCATAATGGTAACAAGGAAAAATAGAAGTTAATTTTATTCTTCTTTCTATTTTATATGTTATGGGAAAAGAAATTTAATTGGCCATTTATTCCAAATATATCCAGAACCTACACACTATTCACCACTGCTAACACCCTGGTCAGAAACACCATCATTTTTCACCTGGATTACTGCACTAGGCTCCTAATAAGCTCCTGGCTTCCATTCTCATAGTCTATTCTCTACACAGCAGCTGAAAGTAAGCTTTCAAAAATGGGAGTCAGATTCCTCGGCTCAAAACTCTCCAAAGGTTGCATATCACGCCCATTCCATAAGTCTCTCTCTATCACTTTACAGGTTTCTCCTGCTATTGCCCTTGTACCGACATAGTAAGATCATGTTTTTCCAGTTTTCAGACTTGCCAAACATTCTCCTCTCTTTGCATAGGCTGTTCCTGCTGCTCAGAACACTCTTCCTTTCTGTACCACCGTCTTCAAGTCTTTAATGTTCTCCTTCACAAGCAGCCCAGCCAAGGCCCCAAACACCTGCCTCCTCCCCCTGCTGTCGCCAAAATTCCCTAACTCCCCTTCTTCTTCGGGCCACACTGCACAGTTGGGGGGGGGCATAAGAGTCTCATAAAATTGAATGTGAATCATCCCCTCTGACGCTGTGTGCAATGTGAAGACCCGACTTTATTTTGCTGTCTCTCTCCTGCTGTGAGACTGTCTGCTCCATGAGGGTGGAGTAACTATGGTAGTTACTGCTATCACCTCAGTTCTGAGAACAAGGCTGGCACTTACCACCTACTACTGGATGAATGAATCACAGGAGAGTAGAAATAAAAGTGATTTGTATTTTCTTCTATAAATGACTTCTAATTTCCCTATTTTTTTTAAATTTTTATTTATTATTGAAGGATAGAGAGACAGAGCACATGCCAGGGAGGGGGAAGAGAGAGAGGGAGACACAGAATCTGAAGCAGGCTCCGGGCTCTGAGCTGTCAGCACAGAGCCCGACGTGGGACTAGAACTCACAAACCGTGAGATCATAACTTGAGCCAAAGTCAGACACTTAACCTCCTGAACCACCTAGGTGCCTCTTCCCTATTATTTTTAAAACCGGAAAAAATTATTAAAAACAAAAATATATAATTGTGCTTATTTCATTTCTCTTGTTCTTAGGCTGGAAAATCAATTTCTTCTGGACTCAAACTAAAGAACAACTAAAGAACGATATCTGTTTAAACTATTGTTGAATCGAACATCCAGTAAAACATATCTAAGCTCTGTAGTCATTTCCATGGGTTCTCCCCACTCCCACTGATTTTGGTGCAGTTTCTGATCAGTCACGATGGTAGGAGATGACCCAATTTCATTACATCTGAAGCTATTCAATTTTTCTGTGATACGATTCCATCATGGGCCAAGTCGAATGGTCCAACAGAGAGATGCTCTCACATTCTCTTAAAAGGTTATCCTTTGGGCTTTCTTTTAAGATATTGTTTCTTAGGAGAAAAATTGAAGCTTATATCTAAGGACAAACTCTATGATGAAACTTTTTCTCGGTTCCCAATCCTCCTACACTCACACACGGAAAGTTCTGAAGACCCAGGCTTACAACTCTAAAAATGTTGATGATTATAAGTGAATTTCAACCTATCTTTAAATCTGCTTTTAAGCATCTTTAAAATGAGTTAGGCATTAACCCTTTAAAATTTGATCATTTGTAAATATCTCAAAGCTGACTCTCTGCAAATGGTAGATAAAACCAATCCAACCAACAAAAACAATAAATGACTTTCACTCTTTGCCACTCTTAGCTTTATTTAACATTGCAGCAATTTCCTCTGTAATAAACAACTCAAAATCGAGCAAAGACATACCAACCAGTGAGGAGAAAATGAATCTGGTCAACAGAGATTTGGGACCTACCTTTAATCCTTTAATAATGGTCCAGAAAATAATTTAATCTCTTGCTGTTATTTTGTAGCTGGCAATTCAACCAAAGACATCATTTTGTCCTCAGCAGGGGCAGTCATTTTTACGCTAGCCTCTGTGGATAGCTTTATATAATTTATATAGTTTTTAATTTTGGTAATAGCAACTAGCTGGCTAAGGCAATAAGCCCTTTTTAACACAGACTAAATAAAGAAATCTCTCATATTTCAATTAACTAACTGAACCAAATCATAACGAGTATGACTGTTTCATTTCATTTGGCTGTTGCTCAAAGAATGTTCACTTAAAACCTGTTTCGTTGTTAATATTTATAATGTCCACACTAATATTATAATTAATACTATAATGTTCATACTCATATTGGAAAATTTAAAAAAAAAACACCAATCTGTAATAGAATGGCCATTATACCAACCAAAACTCTTGTTTTTATGGAATTAATGGTGTTGTCCTTGGCTTTTTACCTCTAGAAATGTGAAAGAGGCCAGGGAAACAATGGGTAGGGATGAAAGATTGTGTGTCATACAAAAGTACACGGGTGGCCCCATTTATTAAAACATCTTGTGAAACTATCAATAGCCTCACTGGTTTTATGTCTCATGCTGCAGATTTTTAAAATGTGCACAAGATAACTCTATCTCCAATACTGTATAAACCATTCTGGCCAATCATAGTAGTCATTGAGTAACTATTGATAAACGTAATTCATCTTTTCTCAGGACACATGACTGTGTAGGAGAACATCACAGAGCTACCCTCCACTAGATGTAAGTTTCAAAAACGTCGAAAGATTCCATCAAAAGTCCATCCCTGTGATCAATTTCCAAGCACATATAATTCTTACAGACACTTGTATGTACTATAATAAAGTTAGTAATAATCATTTTAAATAGTCCATTATAGAATTATTTTCCAAGAAATTAAACTGATTCCTAATACAATATTATAAAATTCTAGATATAAACTTCTTCCTACTTGTCATTTGGCCGTCAATATTTCCAAATTTCCAAATTTCATGCAAACTTTTTTTTTTTTCAATTTACATTCCCACATCTCTGAGAGCAGGCTGTGTCATATAATGGACGATAAGAAAGTACTGCATTATAGTTTAATAGGAAGCATTTTGTTCTCTTTCCTGGTTAGAGTAATAGAACATAAAATGATGATGTGTCTGGTAACCACTGCTTCTTGAATTCAATGAAATATAGGAATAGACAGTGTTTTCTTGGCTCACTAACTAGATTTATTGTATGATACTATACCTGGCTGAAAGTTGGTTTAACATACTCCAGGATAGACCACTATCCTCACACACGAGGTACTTAGCACTTCGCTGTGGGGGAGGGGGGTGGGGGGAAAAAAACCTCTCAACAAATGATAATAACTGCCTTCTTTGATATGAAATATCTGAGTATGTACAGCAGATGCTGTTCCTGCCCCTGCTGATCTCCTTTACCAAGCTTCTGTTCCCATGCCCTCATCTTTTCTCGAGGTATGCCCTTAGCCTACAGGACCCACCTCACCCAGAGTAGCCTCCCTGGGGGGTGGCTCCTGACCAGTGGTAGAAAAGTTTGGCTCCTTTGCCTAAAGGCAGGCAATGCTCCTGTTCCAAATTTTCCCCCTGGGACAAGGCTAAGCTGGACTTCTAAAAGCACACCCTTATCTAACTTCTCCCTTGTCCTACTCAGCTTCCTTGACTCCCTTAAAGGTTTTTTTTCATGAGCGCACTCCTTCAATAAATCACTTACACAAGAATCACAAGTTCTTCTTGTAGACAACGCTTCCTAAGAGTACATTTCCTCAGGTTTCGGCAAGATGTGGCATTCCTACTGGTTTCAATGAGGCATTTGGCCAGCATAATCAAATGAAAGCAACCAGTTGAACCTTGGGGAACCATACTTACGTATTTACAGGTCTGCCCTCAAGGTCTCAGAGGGGAAACAGATATGTAAATAAACAATCACAAATTAGTAAAATGCACATATATGAAAGGTGCTATAGAAATATAGAAGAAAGAGTCAATACCAATGCCTGGGAATTCACTGAAAGCTACATTGAGAGGGTAAGATTTGGATTCAATCACGAAGACATGAAGGTGGCTGAGATTTCCTCAGGTAGACAAGGGGGTGGGGGGAGGAGGCTGAACCAGAGAGAAAATGCCATGTGTTAACAGAGGTCTGAGTAACCATGTTGTGTTCACAAATCTGCAAGTAGTGTGGTATACAGGGTATAAGCTGCAAATTGGCACACTGCATATATGTGTAATGTACATATATACATTACACACACATAGAATTATATACAATTCATGATCAATTACACAATGGAGAACCAGAGAAACATTAAGTAGGAAAATGACATGGTTAGGTTTCTTTAAAATTTTTTAATTAATTGTTTCAAAAAGTTTATGTAAATAAAGCACAAGAAAAAACTCAAAAGGTACCAAAAGATATAAACATTGAGTTTGACAAAGAAGATTCTAGCAGCAATATAGAGAGCATATAGGAACGGATCTGCAGGAAGAAAGTTCGGAGAGTTAAGGTGCCAGAAACTCTGGACACTAGGAAGGGGCAGGATCTAGAGGAACTGATTTGTAATTAAGTCTAGTCATAAGCACGCAGATATGTGTTGGGGTCATTTTGTTTCTTGCACTTAGTAGGTGAGCAGGCACACAGACAGACCCCATACACCATTCAGGATACATCAGAAGGTACAGAACACCATGTGAGAAAGGCAAGAATAAAGTCTCACTCATGGGTCAGGCCCTGTTACCAGCAACAGGTCCCTCGGTGAAGAAAAGATTGTCTCATGAATGTTTCTGAATCTCCCTCTGTAAAACCATTCCCATACAGTTGATATCGTGCATCTTTTCCTTATATTAAAGGGACTTGTGTTCTTTGATTTCTCTGTAAATCACCATTATGCTTTTGACAGGCACACAGCAATCCATTACAATATCCCAGGGAAGAAGTGATAAGGGTCTAAACTAAGACAATGATCTAGGCAAGGGAAGTGGGGGGGGGGGGTAGGAGGGGACACTGTAATATTTATTTGGTAAAAATAAAATAAAGGCAAACTGGCTACTCTTTGAAAGTAGGATAAAGTAGAAAATGCTTATTTATACCATCTTAAAAGTCCTCACGCTTAGAAATGCCTCAGTGTTAGCCCACTAAAATAATTTTGAACAGCCTGTTGTTTGTTAAACCACAAAAGTGTATCAGTTCACAAAACTCAATTCAAGAGAGGCAGATAAGGAAAAGGGAAATAGAGACATAAACAAAAGCTATCTACCTAAACCACAAAAGTAAGATACGAACGTTTAGCTAGATTCGTAAACGAAGAAAACAAAAAAGGTGCCATTTTTCCCTTACAAGATTTCATCATTTAACTATGGGCGTGCTAAGTACAACCATGAATCATAGCTGCTTAGCACTGATGCTATTCTACTCTTCTCTAGGATAGGCCATTATGCCATTGCAGTTAAGAAACCAGGTCCAAGTCCAGCCAATGGGGAAGCATCATCTTAGGTCTCCAGTGACACCTGCCTCTTGCCAAAAATTAGCAGTCTCAGCTGTGAGCTGTAGCCTCCTGTTAGAAAGTTTTGTTAGTAACTTTTCTTGCAAGCACAGTGGGAAAAGGGAACGAAGATACTGTCCTTTTGACCACAAGGGTGTGCCTGGGAATTCTTTCACTCCTGAATCGAATGGGAGTAGACACATCCAGAGTTGGTCTACCCATCCCCCAGCTCCTATGCATATCATCTGCTAGAGGCTCACAGTTACCCTGCCTCCAGGTAAGTACCCACAGTCCCCACTTTCCAGGGAGAAATATTTTAATACGACTTATGCTCCAGAGTCCCTGAAGGTCAGGACAGAGCTGAGTGCTTTCACCTGAGAGCACATCACTGCTTGACTCCTCTCCCTTCCCTATTCTGCTTCCTTCACTTCCTTTACTTACTTGTTTGTTCCATTTGCCTCCTGAAAAGCACTCTTATAATACATCACTTAAACACAAATCTCTCCCTCAAGGTCTGCTTTTAGGAAACATGACCTAAAATAAAAGGGTTAAAAAAATATGGCTGGTTTCAAACAAAAACTGGCAACTGAGAATTTTTAGCAAAAAAAACAAAAAAACATAAACAAAACAGAGAACACTATTCAGTGATAATATTCATAATCCTAACAATACTGGCAAAAAGAGATGCTTATATTTTATTAGGTCTCAAAATAACATGATGGTCCAACAGAGAGGAGTTATGTAGTAATTACCCGTGACAACAGCAACATCACATCAGCGAGGCAGACTAACAATTACATGTTGTTTTCCTTGGAATTGTATTGACAGTGATACAACACTTGTACCACATTGTTATATTTGTATGCCATTAAGTATGTGACCTTGAAAAACAGTTGCTTAATCTTTCAGATCCTCAGTTTCCCTATCAGCAAGGTAAGTTTAAAATGCCGTCCTCCTATAATCATCATGAATATTAAATGAGCGTCTCCTGCGAAGCAATTAGCATAACACTTGGCTCTTTCCAAATATTAATTTCCTTCCACTTTCCTACCGTGTCACCATCAATTAATATTTCTTTATAACGTACTGACTGTATTGTGCCCTAATCAACACTAAGATTTAATCTAAGTTTATTCTTTTATCATTGTTCAAGGTGATGTGATTAGTATGAGTGACTATTTCCCATGCTTCTAAAAAACAAAACATGGGACACTGATGGGATTAGCTCACTTACTGTAGTGGCTATCTGTGTTTTTGCCTGCCTAGCATCTATCTATCTATCTATCTATCTATCTATCTATCTATCCATCCATCCATCCATCCTTCTTCCTTCCTTTTCTTTCTTCCTTCCTTTTCTTTTCTTCCTTCCTTCCTATTTATTTACTTATTTATTTATTTATTCATGGTGGTGGTGGTATGCTAATTCTTCCCTGGGGAAGTCCCTCTGTATTTCTGAATTTTTATTAAAGATGATCTCCTACCCATAGGAGGGCCGGGCTTCTGATTACAGATGAATTCCTACAAAATCAACAATGCACTATCCCACAGAGTATGTCCCGGTATCTATTATTAATCTGCCAAATGGGAACAGGGTGGCAGGAGATCCTGAGTCATACCAGGATGATTCTCACTGTTCAGAGAAGCATCCCTTCCAGACATGCCTCCCTCCATCCCACACATAGCACCAATTTGCCATCCCACCCCTAGACTATATGCAAGTATGCTTAGATTAGGTAGGCAGAGAAGAGACCAAAACCTCTATGGAACTCTTAGCAGGTAGCTCCTGGTCCATGGAAACGTAGGCCCATGTTATTCTGGAGACCAGGGACAGGTTCCCAAGGTGCCATGACATTCTCAGGACAGCTCACTTTGGTGTTTAGCCACTTAGAGCACCAAGTTCTCCTCCCCAATCCCTACGTTTAGTCTGTCTCTCTCAGAGAAGCTCCTTCAGGTCAAGTTCGTACCATTGCAAACTTATGCATTCATTGAATAGATATTCATTGTTTGGTGGTAACATTCAAGGCTCCTAGGTGGACTGAAAGATAACATTGGTAAGCAGAACTGTCAAAATCTTCAATTTTATATCTGGGTATGGGTGACCACAATGGTCAAGAAGCAGGTAAATAAGTGGACTAAATTGACAATTTCAGATAGCCATGAGAACTATGAAGAAAATAAGTTAGGTGAGTTGGTGGAGAGGGACCACCCTTTCTGCCAACCATTTGGTAGTGACAGAGGGTAGTTAAATTTAGTTTTTGTGGTTAGGAAGGGACTTTCAGGGGAGGTGACCTTCTTGTCTTTGTGTCAAAGAACTGTAGAAACTGACTTAAATGTTTTGAGAAGAGCAGAGGCCACCAAAACACGCACAGTGCACTAGTTATCTTAGCACATGTGTCCCACTGGCCTGTATTCATCTGAAACACAGGAACCCAGGACACCTTAGTTTAAAAAAAGAAAGGGCTCAAATCTTCTTGAATGCCACACACTTTATCTAACTTGTGGTTTGCTTTGTAAACATAAGAGATAAAATGACGTGGTTACCTGAATGCTTTGTTCCTTGAGAAGAAATCATTCTCTTTTTTTTCCCCCCTTTGGCATATTGATTACTCATTAATCCAGCAAAACAAAGGATTAATTAATCTCCATGGTTCAATGAAGAATAAATTAGCACAGTTTAAAATGGGCCTGATTCAATATTACAAATTGGAGGAAATGTTCCACACACTCTCTCTCCATTCACTTCTCCAAACCTAATCTCCAGAGAACAGTATTGGAAGACTGAATCTAGTTTGCATGATATTTTGTATTCTGGCTCCTTCTTTAAAATTCAGTCCCTTGAAATAATCATTACTTTCCCCAAACCCCACTTTAAGTATTTCCAAACACAGAAACAGCACCATTTTTTAAAAGTGTTTTAGACATATTACTTATCTGAAACAACCTTTTCCTTTGTAGAAAACAATCTGAATAGCCAGTTTTTCAAAACTGAAAATAATACAGCAGCCACATACATTCAGGCATTTACATAATTGTCCGATTATTTCTCCCGGCACATGAAAAAGATTCATACATATCATCATATTCAGTCCGAATGCTTCCGTAAACTACAAAACATGTGTAGGTGCTGTCTCTGAGCATCCTCAGGAAAAAAAAATGGTGTGTTTTCTAAAGTCATCTTTTTTTGGTTCTAAATTGAGTTTTTTCAGAGCTATAAAAGAAATCCAATGTCAGATGCGCAGAATGCATTAAGGGGTAAGATCTACACTTGTAAAGAAAATGCTGCTATTTGAGACGTCGATATCTAAGAGATGATATCCCCTTTCAGTGCCCACTCCCCATTTTTTGTTGTTGTTGCAATTACATTAGCTTAAAGGCATTGTGCATGTAGAATCAGCCCCCAGATACATAGCCAAAATTCCTATTAAGAGGTAACATTTGAAAGAGCAGAGAATGAAAAGCGGTAAGACTTGTCTTGGTCGCCTATAAGCATATCTTTATTGTTAGATATTCTAAGATAATGGTTTCATTTTCTGCTTCTCTCTTTGATGAGATTATAAATAATTTTCAAATATGGATTTTAAGGTAATAAATGAAAAACCGGCTCTTTTCTGTAAGGATCAAGAAACCAAAATCTTATAATGTATTAAATCCCAGCTACTAGATATTTACTTCTATAGTATAGTATCAACATAGCATAATATAGTGTCAAGAGGAAACTATCTACTTATTGCCAAGGCAAAGTATACGGTGTGTGCTAATACAGTATGGTTGAAAGAGTTCAGGACTGGGAATTAATGTATGTGGTTTCTCATTCAGACTGCCCCTCCCTACTTGGCCTAGGCAATTCCTGCATTCTCCAGAGGCCAGCCTCCTCACCTGGAGAATAAGAGGTTACATCAGATGGACTATAAGGTCATGTCCAACTCTACAGCTGTATGACTCAATAATTTAGCTGACTATTCCTGACGACATAGTTAAAATGACATTGGCTTTAGATTCTATATTTAGAGACCAGGTACCTTTGGCAACATAAAGCTTTTAGGGAGCCAAGCTGGCAATGAGACTTGCAAAAGGCAAGGGGAAGCAATGTTGTTGCCGGCAAAGAGCCATGGATTGTTACGTATCCAAGAGACCCCAAACCATCCCAGGCCATGCCCGTGGTCACAGTGACCTGGAGACCAGTACTTGGGAGAATTCTTTGAAAAGAAGGATAACACTTCACTAAAACGCTACCCTCTCTCTGACTTTGTTGTCAGATGGGCCTGGGATCAGAACACGTGCTAAAGGCTGGGGAAGACTTCTGAACACCTCCATCTGCGCATGTATAGAATGGACAGTGAAAAACATACTCTGAGTCTTTTTGTGAGCATTAAATAAAACAGTGATTGAAAAGCACGTTGTAATATATCTCTTCTCATTTTTAGCAGTTTTTATAAACTCCTCTGACCTTCAGACAGAAATGAACCTGCACTGAGGCTCACCTACCCCATATGTTTTAGAAACACTAAATCATTCCAACAGCAACCAAAGAATTTCTCAGTAGGTAACAATTTACTTGCTTAGAGTTAAATTCAAGTGTTTTGTTTTATTAAAACAAGCAAAACAAAGGTAATAAGGTTCCATTTCTGCTTTTAGCTGAACATTTGTATGAATGTAATTATAGCTGTGCTCCATAAATCTGACAGCCATTTTCAAACCCGATTGGTAGATTTTATGCAAGTATATGCACAGCACATTATGCCGCACTGTTTCAGTTACAAATGACACATAAATACAGCAGCATGAAAATTTAGAGAACCACTTGGAGACCTGCAGAACGCCAAAAAACAACTCCAATATACAGACTACAAGCCCGGAATACCCACGGCCTTGATGTCTGTCATTGGTCATGCTGGGCAGGGAAGCCTTTGCCTTCTGATCTAATCAACTTCAGAATGATTGTGAAGCCAACAGCTGTGTCAGAGCAATTGGAAAAACTGATTCAGAACAAAGGGGAAGACCCATCTCTCTAGGACATCTCCCTCCGGAACATACGCTAAGCTTCAGTGGAATGTATAAATATTTCATTCACTATTTTGTACTACATTCCTCCCATGATTTATACGTCCAAGCCATTACTTTTAAAAGTACATTAACGTACCCTTTTAAAGGTGCCTCCTCTGACTGCCCTCTTCCCTTACTTAATGAGCTTAGGGGGATTAGAACCCTAGGCAGAATCTATGGCTACTCTGTGTAACATCACAGGGTATCAAAATATAAACTCATTTACTTTCAATTTGTTGAAGTGTACCTTCCGGCAGGACAGTTGCTATGTGGGATGTTTTCTGTTTGGGGCTTTCTTTCATGTATGATATTGGAGAGGGACAGGCTGGCTTCCGAAAAAATGGCATATGGATGTAATGAAATATTGCCTTTCTAATTTCCTCTGGCATCTGAAGTGAACAGGTAGAAATGGGGGGAGAGGCATGCAGAGGAAGAGTAGGAAGAGGAAAACTGGTGTGAAACCACTAGAAAGAGCTGGAGGTCCACAAGCTGGCTCACTAATCCTTTTACAGTCTCGCAGTTGGGCCAGAGGATTCAAGTACATAGAACTGACAGGATCCACATGGCCTCCTTCAGTTGCTGACTTCTGTCTCTGCAAATTATAACAAACTCCAGAGTGGGGTGTCTGGGTTGTTCAGTCAGTTAAGCATCTGACTTCAGCACAGGTCATGATCTCGCGGTTTGTAGAGTTCGAGCCCCGTGTCGGGCTCTGTGCTGACAGCTCAGAGCCTGGAGCCTGCTTGGGATTCTGTGTCTCCCTCTCTCCATCCCTCCCCTGCTCACACTCAGTTTTTCTCTCTCTCTCAAAATACAAATAAACATAAACCAATTTTAGATATAAATTAAAAAAAAAAAAAAAAGAAATTCCAGAGTTCAATTGGATTGGGATCAATGCAATTTATGATTAAGCCTGATTTGGTGATTTTTACTTCCTAATAGTGACTTTACTTAAAATTTAGAAAGATGTGGGCCAGAACACTACTTAGTATCCTCTAAGTCAGGAAATATAGGATTTAAAATATGTTATTTCCATGTTTTATGGGGTTCCTGGGTGGCTCAGTCAGCTAAGTAGCCGACTCTTGATTTCAGCTCAGGTCATGATCTCACAGTCGGTGGATTGGAGCCCTGTGTCAGGCTCTGTGTTCATTGCACAGAGCCTGCTTTGGATCCTGTCTCCCCCTTTCTGGTCCTCTCTTACTTGCACATGTGCTCTCTCTCTCTCTGTGTCAACAACAAATAAATGTTAAAAACAATTATAAATAAATAAAAATGTATTATTTACATGATTTAATGATAAGGTAACTGATTTGTGGCGCCTGGGTGGCTCAGTCAGTGAAGCGTCCAACTCTTGATCTCACCTCAGGGCTTGATCTCAGGGTTGGGACTTCAAGCTGCACACTGGGCTCCAGGCTAAGTATGGAGCCTACTTAAAAAAATAGTAATAATGGGGCACCTGGGTGGCTCAGTCTGTTAAGTGTCTGACTTTTGGTTTTGGCTCAGGTCATGATCTCATGGCTTTGTTGGTTCAAGCCCTGTGTCAGGCTCCGTGCTGACAGCACAGAGCCTGCTTGGGATTCTCTCACTCCCTCTCTCTCTCTGTCCCTTCCCCACTCACGCTATCTCTGTCTCTCAAAATAAATAAATAAACTGAAAAATTCTTTTGTTATAAAGTTTCAAAATGTTAAAATAATGAAGATGATGATGATGACAATGATGGTGTAACTGTGATTTTTCTTAACCTCCAGAGAGTTGAAATAGCTAAAAAATTAAAACAAGGGGTCAATTTCATCTGGAAAAAAAGCATAATACACTAATTCTTTTTCCTGCTACCAGATATTTTGGGTACCCTCAAGTGTTCCTGTGCCCCTAAATACAACCAGAGCTGCAACGGTGAAGAACAAATGCTTCAGAATGTGTTTTCATTTCTCTCGTTCAATCAAAGGTTCCTGTCCAGGTAGGTCCCTGCTCAGTTCACCCTCGTGTCCATCCTCGCAACCCGCACGCCCACTAGAGAGGTGATTGGTGCACAGATTGTGTTTCCCGAGCTCCTGGGTCTGCTAGCTTCTGCCTGGGTTCCATCTGGCCAGAGGCTGGATAGCAGGGAGAAAGACGATGTAAGTCATTCCCTCCTTCTTCTCTGCTTTTGGAGGCTTCTCCATCAGCAAGTAGCTTCTCTGTAGTTTCAGCTTCTACAAGCTGCCACTTCTCTGGGGCTCCAGCTACATAACATTTTCCATTCATCTCCATGCTAGCATTTGACAATAGCTTCCTGCCATTGATAATCTCATAGAGCCCTGTTTGGCTTCTAGTTCTTTTGTCACTCTCTACACAATTCCCTGCAACAAGCTCCTTTTTAACAAATAATTAGCATGGATTCTGTGCTTCTGGCTGGCCTCTCACTGACAGAGCTCAGCAGCAATTTATAGACTATTAATTTTTCTTTAGTTCATTCAACATTTGTTGAGTACCTACATGCAGCAAGCACCATCTGAATTGCTAAAGGTACAGCAGCAAATGAGGCAAACAGCATGTTTGTTCTCATGAAGCTCCCTAAGTTTCAAGAAGATGGACAGTAAACTAAAATGTAAAATAACAGATAATAGCAAGAGAAATGCAGAGAATGCAAGGTAGATGATGTGAAGGTGAGAGACGGAGTACAACTTTAGCCTGGAGAGTTACAGAAAGCCTGACTGAGGAGGCACCAGTCGAGCTGAGACGCGAAGGACAAGAAGGGAGCAGCTATGTCACAGAGGGGAAAGGAGCACTCTAGGCAGAGACAGAGAAACGAGCTGGAAGGAGTTTGGAATGGTTGAGCAACACACAGGCAAGGGAAGAAAAGCTCAGGAGAATAAGCAGGAGTCAAAGATGGAGGTAGAAAACCCGTCATGGAGGTAGGAGTTTGAATTTTATTTTTCTAAGTGGGTTTGGAAGCCATTAGGGAGTTTCAAGCAGGGGTAGGGAGCATGATTTCATTTACAGTTTTAGAAAATTACTATGACGGCTTTTGTGGGAGTGGATTATGGGAGGGCAGGGGGGAAGGCTTCGAGATGAGTCTTCTCTATTGCCAGAGCACCTATCATGGTGGAGGTCAGGCTAGGGCGGTAGCAGGAGAGAGGGAGGCAATGTAACTGCTGTCAGAAGGGAGAGCTTATGGGATCGTTGAACAGAATGTGAGCGGGTAAGGCTAAGGCCGAAGAATGAAGGATAACCGTGATTTTTTTGGTTGAGCAACTGGATGGATCCTTAAACCAAAATCATTCGTGATCATATTTTTGTCATCTTACTCTAGTTAACTTTCTTCTCTTGGGAAATATTCATATATAACATAAACAAGGTATTGGTTTCATTCCCCAACATTTCATTTTGAAGATTTTCAAACCTTTGAAAATTGTACAAGGACAATGCTATGAACACCCATATGTTCCCTTACCCCTATTCACTGGTTTCAATATTTTGCTACAGCTACTTATAATGCTTTTTCTCTATGTAGCCCCACATATGTATATATATGAACATAGTTTTGCTGAAACATTTAAAAGAAAGTGGCAGACAGGACACTTTCCCTCTTGATTCTTCAGGACATATCTGCGAAGAACCAAGATGTTCTCCTGTAGAGCTAGCCTATTTTCACTTCCAAGATTTTTACTTTAATGTTATACTATTATCTAACATGTAAGTCCTATTCACATTTCCCCAAATGTTCCCACCCACCCACAAATTGTTTCTTATGCCCCTTATAGCACCCCCCCACCAAAATCTGGTATCCGATAAAGAATCATTCAGTTCTCATGTCTCTGTTGTCTTCTTAATCTAAAAAAAAAACTCAATCTTTTTGTTTTGTTGTTGTTGTTTGTTTCATGATCTTGACTTTTTTAAACATTTCAAGCCTGCTAAAATGTCCCTCAGTGGAAATTTGTCTCTTTTACCAACATTAAAGACAAACTTTACTTGGTGGGATCACTACAGAGATGATATTGTGCCCTTCTTAGTTCATCAGCCAGGAGACACATGCTATTATGGACCAGATAAGTTTGATCACTGGGTTAGGATGGTGACTTTTTGGTTTTAATGAGTACCATTCTTTTTGTTTTTGTTTTTCAATGTTTCTTTATTTTTGAGAGACAGAGTGCAAGTGGGGGAGGGGCAGAGACAGAGGGAGACACAGAATCCAAAGCAGGCTCCAGGCTCTGAGCTGTCAGCACAGAGCCCAATGTGGGGATCAAACCCAAGAACCGTGAGACCATGACCTGAGCCAAAGTCAGATGCTTAACCAACTGAGCCACCCAGGCGCCCCAACCAATACAGTTTTAATAGCCCTTACCACCTGTTACAATCCTTATCCAACTCATTAGAGAAATTTCTCTTTGCTATTTAAAATATGAGAACAGCCACTGTATAGAATGTGCATAAAAATGTCCACCCTCATAAAGGTGGATGGCTCTCTGGAAATAGAGGAAAAGTAGCAACAGCGATAGTGAAAGAAGGCCATATGTGTGTCACCCATCTTAAACAAGCAGCTGTAGCTAGTTTCTATTAGCAGTAACTCTTGGGAGAAAAGTTAGAACATAGTATGAGTAGAAGATGATATGCAGATCTATAAATGATCACTGAAAGTGAGTTCCTCCATGTATTATGCCAATAATTTGCTTGAAATAAGTGCCACAGGCTAATTCCATAAAAGAAAATTTATGCAAATATCTGTGCCAACAATATGCTGGATAGTCTTCCCCTTGTCTTCACAATTAATCCTCAGGAAAAACCTTGCTTTTTCATACATGTAATAAAGATTCAGAAAGGTTCTCTAGGGGCACCTGGGTGGTTCAGTCGGTGAAGCGTCCAACTTTGGCTCAGGCCATGATCTCAAGGTCTGTGAGTTCGAGCCCGGCGTCGGCCTCTGTGCTGACAGCTCAGAGCCTGGAGCCTGCTTTGGATTCTGTGTCTCCCTCTCTCTCTGCCCCTCCCCTTCGCATGCTCTGTCTCTCTCTGTCACAAAATTAAAAAAAAAAAATTTTTAATAAAAAAAAAAAGAAAGGTTCTCTAACTTTCAATAGTTCAAATCCTCAAATTTAATTCTCAAAATTAATTCTCAAAGTTAACATATGCCAATTTGCCATTTGAATCTTTACCAACGTTACTCTAAAATACATGTACTTTCCAGCCAAGCTTTGAAGGTTCACACTTCAGACTTGTAAAGTCATCATACTTTTCCTTGATTATAATCATGAAAAGGAATGGGAACAGATGAAGAAACAAAGTAGCATAAACAAACACTTTGTTTTTCTCATAAATGAAGGGAAAATGGGAAAAGAAGATTTTTTTTCCTTCCAACTATAATACCTTAAGGGAAAATAATAAAAAATAAATAATAAAAATAAATAAAATTACCTTATGGGAAATAAAATTTTTTTAAATAAATAAATATGGGTAAAATAAAATAATAACCTATAATACCTTATGGAAAAAAATAATGAATTCCAATGAGAATTGGAAATATAACACTGTGGTTAAAAATCTCAATATAAGTTACAATGAAGTTATGTAATGATTGTAAGTGTTACTTTTAAGGAATTTTTCATAGCTCTCTCTGTAAAATTCTTTCCGACAATTTTTAACCCATGTAAGGAATCCTTGATGGTTGGTTGGTATTATTAAGTTCATTTAAAGTCTCAGCACTGTGTACTTCAATCCAAAGACACTGACTGATTTACGGTGAAGAAGGTCTATAGAAAATTGGTCTATACAATTGAGGGCAATGGAAAAATTGGCCAGAATAGTAGATACACAATTCTTTGCAATTACTGCAATGGACCTATACATCATTTACTGTGGAGAATAATAGTAACCACTGAGTGGTCAATGTAAAAATCCTGAGAGGAAGTGGGATTGAATAAGATAAGGCTCTTATCCTTAAGTGCCCTAAATTCTGTTTAGCCCTTAACTTTTTGATCTGGAAATAATAGCAAGAACTATTTCAACAAAGTTTCTTTAAACACACTGCATTGAGCCTCAAAGTTCCCCCAATCTGTCACATTACTTCATTTCTTTAATCATCCTCAACTTCTGCAGGAACTATGCCTTCTAAACAGTGGTAAAAGTGAAAGCCTTGGAATAGATAAATGAGATGAATAAATATTTTCTTAGTGCAATCAGTTTGTTTGTTTGTTTGTTTGTTTGTTTTTTTATATCACTTTCTAGCATGCCCAGAGTATTACCTCATGATGAATGCAACAATAACAGGCTTTAGGCAAAGAAAAAAAATTGACCCTTGTACTTCAAGTTTCCTAACCTTTCAATGTTAGGAAATTATCTGCTTGAGAGTCCTTTGATTTTGCTTATTTTGACTGTTTATCTTCCTTAAAGCATTAAGATCAGTGAAGAGATAAAATGTTTATAAAATATTAAGTATTTAATTTTAAAATATAGGCATTTTCCCTCAAGGATCTCTAATTCTTTAAAATATTGGCTCTCCATTTATCATAATATCTCATTTGATAAGCAAAAGGCCAGGGGTTTTGATATTCAAGGATAAAACCCAGGTATGCAGAACATTTGAATAAAACTCCCCAGAGTGACATAATAGAATGACAGCATGAGAGAATAAGAGACAAAGACAGAGAGAAAAATGAATACATTCCTGAATTTCCCTTCATTCTGAACTTTAAGTTACTGAATTCCACTCCTTTTAGCCCCTTTTAAATATTAATAACAATTGAAAAAAAATACAAGAACATGGAGTGGATATCTTTCAGGAAAAGACAAGATATTTGGGTTCTAATTTGGCTCTGAAACTATCTACTTCTATGAATTTGGAAAATTCTCTGGTACTCTTTATGCCTCTATAAATGAAGGGGTTGTACTAACCCCTTTCCAGCTCTAAGATTTCACATCCCCATAACTGGAAAGTTTACAGAACTGTTTTTCTCATAGCCCATTGCACAAGGTTCTGGGTAGAGAGGATCTCTATCCAACACATCTTTAATTTTCAAAACAATACTTAGACTGCTTTCTATACATTTATTTCTTAACCTGTGTCGGGGGGTGGGGTACCCTTATACAGAAAACAGCAAAAAAACCTCCCATCTCATATCTTGCAATAACGTTAATTTGGACATAAGACTACTGGCAACTGCCTCTTAGACCCTAAAATTCTGTCAACTGGCTGAGCTAGTTCACCTCAAGTATTTCATTAAGCTATCATTAATATGAGTAAACATTCTGTGCTTCTGAAGTTTTGGACCCCACTTACAGGGCTGTGTTGGGATTTTAGTGATATGTCTGAGTCTATGTGTATATGTTTATCTCAGCAAATATAAAGTCAAAGGTGGTCATTTCCTACCTTGTGGTTTCCGATGAATTTTGTGCTAAGTATAAAAAGATTTTGAACTGTCAGTGGAGGGAGAAAGGTTGCTATTTCAATGATTCCACTGGATGTTCTGGATGCCTCCACATCCTTTCTGTTGCTGGAGTATTTCCTGATCAATGGTTTCACACCCACAGGACAGTGGCCTGAGAGTCCCAAGAAAGCCATCACAGAAAAGCCATCAAAGAAAGAAACATATTCAGATGGAAGGAGTCAATTCTAACACCTAACCGTAGGAAAATCTCACAGACACAATGCAAACGCGCCCTCTAAAACAATTCTCCATCTTAGTTCCTTTCTCAGCATTTTTATAGACAGGATTTTTTTCTCTCCCCAGTTGAACAAGAAAGAACAAAAGTAGATTCCCCAAAGGAGGAATCATTCGTACTAAGTTTCTTTATGTAGGTCACCTCTGATGTGTTCTTGGTTGCAGTTCAACTGCTAAATTTCAGATGTCAGGCTTTCAGTTCTGATGGTTCTGCACATAAATTCTATTGCTTTCAAAAAGAGTAATTGTTTAAATTCCCCGTTTGAATATTGAAGGAAACTATATGTTTGACAGATGTTAAATACGTTATCAGTTATGTTAGGAGCATGGTACAAAATGCTAAAATATTTTACTCTGAGGTGTCTCTGTGTATGTACGTTTTAATATGAGAAAAGGAAGTAAATGTTTCCCATTAAGCAAGTGTCTAATTTAAAGACAGTAACCACACCTATATTCAAGTAGATTATAAACGTATGTCCTTTGTGGTGACCAGCCTCTCACATACAAGGCCCGTTTTCCTAACTTTTCCCCTTCTCCAGATTTCAGTCTAATAGATATTGCTCGATGAGCCCTCTTGCTGTCTATTCTAACTGTCATTGTTTGGGTTCAAGCCTTTGGCAAGTCATTGTTTACTTCCAATCCCATAATCCATCCTCTACCATCAGGTGTTTCTAAGAAATACATCTTGCCAATCCACCTCTGCTTAAGAACCTTCCTTGTTTCCTCACTACCTATGGGGAAAAAAAAAAGTCAGACACCCTAACGTGGCCTTCAAAATCTCTGATAACCTGTTGCCAATTTCATTACTCAACCTCATTCATCTGTGTGCTTATTTAATCATTCGCAATACAACCAAAGTGCCCTGCTAAAATACCCGTTGGCCCACTAAAGTGGAAGCTCCACAAGGTATAAGGTTCCTTTATTTCATTCACTAATGTTTATTAAACATCTAGGCCAGGCGTTAGGTAGATGCTTAAGATTTTTTTTAAGTTTTTTAATGTTTCTTTATTTTTGAGAGAGAATGAGAACAAGCAGGGGAGGGGCAGAGAGAGAAGGAGATAGAAGACCTGAAGTGGGCTCCGCGTTGGCAGCACAGAGGCCGACGCGGGGCTCGAACTCATTAACCGTGAGATCATGACCTGAGCCAAAGTCGGACACTTAACCGACTGAGCCACCCAGGCGCTCCTTAAGATTTTTCTTTTTTTTAAATTAATGAGTTCAGCAATACTTGCTGAGTACTTTTTACGTGCCACATAGAAGCCTGGCATTGCGAATCCAGCAATGAAAGTCATTATGTCTATTTTTAAGGAATTGGCCGGGTAAATTTCCATGGATGATGACTTCAGTGTGCATCTGTGACTAAGAGTCTGATTTCTATGGCGATTAGTATACTTAAGCAGCACAGTCATAGTCCATTAATCTCTCTTTCTTTTGCAAACTAAGGATTCATTTAATGTTTATTAAATAAATTAATCTAAGAATGTAATTAAAACTGAATGTCTGAAGGTTGTGGTAGGCAAATAATGGCCCCCAAACATGTCCAGATCCTGGCTCTAGGAACCTGTGAATACGTCACATTACATGACAAGGGAACACATTTGCAGATGTGATCAAGGTTAAGCACCTGGAGATGGGAAGATTATACCAGATGATCCAGATGGACCCAGTCTAATCGCATGAAGAAGAAAAAGGAATCAGAGATATATAAATTGAGAACAAGTCGTCTGGGCATTGCTGGCTTTGAAGATGGAACAAGAGAAATAAATAAGAGCCAAGGAATGTGAAGATCTCTCAAAGCCAGAAGAGCTCTCAGCTGATGGTCAACAAGAAAATAGGGACTTCAACCCGCAACTGCAAGGAACTAAATTCTGCCAGAAACTCAAATAAGGAAATGGAGCCTCCAGGAAAGAATGCAAACCTCCCAACTTTTCTCTTTTAACCTGGTTAGACACTTATCAGACTTCTGACCTCACAAAACTGTAAAAGAATAAATTTGTGTTGTTTTCAACCAATAAGTTTGTGATAATTTGCAGAAGTCGCAAATCTCGAAAGATCAGCCAAAGTGAACCTCTGACATGGGTCCCCATGACCAAAAAGAAAATAACTATCTTCAAAATTACGACAGTACAACCTCAACATGTTATGACAAAGAACACAGACACAGAAAATTAGCTATGTTTCCAGATAAAACAAAAGGGTTTTTCAGTAGCGGAATTTTGGTAAAATCATTTTCCAAAATGATAATGACTAATTGGATCATCAGAAATAGCCTTAGGACTTTGAACTGTACTCTGAAAAAAGCTATACACATGTAACCTTTGGAATGTGCTTTCAAACTTTTATACCCCTTGAAAGCTAACTTTGACATCAGTTAGAGTTTTGAGTCACAATGTTCCTCTCAGTCCAGAAAGCCCCAAGAAAAAAACACAAACAACGGTCCAAGAATGGCCCTTTGAAAGTAAGGAAGCCCAAGGGTATCAACTGAAAAGGAAATTTCCTTAGCCATGAAAGCACAAGTTGGCACAAGGCTGTCATTTGCATCCATGTAGATTGTCCTCCACATAATGGGCAGGTTGTGGCTAAAAGTCAGGCCACATTCTTCTCACAAAGCCATGTGCCTTGGCACGGGGCAGTGACTTCTCAGCACAAGGGCCCCTGGACAGCAACACCTTAGTGCCAACCAGATGATGCCCAGCATATCTGGGAAGTTGTGCTGGGAAGTTGTGCTATGCAGACCCTGAACATCTTTTCATAGTGTTCCTGCCAAGAATTGTCCAGGAAGGCTGCTTTCCCCAAGAAGGGTGGTATTTTCTAATTCTTACAATGGTATCACGTGTGTGAACGGTGGCTCTGGCTCAGCCTGAAAACACTGGGCATATTTGTTTACTGTTCATGTTATTGTAGCCAGATTTTAAAAAATAATAATAAAATAAAAAGAGGCTAAGATCTGGATTTACAAGTGTTACAGGAGCAGATGAAAGTGGAGGTTATAAGGCTCTGTTAGAACTAAGTCCAATGACCCAGTCGAAGGAGGGTCACAGAGATTCGGAGCACAGTGACACAAGGCTTTAATTAATGTTCTTGCAAGGACAGGCACACAGTGTGTCTGATGGGGCAGTCACAGCAGACAATTTATCTCCTAGCACACAAGCCCCGTCCCTGGCTCCTCATTGGCTGAGCACTACAGAGGTTACAGCCTTACCTGGACTCGCCTACATTCATGTAAGGCAAAGAGTGGTCTGACTGGAACAAATGTCCATCCCTTTGAGTTGACTCAGAGACTTTCAGTCCCTCCTCCTTTTGTTCTTCCCCCTCATGCTAATTGCAAAGGCTGTGAAAATAAGCCCAAGAAATGGAGAGAGGCAGAAGAACCAGGAAGTGAAATGTCTAAGGGTTTGGGACTCCATTGTTGTCAGGGAGGGGAGGGGGTCATACATATCTCCAATAGGTTGTATTGTACCTATTGTTAATTAGACAGCACAGCTTTTATTTGGTCTTTCTGAAAAGGAATCATCTCCCTTATTTCTCATAGTTCTGTCCCAAAAAGAAACAAAAGATAATTGGGGGAGTTTTAGGTACTCACTACGGTGCATACTACACCTTATGCTCAATCTAGAAGGCATGAAAATAAAAAATTCACCCGGAACTATTTCTGTCCTCGAACTGTGGACTCCCCTCCAGAATCTCCCTGCTTTGGTCTCTCTTCAATGCTTTCAGTTAGTTGTTCTTTATATTTTGCCCAGAGTTTATATTTGTTATCTACAGAAAGCTTGGTCTAATAGGAGTTTCTCTGTCATACTGGAAGCAAAATTCCTCACAAGCTTTACTTTTGTCAAATGTGTCCAGATGTTTGGTTTGCCCAAAAATGCTGATCATAAATAGCCCTACCATATACTTCAATTTTCTTCTGAGGCTCCAGATTTAAGCCTTTGTCCTGGCATATCATCCAGTTTAGCATTTGTACTAAACTATTCTAGCTTCGACAACAGAAAAATGTAGTCACCCTACACATAAGCAAGAACATCGTATGTTCCAGAAGACAAATCAAGCCTAAGAAGGACTCCTGAGATAGCAAGAAAAGTTTGCTTCCATACTTATCTACCTTTTACCCAAGGAGAAAACACTACGTTTGAAGACACCCTGGGGACAGTAACCTATTTCTATGTTAATTATGATAATACTCTGCCTAAGCACTCTTTTGTTGAAATTTAATCCCATTTTCTCTCATCTTGTACTTTGTATAAATTGATAGTGTGTTCTTTTCTTCCTTAAAATTACCCTTTTATACTTAAAGAGACTTAGGAAATCACCTCTTAGCCAAATCTTCCAGGCTGAGTACCCCCAATACCTTGTTCTCCAATCAGAAGTACTATTTACCTTCATTTTAATCATTTGATTTGCCGTCCTTCACTCTGAACAGCATTCCAAATTGCTTTTTGAAAATATAAGCCTGACCCCATGACTCAACAACCCCATTCACAGGTACATACTCAAGAAGAATAAACGCTGTGTGCATACAAAGATTATGACAAGAATGCTCTTAGAAGCCTTAATCCCAGGATCTGTCAACAGAAGAAAACAGATAGACAGTTTGGAAGACATCCAGGCAATGAATACTATTGCAAAGTTATGAAAATGAAAAACAAATACTAAATGAAAAAAGAACACGGATGACCTCAAAAACATACTGCGTTAAAGAAGTCAGACTATGAGGAATGCATTCCATGTGATTCCACCTCCATGAAGTTTAAGAGCAAACTAACCTATGGATAGAAGACGCATCTAACTCTGTGTGTGTGTGTGTGTGTGTGTGTGTGTGTGTGTATACACACATATACATATATATATTAGACATTATAATATGTATTATACATTATAATATGTATACATATACATATGTATAATATATATATAATATGAGGGGGTCTGTTCTGGACTAGAAAAGGGATGGGGGAGCTTCATGGAGAAGATGGAAATGTTCAATATCTTGGTACGGGGGGTAGTAACATGGGTACACATTTAAAAATTCATCAAGTTGTAGATATATATAAGGTTGTGCTTATATACACATAAAATGAAATACATATGAAAGGAAGCTGAATACACCACCCCAAAATATGCTACTTTGGCACGTGGATTATTATGAGCCGAAGGCAATCAGGACCCAGCTGACCAGGGAAACAGTTTTACCTCTCCCTTAACTACCTAAAAGAATTTATACAGGGGGCCGGGACCAGAATAAAATCTATTACCAGAGGTAACTTTTTATCTGAAAGACCTATCTGCATGGCAGGGCAAACTTCTAATTACCAAATAGCTACTCTTCTTATAGACCATTGAATTATCCTCCTCCCTTTTGAAGACCCAGGCCCCTGCCTCATTCCTTAGTTCAGGATGGTATATAAGCCCCAATTGCCTGACTTGCCCTGGAGTCTCATATCCTTGGTCCCCTCATAGGTACGAAATTTCATTTGATTTTCTGCTATTAATCTGCATCATGTTCATTCAATTAGCAGACCAGCCAGAGAAGGGAAAGGGAAAAAATTTTTTTTGTCCATTACACACACATACACACACACAAACACACACCTGTATTTATGCATAGATACATGTGTGGATGCATGTGTGTGTAAAAGAATCAAAGCCAAATATCATTTCACAAAGACAGCCCTCAATGATGAAAGGCCCCCAAACTTAAATCTGTAGCTCCTGTCTTCCCAGCTTCCTAACAGGACAGAATAGACACAACACACCGATTTCCTAACAGAAGGAGCATATGAAGAAAAAGCCTCAGGGACTCCTGTAAAAATAAGGACTGTTTTATAGCAGATATTGGAAAACACCAGCCAGACACCTCCAAGTGGGAAAATCCATCTAATGGGAGAACGCTGTCCAGAGATGGTTCGTGTCATATCTGTGAGTAACGTGACAGTCATCAAAAATCAGTAATGAAATACTGTAATTTGACTGAGTGCCATATTTCTGGGCCCCTGACTTGAAATAGCAGGTTACAGGAGTTGTTACAAACACTGACAAAAGAGCAAGGGCTTTGACGTAGGAGAG
Source organism: Prionailurus bengalensis (assembly GCF_016509475.1). Classification (NCBI taxonomy): domain Eukaryota; kingdom Metazoa; phylum Chordata; class Mammalia; order Carnivora; family Felidae; genus Prionailurus; species Prionailurus bengalensis. The sequence continues at coordinate 146,208,572 of NC_057350.1, read as the reverse complement.
CTGTGGAAACATGTCAATCCGATCTTTGCCTAGCCATGACCCTATGAAATGTTGTAATCCTCTGAGGGTGTCTGGTTGCCTCATCAGGAAAATGGGATAATAAGCAGAATGTCATAGCATTCTCTGAGAGGAGACATAATATATAGGAAAAAATATGTAGAGAAGAAAAAATAGTAATACCTTAAAATTTTCATCTGTAGAGAGTCTATGAAATGATTGTAGAGTTATCTCTTACCAATTTGATAAGCACTCTTACGGAAAATCCTGGATTCCACAAAAATCATTGCTATCCCGGCACTGCATGAGGCTGGTTAGAACATCATTCTGACAAGAATATGGGGGCTTGATGGAGCCTCACAGGAGTCAGTCAATTTCAATTTGGGCCATGGTCAGTGGCCAAACCCTTAGCACAAGCCAACCCTCTGTTAATTCTAGTCTCTGGCCACAAGTAAGAACAGATGTGAGCACATGAAAGGACCACTACAAATCCATCTATCAAGTCCAGAGAAACGATTCAAGCTATGACTTCCTCACTATGGGTCAGTTATATCGCCATTCATCAAGAACACAATTTCTTGTGCCCAGGGAACGCTCGGGAGACTCTAGAAATGGCCGGTTGGAAAAGTTTGACAAGGAAAGAAATAGCTCAAAAAAGTATATGGATTGCACAACAGAGCTGCTGCCTTTAATTTTCTCCCACCAACCCCACCCCAAAAAAATTGAGGCATCTGGCCAGTGACCAATAAGAGAACTGCTTATAACTGCTGATAAAACAAACTCATTTGCATAGTTTCCCATCTGTTGGAGACAGTATTACTGTGGCTGTGTATCCCACATGCATCTGTGATAGACAGGAACAATGAAAAAAATGGTATATCTGCTGAGCAGCTATGTATATCCTCTACTATGAGTCCATGATTTGCTTCCACTGCCTTTGCTCCCTGACCCAGAGACCTCTAGTCTTTTTTTCCAAGAGATACTTAACTGACTTTCTTAGGGCAAATTATAATATTTGTTCCTGATATTTTTGAGGTATTATTTTCTAACTCAAAAGTTTTCACTGAGCATCCATTCAGGGCCTTTCAATACGTTTTTTCCATAAAATATTTGATAGGAAAAACTGCTTTAAGAGGAAGAAACCCTGGACAAGGAAGTTAGGAAAATGAAGCATATACAATTTACAATATCTATATCCACACGAGATAGGACTCAGTCCTGTGGCTTTAAATAACATCTATAAGTGGATGACTTCTAAATTTTTCATTTACTGCCCAGACCTCCCCTCAATTCCAGACTTAAATGACAATGGTGGGAACAGCTATAAGTATTTAGTGATTAATATATTTGGTTTTATGTGTTTGTATGTGTATGTGTGTGTATACACACAGTGTAATAATGATTTCAGGAATAGAATTTAGTGATTCATCACTTACATATAATGCCCAGTGCTCATCCCAACAAGTGCCCTTCTTAATGACTATCACCCATTTAGCCCATCTCCCACCCAACACCACACCAGCAATGCTCAGTTTGTTCTCTGTATTTAAGAGTTTCTTATGGTTTGTCTCTCTCTCTGTTTTTGTCTTATTTTTCCTTCCATTCCCCTATGTTCCTCTGCTTTGTTTCTTAAATTCCATACATGAGTGAAATCATATGATATTTGTCTATCTCTGACTTATTTCCCTTAGCATAAAACACTCTAGTTCCATCCACATTGTTGCAAATAGCAAGATTTCATTATTTTTGATTGCCAAGTAATATTCCATTGTATATATGTGGAGGTAGATACTATTATTATCATCATTTTAAAGATTGGAATTAGAAGCACAAAGAGATTGGGGCACATGGGTAGCTCTGTTGGTTAAGCATCCAACTCTTCGTTTCAGCTCAGGTCATGATATCATGGTTTGTGAGATCGAGCCCCACATCAGGCTCCATGCTGACAGTGCAGAGCCTGCTTGGGATTCTCTCTCTGCCCCTCCCCTGCTTGCATGCTCTGTCTTTCTCTCTCAAAACTACATTAACTTAAAATAATAATAATAATAATAAGCACAAAGAGGTAGAATAGTATTTTCAAAGTAATACAGCCAGCTAGTATGTTGAACAGGCAGACAGGTTGGTTCAAGATCTTACCTCCATCTCCATTTGTGTTCCTGGAAATTCCATTCAGTTTTCTAACAGTCACCTCCAACTTAACAGCTCTAACACTGAACCCCTGGCCTTTACCCCACAACTTGCTCGAAGCCCGGTCTTCTCCATTACTATAAATGATGACTCGACATTTCCAGCTTCTTAGGTCATATACTTTGAAGTAATCTTCAATAATTTCTTCCACATACCACATCCAATATAGCAATAAATCTTGTCACATCTATCATCAAAAATATCCAATATCTGCCCACATACCCCTGCCTGTACCGCTAATGCATTAGTTTGATCCAACTTTCCTTCCACCTAAATTGCTACATGAACCTCAAATAGTATCCCTGTTTCTACCCATGTTCCCCCAAAATCCATTCTCCAAAAGCAGTCACAATGGCCTTTCTAAGATAGAGTCACATTATACAACTTTTAGTTTAAAGTCTACTGTTTTCCTATTGCATTCAGAGTAAAGCCAGAGTCTTCCTGATGGCATATATGCCCCACCCAGTGACCTCTCTGACCATAACCATTTCTCTCTGCCTCACTCACTCTTCAAATTGCCTTCACATTCCCTTCAGCCACAAGGTCTCTTGTTGTTTTTCAAACACTCCTCACACTCCTAGATCAGTGCCTTTCATTGGCTGTTCTTCCCCTCTGTGCTCATGATCCTGACTGCCCCTAAAACCTGATCGTCACATTCTCAACAAGCCCCATCCTCAATGAAGGTTTACCCATCAACATCCACCCTCCTTCATCCTCCGTCCTTGCCCAATCTCCTTTCTTTATCCTACTTTTCTTTTTTCTCAGCACCTGCCCCTTTCCAATTCAACGTATATTTTACTTCTTACTTTATTTTTGAAGCCAATCTCTCCCAACCAGTGTATAAACACCATGACATCTGAAACCACTCTGTTACTGCCATATTCCAAGTCCCTAGAATACATGCAGCCTGCTAGACTTTTAGACAATTAAAGGCTTGCAGAAGCCCTCTGTAAAGATTACATTTTCTACTTAATCTAATTCTTTTTCAAATTTAATTGATCACAGACCCATATTTTCCATAAAAATCCTATTAAAAATCTCATGGCATTCCTGCTTCAAGGGAAAAAGTTTGGTGATGGCTATTGTAGAAGATCCAGGAAGAACATACATAAAATTTGTAGGCAGTTTTACAGGAAGAGTCAAAAACACTCACAATATAAATTGATAGAATTTAAATTGATGCATATATAATCACCAAATAACAGTCTCTGTTGTTATGGTAGTGTTTGCAGGAGGCCACACAGAACGGGAATATAACAAATAAGATCTTTTACACATATTTGCTGTCAAGTCTTACTGTCGTGCTGATAAGCCTTCCTGAGTGATTCCAATAATATACCTTCTATTGTGTTTTAGATCAATATTTTACAGTAACCCCCCAAAAGAGTCAGATAAACTGAGGGATCATTGACAAGAAGTAGCAGGCAAGGGAGAGCCAAAAACACTACTGACATGGATTACACAATACATTTAATTCATTCTTAGGAAATTAGGTTTAATTTTTAAATATAATGTATTAAACACTCAAGGAACATTGAAGGGCAAGAACTCTGGACCAAGAGGCATGGGATTCGTTATGGTTCTGCTTACTAGTTGTGAGGTTTTGGGCAAGTTACTTCACCCAGGCTTTAATTTCTTCATCTGTGAAATGAGAGAGCTGTAATAAGCATCAGATAGGTTTCAGGTGTAAGTTCCTTTATTTCCGTTTTTTTTTTAACTGAAATCTGGTAAGAGGTAATAGTCACCAATAATTTTTACAAAAGAGAATCATGACAACTATTAGAAATGTCTTTTCACATGATTCCTTGGTAAGTATTTGTTTATGATTTTGGTTGTTAAGGTGTAACAGTGTAAGAATGGGTGAGTTTGAATCTGCATAGGAGCTATGATAAGCCATGTCAAGCCTTGTGTGTTTAGCCACTGAGTGTGTGGGTTTGTTGCTGCGGCATGATCTAGACAGGTTAAAGTATTAGATAACTAATTCTCTCTATTCAGATGGAGAAAAGAGGTAAAATGTGTAATGAGTCACAGAGCATGCTTCAGAACTTTTGAAATGAAATATATCATTCAGTTTTAATAAAGTATATCATTTTCAGGTAATTCTTCAAACTCAGGCTTGATTAGATATTTGAGATAAATTTCATGGCAACATCCACAATTGTAATCTCTCTGGTTTTGACTCCACTACTAAATAAAATGGGGGAAATAATTATAGAATAATGGACTTCAAAATTAATTTTTAGCAAGCAAGAAGGTTTACTTCTTTGACCTCAAGGGCCCTCTTCTGAAATAGCCACATGTCAATGACTACATCATGACTCTGGAATAAGTGGAAGGCTATTAAAGAAGATATGAATATATACTTCTTATGCTCCTTGGAAATAAAGTGAAATTGTCCCTTTTTTCATAAAAGAACTAATTTGTAATGCAATTTTTAAAAATTTGTAATTTTTTCAAATGAAACGCCTGAGAGGAAGAATCCATCAGATTTCACACCTCAACTTTTCCCAGACCTTACTTCCTATATGCTTGGAACATGATATGAGATTCACCCAGATCACCTTCTACATCAGAGCATATTATCAACTCGTGGAATTTTCTGGAGACTGAGATATTTCACATATTAAACACTAGAAAGGGGTAAGAGAGTGAAAGGATCATCAGTAGCCTCAAAAATCTCACTATCTACTGAGATTTTTTTCCTCAAAAGAAACTGACCCATGTTATCTACTGTCATTTAATCTTAGAAAACCATATATATATTTCTGTGATATTGCTATTCCAAAAATGTAATGCCAAGAAAAGAAAACTGAGGCCATAATAAGTGATAAGTTAAAAAAAAAAACACTAACAAAAAAGTCAAAGATGACCTAAATAGAATGGCATACCATGTTTGTGAATTATCAGATTCAATATTATGAAGCTGACATTTTATTCCATACTGATCTAGTTCAATACAAATTTAATTAAAATTTCATCAGGATTTTAAAGTAGAAATCAACAAGCTGGATCTAAAATGTATATGGGGGCGCCTGGGTGGCTCAGTTGGTTAAGCGGCCGACTTCGGCTCAGGTCAGGTCATGATCTCGCGGTCCGTGAGTTCAAGCCCCACATCAAGCTCTGTGCTGACAGCTTGGAGCCTGGAGCCTGTTTCACATTCTGTGTCTCCCTCTCTCTCTGACCCTCCCCCGTTCATGCTCTCTCTGTCTCAAAAATAAACGTTAAAAAAAATTTAAAGAAATGCAAAACTCATTAAGATTTAAAAAAATTTAAAAAATAAAAAAATAAAATGTATATGAAAACGCAAAGGAACTTAAAAAAAATTTTTGAAAAAGAGAAACAAAGTTGGACGAATCATGCTACAGATTTCAAGACCTACTATAAAGTTACAACAATCAAGATAATGTAGTATTGGATAAAGGAAAAACATATACATAAATAAAGCATAATAAAGAGTCCAGAAACAGAGCCACATATATATGGTCAATTGATTTTGGACTAAGGTTAAAGGCAAATAAATGGAGAAAGGATAGTCTTTTCAACAAATGGTACATACACAAGCAAAAAAAGAACCTTGACCCTTACTTTGGACTCTATACAAAAATTAACTGCAAATGTAAAACCTCAGTCTACAAAGTTGGCACATGTATAACAAATCATCAAATTGTGCACCTTAAATATTTATAAATTTTGTCAAATATACCTCAATAAAACAACAATAAATACAAAAATAAGTACATGGGAGATAATTCTTGTGACAAAATTGCTTAGATACAACACGAAAAGCACAACACATAAAAGAAAAAAAATCATGAATGGTCTTCACCAAAATTAACAACTAGGGGCGCTTCAGTGGCTCAAATGGTTAAGCGTCCAACTCTTGGTTTCAGCTCAGGTCATGATCTCATGGTTCAGGAGTTCGAGCCCTGCATCAGGCTCTTTGCTGACAGTGTGGAGCCTGCCTGGGATTCTCTCTCTCTGACCCTTCCTGACTTGTGCTCTCTCTCTTTCAGAACAAATAAACTTAAAAAATTTAAAAATTTCTTTAAAAAACTATTTTTTGAAAGACAAGGTTAAAAGAATGAAAAGACAATTCATAATTTGAGAGAAAATATTCATAAATCACAGATGTGCTAAAGGACCTACACGTGGAATATATAAAGAATTTTAAAACTTTTACAATATATAAATAATATAAAAACAATTTTGGACAGACACTTCACCAAAGAACATATATAGATGGCATTAGCACACGAATAAGCTCCTGAATAGCTTTTCAGCATCATTTGTCATTAGGGAAACATTAATGTGAAAAACCCCACAATAATACCATTATACGTTGTTAGAGTAAGAGAGAAAGAGAAAGAGAAAGAGAAAAAAGAAGAAAGGAAAAGAAACAAATGAAGAAAAGGAAGAGAAGGAAAGGAAGGAAGGGGGAGGGGAAAGGGAAGGAGGAAGGAAGGAAGGAAGGAAGGGGAAAGAAGGAAAGAAAGAAAGGAAGAGAAAGAAAAGACAAATAACAGTATTAATTGTTGGTGAGGAAGCAGAGCACATTACTGGTGACAGTGCTGAATGCTACAGTTACTATGGAAAACTGGCAGTTTCTTATAAAGTCAAATATACTTTTAGCCATATAATCTAGCAATCCTGTTCCTAGGCATTTACATAAGGGATTCGGTTTACATTAAAAACAACAACAACAACTGTACAAACATTTTTATAGCAGCCTTACTCAGAGTTGCAAAAAACTGTCAACAACCCAAAGGGCCCTTTGCTGGGAAACTGTGGTATATCCACACTATAGAATAGTAGTCAGCAATAAAAAGAAATGAACCACTGATGTATGCAATAAAAAGGATAAATTTCAAATTCATTATGATAAGTGAAAAAATCCATATCTAAAATCCCACATATGGTATCATTTCACTTATATAAAATTCTGTAGAAGACAAAACTGTAAACACAAAAGAAACAATCCTACCAGGGACAGGAAGTGGGAAGAAGGTTTGAGTACAGACGAACATGAAGAATTTGGAGGTGATGATGATTATATGACTCTATTTTTGTCAAAACTCACCAAACTGTAAAATAAAAAGATGACTCTTAGGGGCACGTGGGTGGCTCAGTTGGTTAAGCATCCAACTTTAGCTCAGGTCATGATCTCACGGCTTGTGAGTTTGAGCCCCGCGTTGGGCTCTGTGCTGACAGCTCAGAGCCTGGAGCCTGCTTTGGATTCTGTGTCTCCCCCTCTCTCTGCCCCTCCCCCACTTGTACTTTGTCTCTCTCAAAATATACAAACATTTAAAAAATTTAAAAAGATGATCCCTACTGTATGTAAGTGACCTTAATACGATAACTCATAATTATTCATCTTCAAATCTAGCCCTTCCATGAATGTGTTCAACACAGGGACACAACAAATCTACTAGGAAAATTATTCTCCTAAATAACAAAGTACTATTATTAAAATAATTGAGCAATTCTAGGAGTAAAATTTAGGAAGCAAATGCTAGGGAGTTTGGAAAAATGAAAAAAGAGGTATAAATACAAGTCATAGTAAGACTTTGAACGTCACCTAAAATAAGATAAGGAGGCAAATGTCCCTCCAAATCAATTTATTCTAAACCTTGGAAATTTATTTAGATAATTCAATGAAAACTCTTCTGTTCTTTAATGTATGGATTACACACGAACAGATAATGAACTAATGTCTGTGAATCTTGCTGATAAAACATATTATTGCTGTCTAAGAACTCCATAGTTGCACACTGGTTTTGAAACTGGAGAAGGTATAGTAAGGGAAGTACAGTAAAGAAGATAAGGGTAATGGAGAGAAAGACTGTGTGTTAGACAAGAGCTATCTGATCATGCTCTTTTCCTTATCTGAACCCTTCTCTGACACTGTGCATGCCACACCTCATTATATACAGGATCACCGCAAACAGAAGATGAGGTACAAGGATAAAGGACAAAGTATTCTTAAACAGAGAAAGGCAACTCTGTGTAATCGAAAAGCTTCATCTCTGCTTGAAAGGTAACCATTATCCTGCAATCCTCTCCTATTTTTATTGGATTTTCCAAGTCATTTATAAGCATGGATTACTCAGTTTTCAAAGGAGTCATACAGAAAGAATTATGCTCTATGTGTAATATAAATGTTATATTCATAAATAAGCAAAAAAAAAAAAAAACAAGATCCAGGAATATATTTGCTTCTCGTAACAGGAAACCAGGATGTCATGTTTAACATTAAGAGCTCACTGGAAAAAGAAAGGAAAGTGTAAGGAAAAAATACCAAGAGGCTCCTCTTTCTAAGCCACACTATTTATAAATGCTCTTGAAGCAACTTGCATATTGTATAACCATGATGTCTAAAATCACAATTTGCCATGAGTTCTATATTTAAAGAAAAAAAAAAAACCCTGGTGTTTTGTCGGTTCATATTCAATTAGTGGAAGGCTTCTCTGGACAGATGTTGGAGTTTTTTTTTCTTCCAAATTCTTTCACTTGAAGACATTTCCAACAAAGCGACACCCTACACACTGATCAAGCAAACCTTAACTTCCTTTGGGACATGACACTATGTTAGTCAGCCCTGGCTCATACGATAGACATTTTATATAACCAAAAGCGGTTCACATCCTCTGATACCCACTAGATCTCCTCAAAGTGATCCTCTGTGCAGGTGATTTAAAAATATTAAATTCTTATGCATGGTTTCAATCAAATGTTTTCTTGAAAGAATAGAATTTATGTATATGGTAAAAGTGCAATTTCGATATTACTTCATTATTCATTCATTAATCCATTTGACTAACGTCTACTGAGCACCTAATAACATATTCCAGGGACTATTCTAGGAACTGGAGCCAAACAGACGTAGGTCATGCTCTCTAAAGGGGTAGAGAGACAATAAGAAACACAAAACAAACAAAATAAGAAAGGAACAAAGAGAGAAGATAAATACGTCCGCTGGCAAGCTTGGAGCAGTCTGGTTTCAGCTCTGTACCTATGCACCGCTAAAGAGTTTTATTTTTCACATTGCCAGTAAAATGCACGCAAAACAAACCAAAGATATTCTGCTTATACCTCTTCTTATGATCGTTGTTGAATTCAAATGAGATTCAAATGTGCTGACCTGTCACAGAGTTTGCAACAAATCACTCTGAATTATTTTAATCTTTCATCCAGGACTACTAAAAATTCTGTTCTCTCCCATGCTTCCACATTCATATAGATAATAAATTAGATGATTTCCATTGTGTTATTTTCGTTGTTTGAATTCAGCTGTGTATATTTGCTCTCCCACTCCCTCCATCTACTCTTCAGTAAACAAGAGAACCCCTAGCAAAACAGCTTGCTCTTGGAGACTCATAGGCTCATTGTATTAGAATAACAGAATTACAAGAGGATTAAGTAACCAAAACGGATCAATATATATTACGGTTCTGGTAACATCAAATGACCTAGATGTGTTCACCCTCTTCCACCTTTCCTGTGTCCAATCCCACAACCCAACCTCATCAAAGATGAGGAGGTGAGAGGAAGGGAATGATGCCTTCTTTAAATCAGATATCCAATTTGTGGCAGCTTCTGAAAGCTATCACAGAAATGCTCGATTTGACCAGGTCAAATTTCATTTGTCGTGTACTTTTATCACTCTCAAAGCTGGTGCAACGTGTTTGCAATAGAAATAAGGAAAACAAAAATGAACTGCCCCGTTGGCTTGTCAGATTAAAAAAGTGGATTGATTTTACACCTTTGAAATAAGCCGCCTGCTCCAAGGCTCTCTCTTCTACTTTTTCTGTTTAAAGATTCGTGTACTCTTTGGACTCAAAGAGAAGCTTTAGGTTGGATAAATGTAGAATACAATTCGATCCACGATGATGACAGCACCTAACATTTACTGAGCACTAACTATGTGCTAGGGATGGCACTAAACGATTTGTGTCTGCTGTATTATTTAATACTGAAAACAACTATTATTTATAATTTCTCATTCCTTTTTGTTTATTAAACTACTGTCATCCTACTGAACCCTGTACTTTTTCCCAAGCCATTGTTTTCTTCATTTTTTATTCACCTCGATCTCATGGTTCATTATTTTAAAAATGCACATGGCAGGGCGCCTGGGTGGTTCAGTCGGTTAAGTGTCTTACTTGAGCTCAGGTCATGATCTCATGGTTCATGAGTCTGAGCCCCACGTCGGACTCTGTGCTGACAGCTCAGAGCCTGGAGCCTGCTTTGGATTCTGTGTCTCCCTCTCTCTCTGCCCCTCCCCTACTCACACTCTTGTCTCTCTCTCCTTCAAAAATAAACATTAAAAAAAAAATTTAATGCACATGGCAAGCCATAACCCTCCACGCCACACCCTTGCATCTAGAAAACTAAGCAAAAAACCTCCATATGTACATTTACATGTGGTATACACACACACACACACACACACACACACACACACACACACCCCTGAGTAGCTGAGCTCAGGCAAAGTCCCACAGAAAGACAGCTGGGTTCCACTATAAATTTATGATGACCGAACTCAAATGCAAGCACAGCACTGGCTGGCAATCATAGTCCATTTCTTTGGTCAACTCAACTTTCCCATTTTCTGCAGCCACAACTTCAATCTTTTCTATTCTTCTCAAAGATCCAACTTCTAACCGTCTCATTCTTCCTTTCCCCCTTAATCCGAGAAGACGACTTGGCCTTCTACTTTAGTGAAAAAAGTCAAAGTGAAAGAGGGAAAAATCCCTCAGCTACCTTCTAATAAACTATAAATGGTACGGCTTCCTTTTTCTTTGACCTGCAAGATCCCTCATGTTACTGTAGAGGGGGCCTTCCTGTCATTTAAGCCCAGGGAGCCCAGTTATTTCTTCCATTCCTGTCTTCCTCTTCCTCCCCAGAAACGTGTGTGCTTCCTTTCTTCTGTGGGTCCAAATTTTTCTCAACCGATCATGCCCATCAAAATTTAAATATGTTCATGTCTCTCCCACTTTGAAAGAGTCCCTTAGGGGCACCTGGGTGGCGCAGTCGGTTAAGCGTCCGACTTCAGCCAGGTCACGATCTCCCGGTCCGTGAGTTCGAGCCCCGCGTCAGGCTTGGGGCTGATGGCTCGGAGCCTGGAGCCTGTTTCTGATTCTGTGTCTCCCTCTCTCTCTGCCCCTCCCCCGTTCATGCTCTGTCTCTCTCTGTCCCAAAAATAAATGAACGTTGAAAAAAAAAAAAAGAAAGAAAGAGTCCCTTAATTCATTATCCCAAACTCTTCATATTCTCTTTCATTTAACAGACAAACTTTCCACAACAGTTGGCTTCATATTCAATATCCATGTCCTTAATTCACTTGACACTGGATTCCAACCCCCATGAATAGAAACAGCTCTAGCTAGGGCACTGTGAGGTAGGTGAACTGCTCATTTTACACAGGTAGCACTGGTGAAGCTGAGATTTGAACCCATGTCAGTTTGATTCTAGAACCCAAAGTCTTAATTGATAAATTAGACCACACTTTAAAAAAGTAGCCTACATCCATCCAAATTACATACACATTAACCTTTCGACCTAACAATTTCAGTCTTGGACAGTTACCTTATATGAATACTTTCACACCTCAAAAGGGCATACGTATCAGATCATTCCTTACTCATAGCAAATATTTGCAAATAAATATGATGTCCATTAACAGAGGGCTGGGCAAATAGATTATTCTATATAGACAAAATGGAATACCAGGCAGTAGTGTAAAAGGAGAACATATAAAACATATAAAAGGAGAACATATAAAATCTAACATATAAAGATTTTAAAGACAAGTTTTTAAAAGTAAGGTGAAATTTTATGCAGAGTTTGCATAAAAATGATGGAAAATGAGAATACTTATTCTTATCTGCCTATCTTTGCATAAAAGACACAGCACACACAAATAACAAAAAAGGATCACCTTATGTTAGATGTTAAAAAATGGGCAACAGGAGAAAAAGATAGGAGTATGGCATCACAATATACCTTCATATATTGTCTTGATTTTGAACCATGATAATGTGATAATTACTTAAAAATTAAATTTTAACTTTTGGTGTATTGTTTTACTATGATGAATTTATGAAAAAAACTTTTAATATTCAGATATTATGTAAAATATTATTAATATGATGGGTTTGACTTATGAACTTGCTCTATCACATCACTCCCTGTGGCTTTTCCGACAGCTTCCTCCTGCAACCAAAATAAAATCAAATTCTTTATCAAGGCCCACAAGCTCTACTTAGAAATTTATCAAAATATATTCAAGAAATTTCCCAGAATGAAAATATGATTTTCTCAATTAAAGAAAGCTTATCGAGTCCCTAGATAAATGGATGAAGAACATCCACACCAAACCACATCACCGTAGAATTTCAGATGTGTATGCAGCATTGGGAATGCAATGTCATCTGATTTCTGAACATCAACACTCAAAGGTAGGAAACAATGGAGAAATGCACTCAATATTCTAAGAAAAATGATTTCTAGCTTGGAATTCTATATCCAACCAAACTGTCAACCAAATGTGAACAAAAAATGAAGCCACATTAACGTCCCCCATAGTCCTTTATGGGAAATGATTGGAAAATACATACCACCACAATGAGAGAACAAACAGAAAGCCAAACTGGAGACATAAGGCCGTGGATCCAATGCAGAAGAGAGAGGAAGGGGATCCAAAAGACTAGTGTGCAAGGAGATCAGAGGAAGCCAGTTCTGTATTGGTCTAGAGAGTCACTAGGCAAATCAGGACAGGGGACCTACCCAAACAGCAACAGAAGCTTTACTAACTTCAGAGTACATAAAAAATCATACAAAAAAGAAAGTACAATTTTAATACAAAAAAATTGCTCAGATGTGCTATAATAATATGAACACTTAATACTCATATAACTAAATGTTAAAATACTGCTCTATTAGAGAAGATGTGGATATGAATGGGAGTGTGAGAAACGGAGTGGAAGCGTCAATGTCTATAGTGGAAAAATGGTGGATAATATCCAAAATCAAAAATATGAAGAAATAGAAGGATGGTCATATTATTGAGAGCTGTTGAGATAAAGATTCAAGGAAACCACAGGAAGATTTCCAAGTAGTGGTCTGTGGAGGCAGGAAGCAAGGACAGAACAGGCACCTGCTATTTTCCCTCATTTTCTTTTTAGAAATACTGGATTAGCTAAGAACATGAATAACTATAATAAAAATTGGACTTTAAAGAAGAAAGAAAAATACCCTTAACAACTAAACTTGAAATCACAAATAGTCAATAGTTAAGCTTCTGTCATAGTTAAAGAGAGTGAAAGGAGAAATTCAAAGACTTATGTCTTTGGCATTCTAAGAATGATATAAAATTAATAAACTATCTGCTCAGATGTACAATTAATATTCTTAAGGGGAAAAGATCAAGAGTTTGTTCATTCTTCACAGCTGTTTTCCCATTCATTTTCCATTCTTAGCAAAAACTCTCACTAAAATGAATGGCAGTTATTTGAGTGGAAATAAGGATAATATATTCTTCCACAAGCCAGGAAGTGCTTAGTGAAAATAATGGGAGAAGGGATTATTGCTGAATTAAAAATAATTCTTAATGGCCACCAAGCATTATTAAAAATGAAACAGCATTAAAGATCTCATTATTTTGCATCATTTTACCACCTTTGATGAGGGAAATGACACTTTCAAAAATTTCTTAAGTTCACAAGTATTTATGTGTTACTAAATTTTAATTTTACTGGTAAGACATGCTACCATTATTTCATCTGTTTCATCTATTTCATCTATTTATATATTATTAGTGATCAGGGACATTTTATCACCTCTAGGTTTATTTAAATCATCAATAAACTCAACATTTTAGCTACAATATTATTGTACTATATGATTTTTAAAAATTACTACTCAATTTCTTGACTTCCGTGCTCAACGATGAAATAAAAGGACTGCAGTTATTGTAAAAAAAATAATTTTTCTTCTAAATCAACATGCGTTAAATAAGTTCCTTCTTAGGCGTTGTGAGGGTTTCTGGTTTTGTTTTTGTTTTGTTTTGTTTTTTTTCTGGTTTGGTTTGAGTCACAGTTTGCTATAATTGAGGCTTATTTCTTTTCAAAATAAGATTATTTTATTTCCACTAAAAACATTTTCTAAAATGTTTAGTTTTGGAAAATACAGAAATATGAAAAGAAAAGGAAATAATCAGAGCTCTCTCTCCTGTTGCTCTGAACACTGATACCACATGTTATAATGGGAGACCTTCTATTAGCTTAACTCCCTGAGATATTATTTAGAACACTGTTCACTGCCAATTAAGAAAAGTAGGACTAGCAATAAATAAATCTTTTTGGCATTAAGCCACTGAGGTTTCAGGAATATTTATTACTAGAGTAAAAATCCAGCTTATCCAAGTATTCTACCCAACCCTAGCCCCATCAACCTCTTTAAAGGGGGGTGGGGGAGGAAGAAAGAAAGGAGAGAGGAAGGGAAGAAGGGAGAGAGGGAGGAATACTAGGCATCTGGACCCATTTGCTTGATAAGATCTTCATGCTAACCTAACAAGGCCACATATGCTAAAGAATGAGAAAACTTAAACTCTATTCTAATTGTAGTACTACAAAAATAACCCCAAACCAAAAACCTCTGAGAGAATGTGGCAGACTCTACTAAAATTATCAGTGATTATAATAAAAATAGCCAACATTGGCTGAGAGAGTATTTTCTCAGATTCAGTTCTAAGCATTCTGCATATGTGAACATATTTAATTTGCACAAAAATTACGAGACATTATGTGTGCATATATATTATATATATTCCTTTTTTTTTTTTTAACAAATGAAAAAACTGAGACACAGAGTGGCATATAATTTTGCCAAGGTCACACAGCTAGTAAATAACAGATCTGCGATTTAAGTCTAAGAAGCCTGACTTAGACTTAACCTGAAAACTATGTTTTTATCCACCAGACTATGCTGTCTTACCAGTGACTGGAGGAATTCACTTCTTCATATGAGAAAATGGCACATTAATATGGTCAACTATAAGGTAGATACAGATATAGGATATAATAATTTATAGGCTACTCAATTCGATTACTTACATTTGCTTTTAGCTTTGACATTCTTATGTTTCTGGCATGTTCTCCTGCCAGGGAATAGATTGGTTTTCAAGACAAAGCAGTAAGTGGCACAGGCTGAAGAAGATGGAGGAAAAAACAAGAGTCTGTCCCTCCTGCCATGCCATCTTCCCTTGGGAGAGAGGGGAGGGTGGATGTTAAGAGCTTTAATGGCCTAAAGACCTCATTTTGAATGCTGGGTGACTTGTTTTATAAATGGAGGAACAGAGGCTCTATGATATTATTTCACCTTGGCTTCTTCATTTGTAAAATAGCAATTGTAAAGCCCACCTCAGAGACTTACTGTGGCGTGAAATCAAGATATTATAGTAGGTGCTTGTCACAATGACCAGCCCAAATAGTGGTGAACAAATTGCTAGGAAGACACCATGTAACTGAAACTGGCTGGGCAAAAGGGGATCATTGGCTCTTATGACTGTGACATTAAATGGGAGTTGAAACAAAATCATCATGATCTCTGTCTTTCAGCTCTGCTTCCTTCTGAAGCATCTCCCTCTCCGACACGTTCAACTCTCACAGAGGCAAGATGTCTGCCAAAGGCTCTTGGATCACATTCTACTTTATGAGCCACCCGGAGCAAAAAGAAATGCCCCTTTGTCAGGGGCTCAAGGAAAAGTCCTGAAAACGCCTGCACTCAAGACTGCCTGGTTCTGTTTATGCTCTACGCCTACTTCTGCGTTGTGCCGAGTTCTGATCAGCCCGACCTGGGTGTCCTGCCAACTATGACGACAAGGAATGGGATCAAGTCTACCTGAAATACACAGGCAAAAGTAATGACGGGGTAGTCGTCCAAAGTGCGGGAAGGGGAAGGAATGGATGCTGCAGAAAAAGAACAGTTAACGTCCACTGCAAGTGGACATTTCTCTTACATTGTAATTTATAAATAGACAAGGGAGACATTCTAGATAGTCAAGTTCTTCCTGTCAAGATGGATTGCTGTTCATTGGTTAGACCTTAGAATAGTGCCAAGACAATACTGAGATGTATTTATCAAAAGTAGGAATGTCAGCAACAGTATGATTGACAGGAATGTAATTTTTACAATATGAAAATACTTAATTTTGACCAGGTCAAGCAAACTAAGCATTTTAGGAGTTAACGTATTTATTTCCATCTATTTAAAAAAAAAAATAGAGGGGCGCCTGGGTGGCGCAGTCGGTTAAGCGTCCGACTTCAGCCAGGTCACGATCTCGCGGTCCGTGAGTTGGAGCCCCGCGTCGGGCTCTGGGCTGATGGCTCGGAGCCTGGAGCCTGTTTCCGATTCTGTGTCTCCCTCTCTCTCTGCCCCTCCCCCGTTTATGCTCTGTCTCTCTCTGTCCCAGAAATAAATAAACGTTGAAAAAAAAAATTAAAAAAAAAAATAGAAATGAAAATCCTTGGAAGCACTGCATCTGTATGGTATGGGACATTTTATCCCAGCTAAATGCCACAGCCCCTAGTTAATTTGGGAGGAGTCCTCCTTCTTCTTTATAATGAGATACTTTTTTTAAAGAACTGTCTTCTTCCTAATCATATTTTAATGAGCCAGGCAACTTAGGTATACACACAAAAAAGCCAACAATTCACAAGGCTGCATAGGGTTCTTTGGAGGGCTAACCATGACAGGCCAAAACATGTCAGGACACTATATTGGGCAGCTCTTTTCTGTTGAATACTGGAATGGCTTGGAGAACCACGGCTACATAAATAGATTTTTATTTTCCAAATTTATGTAAAAACAGTGATGGGAAAACTAGAGCCTGCAGGTCAAATATTACCTTCCACCTGTTTCTGTAAATAAAGTTTTACTGGAACACACCCATGGCTGTTTCTGCATTGCAACGGCAGAATGGAGTCATTGTGGCAGAGGCCATATTGGCCACAAACCTAAAATGTTTACTACCTGTCCCTTTCCAAAAATGTTTGCCCAACCCTAATGTCAAAAATATAGGTAAAGCATATATATGATTCCAGGTCAAAAATGTCTGACCCTGTAACATACAAACACAAGATGTTCTTCTTCCTAACTTGATAATGTTACAGCCGCAGTCCCTACAAGTCGCCCAGAGCATCTGTGTTTTTAAATGATTTTGTATTTATCTTGCTAAATCATGAAATATACATTGTTATTTTAAAATTGCACAGAGGCTCCTCTGGGTCCTGAGATAATTTGAAATCTAATGATAAAAATATTTGGTTCTAAAACATAACAGTGATATTTGAGGACAGAATGCCAGGAAACACCAATATGATGTTCTGATGAATATTTATGAGAACCTCCACCTGGCCTTCAAGTTTTCCATGCTTCAGTGCTAATGTATTTGTGTCTACATGGTGTGTGTGTGTGTGGAAGGCTAAGGAAAAGGAGAACCATTCTGAGCCCAGCTCTAGAAGAATAACCAAATATACTAAGACCAAACTGTTAACCCCCTTCCTCCCTTTTAGAAGTCCTGATTGCAGATCACCTTTGGGTTCTAACTATAGAACCCTCGTCTAATTCTTGCATCACTCTTTATTCATGTCATTGTTTCCCCTCTTTCCTGAAACATTTTTCCCCCATTTCTCTTAGATCATTTCCTTCAGCACACAAGCATGCTGTCTGTATTAACTACCTCTGGTTTACACTAATTTCTTTCATTATCTTTACAATAACACCATTGAAAGACTTTTCTATGTTTGCCCTCTTCAATTTCCCTCTTCCATTCTCCCTTGAATCCATTCCAATCAGGCTTTATGGCCCCTGTTCCCCACACCACTGAAAAAGCTCTTTTCAAGCCACCAAAAACCCCTCATGTTACTAAATATGACATTCAATTTTCAAGCCTTATTTTCCCCAAACTTTCAGTAAAATTTACAGATCTATGAATACCTTTCTTTGTAACACTTTCTTCACCTGAATTCTGGGTTATCAGTCTTTCCTGGTTTTCATCCTAGCTCCATGGACATTTCTTCTTGGTCATTCTGACTGGTCTTAGACTCATCTTTCTAATTTCTAAACATCAGACCAACCCTAGGTTCATTCAGCAGACCTCTTTTCCTGTTAAACTTCTCCTCTCTTTCTACACTTACATGCTCAGTGAACTTATCCAGCCTCATGATTTTAAATACTATTGTTGTCCTGACTAAGTGGTTATTAAGTTTTCAACTGGCAGGGACCACAGCATGCTGTCACTGTCTTGCATTAGAGCTATACCAGCTCTGTTTCCCTCTCTCACAATCTAGTCCATAGGGATAGACCTCATTTGTCTGGAAAGTCTATAGATCACCTCACTGGTCCACTATATGGAAGGCAACATGCTGATTGGACCTGGAGAACAGAAAGTAGCAAGAAGCTTAGAAGCCTTCCTAAGACACATGAATAAATGCCAGAGTGTAGGAACAAAAACACAGAAATGAGAGGACCACTACGTCTGTGAGCTTTCTGGGACTCCAACGGTCTGAGATACTTCTTCCAAAGTGGAAGACAAAATGCAGCAAGTAGCACTACCTAGAATTAAGAAAGAAACATAATACTTTGGTATCTGCAATTTCCAGGCAAAACATATCTCATTTCAGGGTGCTGCTCCATACCATTTAAAGGATAACTTTAAGGTTTCTAATTTTGAGTGGGGCCCAGGACAAGGGTAGCTTCTGCTGCAGTGAAAGGTGCTCTGCCTTTGGAGACTTATGTCCTGGCAAGTCCAGTGGGGTTTACAGTGCTTATAGCCAGTCTGTGTGTTTCACAGATCTGCTGGTAACCTTCAGTAGAACAATAACAGTGTAGACTTCTACCCTAAGGTTTCACAGCAAAGGTTTATCCTATTCTACAGATAACTATTCTCTTTCTGAGAAACAAATCCTAAGTTGCCATTGGGCTCCCACAGATACTGTCCACTTGACTATGATCTGGAGCAGGCCCTGAAGGAAGAAACAAGTCGTGTGACCAAGTAATTTAGAGAGTGCCTACTCCTGTTGCATTGCCTCCCGCTGCTCAATATAGATTTAAGGCTTCAAGGGAAGTTGTTATGAAAAGTTTGAGGATAACAGGTCGGGTTTGGTTTGTGGCATGGTAGAGTGAAAGCAAGTGGAAATAGATTGTTGTAGGATCCCTGCCCGCTCCAATCCAGCTTAGTTCTTAAAGACAGAAGTTACAGAGGAAGTTACAGACATCAACAGCCTTACCCCAAATGAAACGCAAAGCCTTTACCTTGGCTTGTTGGTCTCTACCAGATCTGTTCCCCAGAAACATAGCAGACCTCATCTCTTACCCCTCTCCCACCATCAGACCATGCCCAATGTTCCCAGAATACCTGAGCACCATCCCAGCGCAGAGCCACTGCACGTCTGGGATCTCCACTTGATCTACTCTTCAATTTCAATGTAGTCTCTACTGAAATGTCCTCTCACTCAAGGGCCTTTCCTGAGCACTCACTGTGAACATCCCCATGTCATTTCCCTGTAACCCTTACCCTACGATATTTTTCTTAGCATGCACCACCACCATGTGACGTATCAAACCTTTATTACCTATTTGTTGAGATTTTTAAAATATTTTCTTTAAAATATTATTTAATATTTACTAAATCTATTATAATATTTAATTTCATTGGTTTCTTAGGTATGTATACACGTATGTATGCATTCATGTATTTTTCTTCTCCCCTATCCAGAATGGAAGATACGCAGAGGAAAAGAGGTTAGATATAAGGTCTGGGATACAGTACACAAGAAGATGCTTTCTTATCTAGCACCACCCACGAACCCTATATTCATTTTTGAAGCAATCAAGGGATTCACTGTTGCCATATGTTCAGCTCCTCAATATATCTGACCTTGGTAAATGAACACAGTATCAATACAGCTCTGGATCCAGCATTCAACTAGTGACACACACTTTATCAAGGCAATGCCTCTCCTACAGTGCCAAATGGAACCCTTGATGACTTTTTTTTTAACGTCTTCAGACTATTTACTCGATAACTCTGGGATCAGAAGCCAAAGGAAAGGGATGAACTACTAGTTTCCCATCATTATTGAAAGGCCAACGATTTCCTGTCAGGATTATCAGGTTGTCAACCCTCTGGTCTATGTTTTAACTTCCCTCAGAAAACGTGCCATCCTGTGCTTCTATCCCTGACTTGAGCGAAATCGCAGGCTAGTTGTTGTCACAGAATGAGGTGATACATGTGAGCGCTGTGGGTACATCTGCTTTCTTGCAATATTGTTTTCAATAAAAAAAAAAAGATGCCGACACATCATTAAAGATTTTACCGCAGTGATTCCACATGTGCATGTTCTTCAGAGGCCTAACAAGGATGCACCTGCTGTATCTGACAACTATCAAAGTTCTTTTGTAACTCCAGTCTAATGTAAACAATTTAGAGAAGGAATGGACTTTGAAAGAATTTGAGGATAAATTCTCAAATTTATGAGGAGGTGATTTATACACCAGCACAGGTTGCTGGTTGTCCCTCCTATCTTTTCTTTTCACAATGTATTGGAATTTTGTGGACGCGTGGCCATCAATATAAAAATTTGACTTTTCAGTCTCTCTTTTGCAGGAAAGTGCTGCCATGGGACTAAGTGCTAGCCAATGGCTGTGAGATGTGACACACCAACTTCTGAGTTATCCTTTGACATTTTAGGTGATGGAATATATTCATAAATTGCTTAAATTGCTATCATACTAGGTGTCTGTTACAACTTTCAAACTTGTATCCCATATACCTAGAATGCTCTGACGGACTCAACACGTTGTTCATTGACCACTTCTGTATAATACAGTAGAATCTTTTTTTTAATTGTTTATTTATTTTTGAAAGAGAGACAGAGTGTGAGCAGGGTAGGGGCAGAGAGAGAGGGAGACAAAGAATCTGAAGCAGGCTCCAGGCTCCGAGCTGTCAGCACAGAGTCCAACGCAGGGCTGGAACTCCATGAGATCATGTCCTGAGCCTAGGTTGGACACTTAACTGACTAATCCACCCAGGCATCTCTACAGGAGAATCTTTAAGAGCACAGGCTTGGGACGCCTGGGTGGCTCAGTCAGTTGAGCATCTGACCCTTGATTTCAGCTCAGCTAATGATCCCAGGGTCGTGGGATCAAGCCCCACAGAGGGCTCTGTGCTGAACGTGGAGCCTGCTTGGGATTTTCTCTGCCCGTCTCTCTGCCCCTCTGGGGCTCACGCATGGACAAATACACACTCTCTAGCAAAATAAATAAACTTACAAAAAAAACAAAAGGGCACAGGTTTGAGTGACTCTGTGGGTTTGAGTCCTAGTTCACTAATTTTTGCCTGTGGAACTTTGGTCAACTGACTTTACCTCTCTACACTTTATCTCTTCATGCTTTCAGTGAAATCAGAACAGTACTAGTGCTATCACTAGATTTGCTGCTAAATGCGATGAGCTTAACATGTTTAAAACAGAACCTGACACTCCATAAGCAGCACCTAATCTTATTTATTTAGAAATGGCTCAAGGTCATCATTCCTTGCGCCAAGTTCTCATCATCTCAGTGACGCTTTCCTTGTGTTTCACAAATTCCATTCTCTTAGCATGCGGTATGACGATTCCCGCTTGACAGAGAACAGCCTTTGCTAAGAAAATTTTCTTAAAAGCCCAGTCAGGCTACATGAGTTGGCTGAGGAGGAATGAATGGAGGCTGCTGCCAGATTTAAAAAAATATATATATATATTGGGGAGCCTGGGTGGCTCAGACAGGTAAGCATCTGACTCTTGATTTCTGCTCAGCTCATGATCTCACAGTCTGTGAGATCGAGCCCCACGTTGGGGTCTGCACTGACAGCATGGAGCCTGCTTGGGATTCATTCTCTCTCTCTCTGTCTCTCTGTCTCTCTCTCTCTCTCCCTTCCTCAAAATAAATAAACTTAAAGAAAATATTTGATTACTCTGCAGAGAGCCAGGAGCGACATTTCTTTGATGCTAGGGGTGTAGGAAAAAAGGATGGTGCAAGCTAGGAAATTGGTGGGAGACTGCAAAATCTGTTATCCCCCTGTAGGGTCACAAGATACACGGTGAACTTACTCAAGGTCAGAGAAACAGTGCAATTACACATTTGTTAGGAAATTAATGATGGAGCTAAGGTTCTCCTATGAGGAGAAACATACGATGAAACGTGATACAGAGTGAAATAAAAACATGACATGGGATGAAACAATCTGTGCAAGAAGGGAGTTACTTGTAAGAATGAAAAAAATTTGAAATTTGTTAGCAAATAGTCTAAGGTAATCTTTAGGTTCTCACAATGCTTGGACAAGGGCAATCAAGTTCAGGTAGATCTTTGCTTGCAGATGCCCGTTGCCTTCCTACCATCTTCATCCCAGAAAAATGGACCACATTCTCCCCGGAGTTTCCATTGTACCATTGACATACTTCTTTTCTATCAGCTATGACATTGTACTGAGTGTTGCTGTTTTTATTTTTAAAATGTTTTTAATGTATGTTTAATTTTGAGAGAGCGAGAGAGAGAGAGACAGAGAGAGACAGAGAGAGACAGAGAGAGAGCACGAGTGGGAGAGGGAGACACAGAATCCGAAGCAGGCTCCAGATTCTGAGCTGTCAGCACAGAGCTCAATGTGGGGTTCTAACCCACGAACTGTGAGATCATGACCTGTGCCCAAGTTAGACGCCCAACCGAGCCACCCAGGCGCCCCCCCCTTTTTTTTAATACACTTTGCTCCAATATTAGAATGTGAATTCCTAGTGGTAGGGACTATGTTTTATTTATTTCTATAACGTAATATCTTACAAAGAATGCAAGTCTTTATTGAACGAATGAAATAAAATAATGGCTTTTAGTCACTTTTCTATTCATGAATAAAGAGGAAATGATGGTAGATACAGCCATCTGTGATGAGTGATGATATCTGCAAGACAGAAAAACTGCAAGTATCCCATCATGTGCCTATTGCGATGATCGTAATGGCTTGCCGACATTCCGTCAATCAAAAATGTCAATGGCTAATCACCTCTTAAAAGGCAGATGTGATTTAGTGAGAAGCGCATTGAATTTATGCAAAATATCTCCTATTTATGTAGTTAACAGTATTTTATTATAGGTATCAGTAAGGACAGTTTAGGTATCTTAGAACCCCAAATGGGGTAAATCTTTAATTTCTATACTATATCATCTCCTACATAGATCATGACCTTATAGTTCCATGAGCTTTCCAGGTTCTCTTTATTTACGCAGTATTTTAAAAACAATGGAAATCTTGCTTTAAAAAAAATACTGGAATATATAATAGTCATCTGGGAGTGGGGAAGGTGAGAAATTTGTAGGAAACATTTAAAGGATGGGTAGATGATGAGAACAACAATCTCTCAGCAACACTGACTTTTCAAGGAATCAGCATATTTTGACCAATTAGCATTTGGTTAACATCTTGTATTTCCAACTTTATAACCATTGTGTAATTACACGCAGATCAATCCATTAGTTTACATGCAGGTAGTGGGAATGTTCACAAGGAAGGAAACAATAGGAAGGGTAAAACAAAATTCCAGGGCAGTGAGCTCTTCTGTGAATGAAGAAATCTGACTTCTTGGGCCCCTGTCCCTGCCAACTCCAAATAAAACCAATGGAGGCTGTCAATTCAATAATTATCAAGTGCACTAACCCTGATTTTTTCACTATCCTCATTTTGAAGCATTGCATTTTATTTTTTAATATACTTACACGGGGAGTCCGTTTGGGGCCTTTGATTTTAAAATCTGATAGAGTTCATTTGTGGCAGAGTAAATGCAAATAAAATTCAACTCAACTTGGAAAGGACAGTATGTGTGCCTTATGAGCAACTTGTGGGGAAAGCAAGTGCCACTGTAGTAGGCACAGAAAAATCTCATTTGTTTCTATTGATGGATGGCATTTCTTTGCAAAGCTGTTTTGCTCAATAAAGTGGGCAGAGGTATGGCAAAGCCAAAATTTTAAGGTGGTGGACACAGTCTTAGATACGTGAGCAGCAAATGTATGGAAGATGTCAGCAGACACAAAGGACAAAGGCGGTTGACAAAGCTGCATGAAGAGTACAGACATCTGATCAGTTAATATATATTGATTTACTTTTAATCTGCAGGAGGGCTTTTCATTTATAACAACTCACTCACCACTGCCACTTAAATACAGAATTTCTAAAGTCAGTTTTAAAATTCTTACTGACTCCATAGACTCTGCCCCAATCACTCACCAGTTGTGTTTGGAATCGTTAAAGATGTGCAAGGCTCTTTAGGGTCAATGAACATATGAAAAAGGAAAGAGTAGGAGCTGATGGTGAGTAGGGAAGGAAGGATTAATAGGAACAGGTGCGGAAGCATGAAGGAAAATTAGCCCATGACCTAGAAAGAGGACATCTGTAAACCCAATGGCACCAGGAAGAAAAGAGATTGGCCACAATCCATATACAAAAGTCAGATTTTTTTGTTTGCTTAGCTCACATTGGTAGATAAACGGTTACCAAACCAGAACCACTAATTTGCTAATTTGTGAGGCCCCATATTTTTTTAAAACAAATCTGTGCTTACAACAATACCAAAACTCAAAACGATTAAATTATAATGTAGGATCTTAATCTGATCAGTTACTTTTGAAGCCTAATTATATTTGTCCAAGTGTAATTTGAAGAACTAGAACAGGGCTTTACAATATCCTGATTAATGATGGCGTTTGCTCTGGTTTTCCTGTTCAGCCAAATTATTCTCATGAAAAGCATAACATCTGATCTTGCTTGTAATATCTATCAGCTTCCTGACACTGGGTCGGTTTCTAGTCTTTAAACCTAAGTTTCCTCATCTATAGGATGATTACCACAGCCTCTGTCTCATAGGTAATTAATAGAATTAAACGAAGTAATGTTGAAAGAGTTTTGTCCACTGCCAAACATAATTAGCACTCAAGAAATGTTAGCTGTGCTCCTGCTATTATCATAAGGTTCACCTCAGACACAATGTGCCCAAGGAGAGAATGCTCCCATTTGGAAATATACAATATAAAAAATAAGGAGATCTGCTCAAGTGCATGCCTCAAAAGCCAGAATTGCTGCCCACCTGTCACCCCCCGCCCATACACACACACACACACACACACACACACACACACACACACTGAACTAATATTTACTTAATTCCCTTCCCCCAAATCCTGAATCATCTCGCATCAGCCACTTCAACCTCCTGTATCTTGGTATCTATGATGTTATAGAACATAATGCTATGTACTTGACGGCACTGTTTTACTAATTACAAAGTAACGACTTTAAATAGTTTCGAAAATACCAACTATTTATGCCCGACTAAATGGATACTGACCTAGAAACATATTTAGCAATTATGAATAGCTTAGAAAAAATAGAGAAAGAATTATTTAAATCTTCATCATATTGCTAAAGATCTTCAGATTACAGCCTACTTATTCTGATTAATTTTATTATCTCTATCTAAACATGATAAACAGATAAAATAATATGCTTTTGAAGTTTATACTGACACTAACAAAATATGTGAAATAAACAGTGCAATAAATGCCAAGCACCTGTTTTAATATAATAGGTTTTCGTGTGATTTTTCTTAAAATTGCTGGCTTTCTTTGGCTCTTTGGGAATTGTTCTTATCATGAGAACATAAATTCTAATGTCTGTTAACAACAGATACTACTATGGTGCATTTCTTTTTGAAATATACACAAATAAAAAAAATTAAAGGCATAGCAATAGTTTTCTTTACGCGTGATTTTCAGGAAAAGCTAACACCTACTCTCTAACCATCAAAGAAAAAGAACTCCAGGGAAGCCAAAAGGAAATCCATTTTTCAGCCTCAAACAAGGGAGAAACCATCTGTGCTAAATCATAAAACAAATGCACTGAGAGTTTATATCAATATACACATGGGAAGGAGGTTATTTACTCTGTGGAGGAAAAACCCTTGTTATATTTAATCATGTGAATTTCATGGGCAAGTAGACATCTACACCATTTTAGCATTTTCAAAAAACACTAAGATTCTCATCTTAAAGAAATACAATCAACCCACTATCAATGAAACTCCTCAAAGAGAGCCAAGTTCAGGAACCTCCTTATCTCTATCCCATAATGTTCCAGATAAATTCCGGAACAAAAAGGAGTATTAGAAAATGAGTTGCTCAGTTATTCACATCTTTTCATGTTAATTCTTTCTCTCTAGCAATCTTTCACATTTCAGGTGGTCCCTGTCTTACGATGGTTCAACTTACAAGTTTTTTATTTTATGTTGTGCAAACATGATGCCATTCAGTAGAATTTTATCTTTCCCAGACTGGAGCCGTGCGATGGATCCCCTCTGACGCTGGTGTGGTGCAGCCACAGTTCCCGGTCAGCCACAGGATCGTGAGGATAAACAACCAGATATGCCTACAACCCTCCGGTACACATATCTTCTAGTTTTTACTTTCTGCACTATCAATTAATTGCATGAAATACTTAACACTTTATTATAAAACAGGCTTTGGGTAAGATGATTTTGCCAAACTATAGGTTAACATAAGTGTTTTGAGCACGTTTCAGGTAGGCTGGGCTAAGCTGCGGTGTTCAGGAGGTTAGATGCATTAAATGCATTTTCGACTTAAATATTTTCAATTTACGATGGGTTAATTGAGATGTAACCTCATCATAAGTTGAGCAAGATCTATGTTCTTTTTGAACATTAACGGATTCTGCCTTGAACTCTCAAAGGTCTAACACCAGATTAGCTAAAGAAAATTGGCAAAACATTGAAAAAGGTATTCTGGAAGGTGTAATCATTGTCGTTTTTATTCAGGTTACCGATAAAATTTTGTTCCAATAGATAGGTTTGCGTATCTGAGCAATACTCAAATAACAAAACCATTTCTATACTTGAATTCAGAATGAGGCCAGCCTTGAACTCAACCAAAGGTGTTTATGGCTAGACGTGATAAAAGGCCATCATTATAACTCCATCATATAGCAGGACATCCCAGGAGAACTTCCTTACTAAGTCACACATTGTATTTCTCTGAAATACTAGACTTGTGATAGAGAGAAAAAAAAGAGAGGATTTTCTGAAAAGCAATTGCAATATGATTCAAACTAATTTGTTGCAGATGAAGAGACTGACTTTATAATTAATAAGCATTTAAGTTGAAGATTCCACATTCACAGGGATTTTTATAATCAATATTTTAATCTATAGTGTTAGCTTAAGTGGGAGTTTTGTTGCCTTCGTGAGGGCAGAAACTGGTTCTCTAATTTGAAAAGATTATGGAAAGAAGTACTTCCTAGAATTGAAACATTTCTCTAAACAATTTAATGAATAACAAAATTTCTCTCAAAGTTACACCCAACACTAGAAGTAGCCTGTCTTGTACAAATTGAGAGAAAAATGGAAAGACAGAGCCACAAAGGAAAATTGTAAAGTTTTAGAGATTTTATTAAACATGAGCTAAATGTATTTCAAGAATTCTAAATGGGCTGTGTCCTAAGATTCTACATAAATGAATTCTGTACCCATGGCCTACATTGTATTCATCAAACTCTGTTACATGCTGAGATAAGTCTATAAAATATATTCATTCTTTGCATTTAAAACTTCACACCATCAGAATAACTTTTTATTTCTCTACTGGTCTTTATGAATACTTTAATATTCATTTCTATTGTGTAAATGAAAAGCCAGCTTGTCATTTGACTATATGCAAGATTCATAAAGTTTTATTTCTGAAATAACATCACTTCTAAATTCCACTCTTCAATGCACTGTCAGCTTCCGTTGAGTATCTGACATTCTCTCCCATCGTGTTTATGATCTGCAGATGTCGAACTTTGTTTCCCCACCTTGAAAAGTTGGACAAACTATCCCAGGGAACTTTTCATTTTTCAGTCGACACTCAGGCAGCAGGGATATACTGAAAACTTCCTGCGTAGCAACCAAACCACATATTGAATACCTTCTGTGTAGCTGCTGAGAATGCAGGGCTCAACATACTGGCCCCGTGGTTCCTGCCAATACAGTATATACTGCAATGAGGGAGACACATCAGAGGGGTGTCGTAATGGACAACAGGCTGTTAGGAGAGCAGAGGAAATCTAATGTGTCCAAGGTAGCTTAAACTAAGCTTCCCATCTGCATTCCCCAAACACAGAATCGCCTTTATTGTTCACAAACATTGAACTAGTTGTTAAAAGAACAAAGCATTGAAGTTGAGGCTTTTTATCCTTAATAATGTGAATATTGGTAAGATAGCACTCTGATTTGGGGGAGGGGGGGTATTTTCCTTTTTAAATTCATTTCTTCAACTTTTTATTTTAATAAGGTTTTGGGTAATTTACTAAATTTAATCTCTAAGAGGAAAACAAAGGGATGCTCCCACCTCCACTTCCTTCTCCTCATCATAACAAACATCAGTAACTGATCTCAGCTCTTGCTATAATGAATCAAAATGTGATATAATTAAGAATGCACTGTCTGGGGGCGCCTGGGTGGCGCAGTCGGTTAAGCGTCCGACTTCAGCCAGGTCACGATCTCGCGGTCCGGGAGTTCGAGCCCCGCGTCGGGCTCTGGGCTGATGGCTCAGAGCCTGGAGCCTGTTTCCGATTCTGTGTCTCCCTCTCTCTCTGCCCCTCCCCCGTTCATGCTCTGTCTCGCTCTGTCCCAAAAATAAAATAAAATAAAATAAAATAAATAAATAAATAAATAAATAAATAAATAAATAAAAAAAAAAAAAAGAATGCACTGTCTGGAAGAAGGGAACAACAGTGGGGATGAACAGGCCCGGGGAGCATGGAAGAGTAATGACAGAGATGGAGGAGGAAGGATGGGAGTAGCTGCATGATCCAAGAATGCATGAATGAATGTATCTCTGATTCGGTCTACACTTTAAGGTGCTCCCTTGATTGTAGAAGAATTACAGGGAGAACTTTGAATGAAGCAAAACGAGAGACAGCGTAGAAGCTAGGATGGCCCAGGCGTGATGGAGAACTCAGAACAGAAGGGACATTAGGGGCGCCTGGGTGGCTCAGTCAGTTAAGCATCTGACTTCAGCTCAGGTCATAGTCTTAAGGTCCATGAGTTCAGACCCCGCATCAGGCTCTGTGCTGACTGCTCAGAGCCTTGAGCCTACTTTGGATTCTGTGTCTCCCTCACTCTCTGCCCCTCCCCCACTCATGCTCTGTCTGTCTGTCTCTCTCTCTTTCAAAAATGAATAAATGTTAAAAAAACTTAAAAAAAAAGAATAGAAAGGACATTCACAAAGAGAATGAGGGAAACTTTACAGTCAGGATACTAGGTTGAATCATAAAAATTGGATTCAAAGAATATTAATGTTTTCCCATTAATATAATGGGAATATTTACTAAGTGATTTCACCTGTTATCATACTTTGCATACAAGAATACCAAGACAGCATTTTTTAACCTCTCCTTTAATTTTTTTTAACGTTTATTTATTATCGAGAGAGAGATAGAGCATGAGTGGGGGAGGGGCAAAGAGAGAGGGAGACAAAGAATCTGAAGCAGGCTCCAGGCTCTAAGCTGTCAGCACAGAGCCCGACATGGGATTCAAACCCACAAACCGCGAGGTCATGACCCGAGCCAAAGTCGGACATTTAACCAACTGAGCCATCCAGATGCCCCCCACCCCCAAGTCAGCATTTATAAATGATTTGCCCAGAGGCAGCCAACAAATAAATGGCAAGGACAGAAACAAATTTAGGTCTTCTTACACTATAGTCTCAGCTCATTGTACACTGTCATCCTTACAAGAGAAAGTAAGAAAGGAGGATGCTACAGAGAGGAAAGTGGGGTATCAGCAGAGATTATGTGGTCTTAATGCCTTTAGTTTTCTTCTTAAAATATTACTCAACTTCTTTCAGCCATATGGAGTATTTACAACTGTTGAATCTCCCATGAAAATAATTAGAGTTTTCCCTATCCTTAACAAAATTAAACAAAACCTTTTTTCCTAATTTTTTGAATTTTTCACGCACGAGTAAAAGAAACAGGAAGAGAAGGGAGACTTTCTATCCTGAGGTGTACATGTCATGTGACAATTTCAAAATTCTACCAAGTTTCCACAGTAGAAATTTTCCACATACAGCAACACACTGCAGGGTTCCTTGTTCTTGGGCAATCCCACATCATTTATGGAACGTGAATCAGTGGACAACTCTTCCCCACATGCCTCATGTAGAATTACTTTTATACCCCAGGGTTTGAGAATGAACTTACCTCTGTCCTCTTTAGACAGACAAAAGATGCCATGAGTAAAAAAGAAAATGAAAGGAAAAGGAAGGCATTGAAAGAAAAGTGAACAATAGGGTTAGAACAGGAGTCTATGCTATCTTTCATCCTTAATTGGTTGAGGATTTCCAGTGGTCTAGGTTTTCAGGGAAACACAGAGTGACAGTGATTTCACCTATTTTCTTTTAATGTTTATTTGTTTTTGAGAGAGAG
This sequence comes from Prionailurus bengalensis, assembly GCF_016509475.1. NCBI lineage: Eukaryota > Metazoa > Chordata > Mammalia > Carnivora > Felidae > Prionailurus > Prionailurus bengalensis. The sequence goes on along the minus strand of NC_057350.1, from coordinate 146,177,824 downwards.
AGAGAGAGAGCGCGAGCGAGGGAGGAGCAGAGAGAGACACACACACAGAATCCAAAGCAGGTTCCAGGCTCTGAGCTGTCAGCACAGAGCTTGATGCGGGGCTCAAACCCACAAACCGTAAGATCATGACCTGAGCCGAAGTCGGAGGTTTAAGCAACTGAGCCACCCAGATGCCCCGCAATTTCAACTATTAATCTATGCTTCAGATTAAAATCCAAATAAAATGGCTAAACTTAAGGTAGGGGCACACTGAACAAATATAAACTCTAAAAATAGAAGTCTAGATGTTGGAACAAAAGCCAATGGTTACCAATAGGTGCACTGAATAATTCCATGTGTTAAATATGGAATATGGTTGCTATACATTTCAGCAGAGTATTTGAGAGCAGTATTTCTGTAGGAAATGACCTGCATTAATTTTCACAAGTTTCCTAACATCACAATAATTTCGTAATTGACAACAATAACTGTGACTAAAATTCTTAGTATAAGAGCAAAGTACATTTATTCTAGAAAACTTAAGTGAAAAATATTTGAATGTTTCTTTATGAAATACACATTGGCTTTGGGACAGTCTCAAAGTTTTTGAGTTGTCAGAAATTTGAAGATGGCAGAGTACATCTTTTTGCATCATTTCATGCATTCAGTAGAAAATAAGTTGTCAGTATCAACGAAGAACATGATTAAAAGTATGCCTGTGGAGTCAGACTCAGGTGTAAATCTGACCCTGATTTTCAAAAGCTATGGGATCCTGTAAAAGTTACTTGAACTCCTTGAGAGTTCATTTCCTCATTTAAGGAAAAAATTATATTCATTTCCCAGATTTGTTGAAAGGATAGATGAGATTACGTATCCAAAATGCTTATCTGAAACCTCTGTACATTAAATAAGGAAAGACATCCAGGACCCGCCTAAGGTACTCTCCTCTCTCCACTCTCTTCACCCATCCCACTCCCAATCTCAGTCCATAAGCTTGAGCCACACTCGCCTTCGTCCTGAGCTCTGAACATGCTAAACCTGTTCTGACCCTGGTCTTTTGCCCTCTTTCTGGAAATCTTTTTTTGTTTGTTTGTTTCCTAGATCTTTGCATAGCTGACTCTTTTCCTTCATTCAGGTCTCAATGGACTTTCATCTCAAAAGAAGATTCTTTCTCTCCTCATGCTCCTTAGAAGAGTCCCCTTCCCTCTGCTATTCACCTTGAATCCCATTTGCCTTAGTTTTCTCTACTGCACCCATCACTACCTCTAATTTTTATTAATATGTCTGTTTTCATGAGCGTTGTCCATGATTCTCTAGCAGAATGGATACTTCATCTGTCTTGTCTAGTGCTGCAGCACACTTGGGAGAGGCTGGCTTCATGCTCACCAAACATGTTTTCTCTTTTCCAAGAATCATGGCCACATTTCCCAGCATTCCTTGCAACAGCACGACCACATGACTGAGTCCCAGTTAATGGAATGTGGTGGCAGTGATGTGAGCCCCTTCAAGGTTGGAACCCCAAAGACCTCCCAATTGTCATTCTCTATTCTTTCCTCCTGTCTTCCAGGTTGGATGAAGAAGATCCTGGAGATGGCTCCAAGGCTCTAGTGTCTTGCAAAGTTGGGAGGTATAATGAAACTAGAACTCTAATCAGCTTGGAAAAGCTTCACATGAGTAAGAAAACAGTTTCTCTGTCCTTTAGCCACTGAGATTTGGGCATTTCTTTGTTACAGTAACCAGCCATAGGAATACCTCAGCAAACATACTACAGGACATGGAAAACTGCCTGACACATAGTAGGTGTTAAGAAATGAATTTCTGAGTCCCGTCAGAAATTCCTACATTAAATCCCTAGTCTCCAAAGTGATGGTATTTGGCGATGGGGAGTTAGGGAAGTAATTAGGTAATTAAGTCATGAGGGTAGGGCCTTTATGATGGGATTCATGTCCTTATAACAAGAGGAAGAGAGGTGTTTGGGTGGCTCAGTCAGTTAAGCGTCTGACTCTTGCTTTCAGGTCAGGTCATGATCTCATGGTTCGTGGGATCAAGCCCCACATCAGGCTCTGTGCTGACAGCATGGAGCCTGCTTGGGATTCTCTGTCTCTCTCTCTCTGCCCCTCCCCCACTTGCACACACCTTAACTCTCTCTCTCTCTCTCAAAACAAATATTTAAAAATTTTTTCTAAAAAAAAAAAAAAGGAGTGGGGGGAGGAAAAGAGATGTCTGTCCACCCACTCTCCTTCTCTCCCTCCCTGAGCAGGCACTGAGGAAAGGCCATGTGAGCACACAGAAGTTGCCCAGCTCTAAGCCGGGAAAAGGGCTCCCACTAGAACCCCACCATGCTGGCACCCTGGTGTCAGACTTCCGGCCTCCAGAGCTGTGAGTAATAAATTTCTGTTGTTTAAACCAGTCTATGGTGTTTTATTATAGCTGACTATGCCGGCAAAGGCAGTAGGTACTCAATAAATATGTAATAAATATTGGCTAAATAGCACAATATTTAAATTAATGGCATTATGTACCCTCCTATATCAAGTCTCTGTCGCTAAACTATATTCGCTCAAAGTGGGTTGAAGAAGAAATCATTCTCTGTGGGAAGCAATTCTATTCAGATGTTGCTTGAAGATCTCCAAGGTGTACATATTGTTAGAGGTTGAGGAAACGACACCTCCCGGGCTCAGAAGTTTTCGTGAATATTAACAGAAAGAGAAAATAAAGTGATTGCGGTGTACAGTGTTAGTCATTCCCTGCACTGACATTTCCTGTTTGGGATCATAAAGGGAATATGAAGGACTCATAAAACCCTAAATGAATTGTGCCATAAATGTTAACTGCCACTGGTAACAGTGTCGAACGCGACTCAAATGCAGTACAACCACAGAGAACCCCCACGACCTGGGGGTGAAAGCGAAGCCGATGTCAGATCCCAGGATGTGCCGTTAACTATGCGCCCCGACACCCCCCCCCCCCCCCCCCCCCGCCAAGGTTATATTCTTACGCACGTCTGTGAGGAAAAAAGCTTGGCCAACACAAAGTTGTATTTGTTTAAATAAGACAGCGCGCTTCACATCCTAAAGAGACTGCTTCATAAAACATTCCTATGCATCTTAATTTTTAAATCCCCAAATGACAATTATTAGCCTTCAATCTACGACCTTTCAAAACAAGCCACATGTCCAAGTATGTGACCGCGTGAAGTCCATCATACCCTTAGGCCTTGATAACATCACCTTTTGGGAGATTTAAAGGGACTCATCATCTCGATTTAAGAAGACGACGACTGTGAATTCAGCTCTATATTAGAAGGCAGGCAAACTAAAAATCAAGGAGAACCATCAATTACGTTAAAAAGTGTTTCACAAGAGTGGTTTTGAGTAGATTTCTTGAGTCGTGTACCATCTCGATTTTTCATCCTTTTCTGCAGATGCCTTTAAGAACTTTCATTATTTGTAGTACCGTATGGGCTCAAAGGATTCTAGCAATTGCCATCCAGTGGACTGTTTGCGTCTGCAGATGGAATACAGGCACCCAGGCCATTCAGAGTTGGTGAACTGGCTCCATAATCCCTGCATTGAATCACTGCCAAATATCGTGGCATTTGAACCCCAAGGATGTGATTATTAAGCTTTAGGGCAGTAATCCTTTATAACTGGAGTATTAGAAAGAGGCAAGTACAGAGGTTTTAATTTTTAAGAAATACTGTGTGTGTGTGTGTGTGTGTGTGTGTGTGTGTGTATACACACACATACACCCGCACCCACATCACCCAGGTTCACAAATGGAATACTCCCAGCAGAGTGGAGGTGCCAATGCACCATCCCAAATGTTCCTTCTTATCCTGAATTTTGTAAGTTTCTTGGGTTCCACTTATGATTTTCTTTTAACATTCTGTCACTAACATTTAAGCGTATTTTTGCTAAATGCCTGTTCTCTGGAATTGGGATTAGAATCCTAAATATATAACAGCTGTTAAAAGAATTTTTGCCATCATAAACTAATAAGCATTTTGTTGTGTTTTATTTTGTCTAGTTTACATCTGTTGAATTAAGACTGTCTAACATGTAATGGATCAGAAAATATAACACTGGGGAAAAAGTTTTGAAAATCTCTTCCTACTTTAAAACACCAAATCTAAAAGATTTCAGGCAACAAACCCAGACAAATCCATTCATTTTTAGCATGGTTATATTTGTGATTATTTCAGGTTAAGTACAAATCGACACAAAAATATCCATCTTCAGCTGATATGAACATAAGTTTATCGCCTTTATGATGAAATGCAATGCAGTGAAATGGCAAACACTTCTTCAGTTACACTGCTTTATATTTTCATTCTACTTTTATTCAAGGAAGGTGTTAATTCATAAAAAAAAATTATAAATTGTTCATAAACACTTGGGGAGATAGTTGGCTTCAGCAGTGATGAGAGAAATACAAATTAAAGCAACAGATACCATTTGCACCCAGGTTAACAAAAATCTAAATGGCTGATAGTATCCAGTATAGACTGGACTGTGGTAGAACATATCTTTATCAACTTAGGCAGGAGGGCAACTTTGCAACTATTGTTATCTTTTTAGATAAAATATCACTAGTCAAACAATTGTGTTTTCCTGAAACAGTACTAAAAACACAATCTCACCAATATATAAGGATATATATACATATGTACACAGAAACACACACACATATATATACACATTGTACACATATGTATTCTATCATTATGATAATAAAGAATAATTGGAGATCATCTAAATAGTCCTCAATAAGGGAAGATTTACATTCTTCATTATAAAGCCATATTATTATATTTTATGCAGTACCTAAAAGGAAGATAGATTTCTGTATTTCTAGTGAGGATGGGATGCTCATGATACATTGCAAAGTGAAAAAAAAGGAAGTTCCACAAGAGTGAGCATAATGGACTTCCACTTGGCCTCAACCAAATTCTTTGGCCTCAACCAGATTCTTTCAGGGGTAACATTGTATTCGTTCCAAAGAAATTCCTTGATACACTTGGCTGGGGTGGAATCTGAAGTCCCAAAGGGACCTGAATAAATTAGGCATTATTCTTTCCCAGAGAACTTCTTGGTGGCTCCATAGGTCATGCAGACAAAGAAGAGAGAAACAGGAAGATAGATGGGATACATGGCAATATCCCACATCGAATGTATAACCCCTCTTAATCATCCCTCAAATTTCCATTGCAAAAAATCTTAAAAGAATTATTGAGGGTAAGTTTCTTATAAAAAGAAAAAAAAACGTCCTCTTTGTTTTAGTCATACAAGAAAGGGACAGAAAAGAAGAGACACAGCCATAATCCTTCTGGGGAAGCCACAGCCTTGTGGTAAAAGAAGAAATTTATCAACACGCAAAAAGCACTATCCATTAAAAAAAAAAGACTGATTACTTTTCTACGTTCCTATTAAGATACTGTTCATTCAACATTTCTCCAAAGAAGACATACAGACGGACACAACAGACAATGAAAAGACACTCAACATCACTAGTCATTAGGGAAATGCAAATCAAAACCACAATGAGATATTACCTTGTACCTATCAGAATGGCTGAAATCAAAAACACAGGAAGTAACAAGTGTTGGTGAGGACCTAGGGAGAAAGGAACCCTAGTGCACTGCTGGTGGGAATGCAAACTGGTGCAGCCACTCTGGAAAAAAGTAGGCAGCTTCCTCAAAAAATTAAAAATGGAATTACCATATGATCCAATATTTCCACTACTGGGTATTTACCAAACAAATATGAAAACACTAATTTGAAAAGACATATGCACTGCCATGTTTATTGCAACATTGTTTACAATCGCCAAATTATGGAAACAACCAAAGTATCCATCAATAAATTAATGGATAAAGTTGTGGTGTGTAATACACACACACACACACACACACACACACACACACACACACAACAGAATCTTACTCAGCTATAAAAGAGAATGAAATGTTGCCATTTGCAGCAACATGAATGGATCTACAGGGATTATGCTAAGTGAAATGAGTCGGAGAAAGACTAATACCATATGATTTCAGTCATAAGTGGAATTTAAGAAATAAAGCAAATGAACAAAGGAAAAAAAGAGATAGCCTCTTAACTACAGAGAACAAACATGGTTATGGGAGGGGGCAGAGGGATAGGTGAAATAGAGGAGAGGGACTAAAGAGTACACTTCTCCATGATGAGCACTGAGTAATGTATAGAATTATTGAAACGCTATATTGCACACCTAAAACTAATATAACTCTGTATATTAATGATACTGGAATTTTTAAAAAAAAATTTTTAAAACTTAATGTTTATTGACTTTTTGCAAGAGACAGTGTGTGAGTGGGGGAGGGGCGGAGATGGAGACACAGAATCTGAAGCGGGTTCCAGGCACAGAGCCTGGCACAGGGCTCGAACCCATGAACCGTCACAAGACCATGACCTGAGCCAAAGACAGATACTTAACTGACTGAGCCACACAGATACCCCTAAAAACCTTTTTAAAGGAGTATTTTTCATCAAAAGAAATCAAGAAAATATGAAATGTAAGAAACAAGACAGAGCTGCAAAAATCTTTACCTGGCTATATAAAGCAACTCTACAAATAATAAGGGAAAAGACAACTATCTTACAAGAGAAATGAAGAGGAGGTAGGACAGGCATTCTGCAGAAGCGGAAATAAGAGACACTTCTGGTCAACCATAAGTTGCACTACAACCACAACACAGCATTGCCTAGACAACTTGAATACACCACACCAAACCACCCAGTCATTCTACTCCTGGCCATAAGCAACATGTGTCCCGGGCATCAGGAACTCAGCAGCTTTGCTCATTGTAGCAAAAACAAGAAACATCCCCAAAGTCATCAACCCTAAAATGGATAAATCAACTGTGGCACGCTCAAATTTCACAATACAACAGTAAAACTTAATGAACTACAGCTAATCACACTACAAGGGATGCATCTCAAAAACACAATGTTGAACAAAACCAAAATACAAATTTCCAAAATACATATAGTGTGTTTTTCATTTTGATGATGTTTAAGTACCTATATATGGCAAAGCTATGAAGAAAGGCAAGGAAATGCTAAACATGAAATCCTGGATTATGGTTCCCTCAGGGAGTTGAGAAGGAGACTCATATTAAAGGACATGTGGGAGCTGCAAAACTATCTGTAAAGTCCTGTTTCTAAAGCTACATGTTGTGTCCAAAGGTGCATATTTTGTTAGAATTTTTTTGTTATTATTTCCCTATTGTTTGTATTTACATACACATCTAAGCTGAAGAGCTACTGAAGGACAGTAAGCATCCACCACCAAAAAGTATCTGGAAGGATAAACGGCTACCCTCTGAGCCTAGGAAAGAAGGAAACTGGAATTTTCACTTTAATGTGTATTCAAAAAGTTTGGATGTCTAGGGATGCTGGTGGCTCAGTCAGTTGAGCGTCCTACTTCCACTCAGATCATGACCTTATGTCTTCCGGGTTCAAGCCCCATAATGGGCTCTGTGCTGACAGCTCAGAGCCTGGAGCCTGCTTGGAATTGTTTCTCCCTAGCTCTCTGCCCCTCCCCCACTCGCACTTTCTCTCTCTTTCTCTCTCTCAAAAATAAAATAAAACATTAAAAAAATTTTTTTAAAGAAGTTTGAACGTTTATCCCAAAAGAAGGCACACTAATTCTGTAATTGCAAGGAAAAGCCCCAGCCTTAATGGGTCTTTGCGCACCAATGATTATGGAGCCTCCCCGGTGAGCCAAGCAGGTACCCTGATGTCATCCAAGGTCACTGCCTGCAGTCACCGCAAAGCTTGGCATTAGGAGGCAGCACTGAAAGTCCCTTCAAAAAAGTGATTGATAAAATTTGCCTTCCGTAAAATGGTGAGGGGACCTCATCAGAAGCATTTTTGGTTTTCAGCTTAAAACTTTTTTTTTTCTTTTCAATAGGGATTCATTACAACGGAAGCATATTTTTGCCTCCCCCGCCAAAGACTCAATAAGTTTATGTTTAGGAGTCTTCACTGACATAGATAACAGATAAAAGAGAAATCTGGTAATTTTTGTTCAGCCTTAGCACTTGGAACAGCACCGAAAATAAGCCAAAACCTTTTCTTCTTGTGTGTCTTTTGCACCAATGAGGCCACTTCCTTCCACGCTCATCCCCTCTAAACACTTACTTCTCATATATCAGATTCCTTGTTTAAAGAAAGGTTAATTTCACCCCAGTGGTTATAACCAAATTGTAAATGTGGCAAGATCCCGTGCTGCCTACTAAAGTCTTTGAAAATAATTTATTTCTATAAGGTAATATTTTATCAGTGATTTTAAAATTAAATGTTATGGTGCATTTAATCAACTTTCATGTTAATTTTTAAAAATCATCAAGTCAGAGGATTTTTACAAGTCAAGCTTACAAGAGCGGTCGGGGTTAGGACTGAGCAGAGGGAGATCCTGACTGCAGCTCCAAGCATATCGTACAAAACCCAAATTTCTATGCAAGAGGTATGGACTAAGCCGGGATGGATGGTGGAATCTATTTCCCAAAACACCTGTTCCGGATACTTAGAATTAAGTAATGTCAAGTCATGCATTATTGAGATGAGGCAAGGGACTATCAGAAAACAGGAAAGGAGACCATCATGGCTAGGAACCACATGAAATGTGCCAGAGGAAACTCCAGCTCTTCCAACCATGTGCGAAAAATAAAGGTGAGGAGAGAGAAGCAGAACAGTATTCTCCATTTTATATGGAAACATTGCCTTTGGGGAGAAAAACCACATGAAACAAACACTGTGATCTTAGGCTTCACTACAAATGACCAACTCTGGGCAAACTTGTAATGTCTTATCGGTCTTGGTCCACTTAAGCATAGATGCTTAACAGCGAAGTACAGAGCAAAGTTGAAATTTCTAGGGAGACATAAATAAGTCTTCATGTACCTGAGGGGCTTTCAATAATTTGAACCTTGAGTCCCAGGGTCTAAAATAAAAATCCATTCCAAATAGTGCAAATTGGGAGTCTGTCTGTAAGCCTTTTCTAATGATAAAAATAAAAATTGATTTTTTTTCCTATTTAAAAATATTTTTTTAATGTTTATTTCTTTTTGAGAGAGAAAGAGACTGGGGGGGGGGGGTGGGCGGGAGAAGAGACACAGAATTTGAAGCAGGCTCCAGGCTCTGAGCTGTCAGCATAGAGCCCAACGCGGGGCTCGAACTCACAAACTGTGAGATCATGGCCTGAGTCGAAGTCAGGTGCTCAAAAGACTGAACCATCTGGGTGCCCCATTTTTTTCCTTTTTTAATATAGTTTCTATCTATTAACTGATTTATAAAGGATAAACTTGTGCTAAACAGCTTTATATGCATTATCTCATTAACTTTTCACAATGACCTCAGGAAGTACCTTATCATGTTCCTACTTTAAAGAGAGAAAAGACAGAGCCTATCTCCCTGACAATGCTGATCTACAGCAGCATCAAACTTGGAAATACCTACTGTTCCAGTTACCACTGCTGAGTAAGAAACTATCCCAGGTTTAGTGACTTAATACCACAACCATTTCCAATGCTCATGGTTCTGAGGGTCAGGAATTTGGACAGAACACAGTTTGTTTCTCATGGTTTGGATGGGAAGGCACAAATACCTGGAAGTACCTCAAGCAGCTAAAGAGTAGAGTCATCCGGAAGGTTCTTCACTGACAATTCAGGCAGGGGGGCTGAGAAGACTCAAAAGCTGGGCTCAGCCGAAACTATTGACCAGAGTACCTCCACAAAGCCTCTCCCTTGTGGTTGGGTCTCCTCACCACATGGTAGCCGGGTTCAGAAAGGTAGTGTGCTGACAGCATTCAGAAACTAAGCTCTTCAAAAGAGCCAGATAGAAGCTACATGACCTTTTCTAACTTTGATCTGCAAGGTGCTACAGGACCCCTTCCACCACATTTACATGGGATTGAAGTGAGTCACAAAATTAGGCCGACTGAAAGAAGAGGGTGGGAGAATGGCAACATCACACTGCAGAAATTATTGCAGCCATATTGGCAAATAGAAATGTGCACCTCTACACTTAGACTTTTTATCAAGACAGTTAACATTCACCTACCTTTTTGAAGCTATTGCTCGTTGGATATTATGATTTCTGCAGCAAAAGAATCCCAAGCAATAATATTCCCTAACCCAACTTCAATAACGGTAATGTTATTATCTGCTTTGTATATGTAGTCTTACAGGAGATGGTGTGTGTGTGCATGGTGGGGTAGAGATGGGTGATAACCTTAGAATTGACATAATGTGAAAGAGATACAGATGTGCAGAGATACATAATCTTCTGGCCTTTGGAGAATCTGAGCAAGAATTGGGGCAACCAGAGTTCTGAGCTGTGGGAAGCTTCTTTCACTATAATCAGACTCCCTCCCCCCCCAAAAAAAATTTTAGGAAAAAAATACTATCGAGTAGTGAACTTCAAACTGTTCACATATTCCTATAACAATTTTGAAAAATTACATACCCTCTTTCCCATCTCTAAGTTATCTAAAATTTTTATTATGAGTTTAAATAATCACAAAGGATGTTAAGTTCCAGACCATGATACACTATTCTTTTCTCTCAGCACAGAGATATATGTAGAGCTTGGAAAGACCGGAAGCCCCATGGTTTATGGTGCCTGATTAATCATTACATGAAGTGTCTCCTTTGTTGGTGCCCCCCTGGGAAGTTTTTATACCTCGAAGCAACAGACCAAAATAAGATTTATGTGCAAGAAATATACTTTCTTTTGTAAAGCGCTATGGTACAGAGACCATATAATGTATTTTCTAATCCTGACCATTTTTGACAATGAAAAGGGACACTATTAACTACTCTAAAAAATAAGCATAAACCAGGAAAACGGGGATATATGATGACCCTAGCTATGAGAACACTAGGAAGCTATCAGGGAAATCAGTTTACAAAAGAGAACTCCTGGAAGCTGAATATCTGGTCATTATATCACTGATAATTATCCATTTTCTGTACTCTTTGAAAAGTTTTCCATAGCCCCAAGAGTTTGTATAGATCTATTATTAAGCTAGCATCCAGCCATACCAGTCACTAAAGTATTGAAACCCTGCCATACACATTATTCAACAGAGGAACAGTAATTGGAATAACCAACAAAAATAATCAATAATCCAAATCTGAGCATTTGTGTTTCATTTCAAAAACCACACACACACACACAAGCAAACTGTGATTCCAAGACAACCTGGTGGCATGGGTACTGGACACGGAGCTCGGGAATCTCTTACAGAGGACTTGCTATTTATTTCCAAAGTTGGTGGGCAGCACGGAGGCATAAATATCCTTATATAGCAGAAATGAGACTTGCAACTTCTCCCAATGTCTTCTTTAAGCTTCCAAAAGAAACGTTTGTCATTCCCCATGGGGAGAAGTAAGGGCTGGGTCCAGAAGCTGATAGTAGGGTTACTGACAGCCATGGACACACAGTTGTCATGGATATAGACAGCAAACGCCTTCACTGCGGGATAATGTCCCCTCTGACAGGTTTGTGAGACCTGTGTTTTATTTAACAATTTACCTTATGAAGAAAGAGAGTTGGCCCTGTGCTTCGTAAACAAGTTTCCAGGAAGGGAATCTCCTGGAAACCTATTCAATGACTGAAAAAGAGAGTCCTCTAGCAGGACAGCGCTGTGTCTCCACCCTCTGTCTTGCACCCGGCTGCACACCCTTCTTCCTCTACCTGACCACTCTTTTCGTGAAAGAGAGACAGGATCTAGAAGCTTCCACTACCTCCAGGCAGCATCAACCTCTGAGCATACTCCTACTACTTTTTTAGGTTCTTCCGCTCTGCTTTTCTTTAGCCCTTTCTGCTTTGTCTCCAGTATGAACTGGGCTCTACCTGGTCACTGGCTGGTGGTTGGCACAAGTGGTCTCCTGCTTCGCCTCAAGGCGGGTGCAGCGGCATGTTGTGTCTCCTCATCAGAGAAAAAGAAACCAATACGCAGGCTCCTGACCTCAGTAGTGGAGATCAGATCACTGCCATCTACTTTTCCTCTTTTCCCACTTCCTCCGTCCCTCTCTCCATCTCTGTGGAATTACCCACATGATGATATCATTTCAGGTGAGAAGAAAAAGGCCCAAGTGGGGAGCAAATGCAGGGGGAGTAGACAACCAGTACATGAGGCAGCCCAATGAGTCCCCTTCTTTTGTGATTCACATGATTACTTCATGGCTAAGGATTCACACGTTGTGGGAAATGTGATGTGATTCCCTACATCAAGTCAAGGAAGCCAACAAAATTATCATTTAGCTGCTGACAAAAGTATCAAATGAAAGTTCAAAAGCAGCACATCAGTAAGTATACTACTGGGAAATTATTAGAATGATTTTATGAATGAAATATATTACAAATAATATGACTAGGTAAGAAATTCACATGATATACCATTCGCTTCCTTAGACAATAAAGAGTATGATATATATAATATTTGACTTATATTATCAGTTATACTGCTGCACTGCTGGAATATTTTGAACATTGCATTTTACCATTTTATATCCCATGTTGAAGAGACCATCCTAGATGCCTGGACATGGTTTCTTCATTTACTAGAGCAGTGGGTTAAACATGAGTAGAGGTTTAATAACCTTGTATTCGCATTTTCTTTTAACATATGTATTGGAGTGGTTCTCAAGGGGATACTTATCACCTCATTTTGGAAGGGGCACAACAGTGGATTTCAGAAAAATCAAACATGTTAGTGAATGTGAATAATTCTGAATTGCCATAGTGTATCCATTTCTGTCCTCTGTCACAAAAAAAAAAACCAAAACACAAAAAACAAAAAAACCCTTCTCACATGATTTCCCTCAGTGAGAAGGCTCATCCATTTCCGGAAACTCTAAATAATTACCTAATGGTTAAGAAGTTAGCCATTAGACACTATATTATGACTGTGGTAGGCTGAACAACAGTCCACCCAGATGTCCACAACCTAATCCCAGGAACCTGTGAGTGTTACTTTATATGGCAAAAGGAACTCAGCAAATGTCATCAAGTTAGGGATCTTTAGGTATGGAGATGCTCCTGGACTATGTGGGCAGGTCCTTAAATGGAACCACAGTGTCCTTGTAAGAGAGGCAGAGAGAGAGGTGGTTACAGGTAGAGAGGACAGTGTGAAGAAAAAGCAGAATTAGATTTGAAGATGTTTTGCTGGTGACCTTCAAGATGAAAGAAGGGCCCATGAGCCAAAGTATGCAAGGGAGGTATCTCTGGAAGCTAGAAAAGGCAAGAAACAAATTCTCAACTAGAAGCTCCTTCAACATCTTGATTTCACCTCAGTTCCAACATCTTGATTTCACCCAGTTCCAAACTCCAGACTGCAGAAGAGTAGATGAGTATTAAGCCCCCCAAGATTGTGGTGATTCGTTTCAGCAGCCATAGGAAACTAATACAGTGATGTATCACAGGGCTCTGAGAAAATCCTTACTTGGTCAGGGAGAGGCTGAATGTTTTCTAAAATTCTATAGGTTGCCAATTTCAAGTTAACTAGCCAGGAAGGTATCAGGATTCCTCAGTAGCAGGGAAGAGAAAGGGAGAGAGAAAGGGAGCTCCTTGAGTCATATCTATTGACTACACAAACAACACACTGGCTGACTTCCTTTAGCCCCAGGAAATGGGTTAGGAGCCCAGAAATCCTCAAACTAGTAACTCAGAAGAAAGGGCCAGAATCTCACGAGGCAGGCTGAGCATTTATAGCTTCATTAAAGGCTACTAAATTTTATGACTCAAGAAAATCACTGGCAATCTATTCAGACAAGAAATGTTTTTGTGGTTTTAACCACAAAACCTCTGTGGATCTTATGGCTGCATGTCAACTATGGAATCTACTCTCACATTTTGGATCCCAAAATATTTCTCTGGTTATTTGGCTTGCAATAGGGACCTTAGTGAAAATTACAAGGTGGTCAACATTTCTGGATGTTGTCAGTATAACCCAGCTTTCGGCGAACCTGTACACAACTTCTGGTTCATTTTCAAAGGATACAATTCCTTTTCCAAGATGGTAGGAGAGCTCAATGGTTCCTGGTCGTGGAGTCAAGAGTTTAATGCTATCTGATCAGGCATGGGAGGAAAATTTGAAGGAAAAGTTTAAATGTTGGAATAATGGAAGAATGTCAAGTAGGCCTTAAAATTAAGAAGTACAACACCCATGACTATTTTTTTTAAAAGAATTTTCTAGTCTTTTGCTTCTACTTTCCACACTTTACTCTCAGCAGGATGACAAAAGAAAGTATCAGTTTCTGGATTTTAAAGCACAAAAAATACCTAGACATCCTGTAATTATCCTAATGGTTTCCAAGATAGGACAGCACTATTCATTATTCCTACCCCCAGGACTGAAATTGAGTTTTATACATACAAGTACTTCTCTGAGGAGTAACATGTACATTTAAAATTAAAAGATTACAAAGAGTTCTATCAGGGGTAAAATCACTGTCCTCAGCATGTAAATAAAGACAAAGGGACTCAATGGCAGGGAGTATAAATATATTGTATTTAATGTAGTGGATAAGACTACTTGTTGGAGGCTAAACGGCCAACGTTTGACTCTCAGGTCCCACTACTAGGTGTACAACTCTGGGCAAGATTCTCGATTTTCTGAGCTTCACTTCATTAATCTTTGAAATAACAATAATAGTACCTACCACCTAGGGCCATTTTGAATATATATACCTATATAATACTTATAAAGGTGCTTAGTATGGAGCTTAGAAAATATTAAGTGCTCAATAAATATCAGCTACCTTTACATGACCTTGAGGCCAATATGAACATGACTTGAAATATTTCATTAGGGGCGCCTGGGTGGCGCAGTCGGTTAAGTGTCCGACTTCAGCCAGGTCACGATCTCGCGGTCCGTGAGTTCGAGCCCCGTGTCAGGCTCTGGGCTGATGGCTCAGAGCCTGGAGCCTGTTTCGGATTCTGTGTCTCCCTCTCTCTCTGCCCCTCCCCCGTTCATGCTCTGTCTCTCTCTGTCCCAAAAATAAATAAAAACGTTGAAAAAAAAAAAAAAGAAATATTTCATTAAAATATGTTTGTCATAATCTGGCTTGACAAATAATGGCTGAAAAGATAATGAGACGTTTTAGACGTGGAACTGGTTACCAAAGGAAATTTTATTGCCAAATATATGCAACTTGTTTTTTATTATGAAAAACATATTTCGTAACTATTTTTATTGTGCTTTCATAATAAAAACCATGTTGCATATATTTTCAACATAAAATAGACTAAAGGATATACATGAAAAAGCTAATCTTCCTCTTACCGCAGAACTTCAATTGTATTCTACAGAAGTAACCACATACGTATATGCACACATGTGCATGTGTGTGTGTGCGTGTATGTGTGTAAAATACTCTCGTAATTTGACTCCTGGATTTCCTTCTTGTTCCTCTATCAGGATTTCCTCACCCAGAGGCCTGAGGGAGTCCTAAAACAATTAAATTATGTCATATAATTTCCTTGCTTAACATACTCCAATGGCCCAGTGTACTTAAATAAAATACAAACTCGTTACTCTGGATAACAAAGTACTACCAGCTCTCACCCCTGTCTTTCTTTCTAACTTTATCTCATTCTGTTTCCTTTCAACTAAGCTCCAGAAACACCGGTGTTCCCTCTGTGTATACAATGAACATTCAGGCTTATTCCCGCCTCAGGACCTTCATACTGCCCCCTCAGCCTGGAATGCTCTTCCTCCTGAACTGTGCATAGCTCTGTCTCTTTTTTATACAGATCGCCGATAAAACCTGTCCTCCCAACTCAGGACATGGCTGACTATACAGCTCATGTAAGCATTCAGTCATTCTTTTATCATTTCAACCAATTCTGAGCCTCTGTGTAGCATCTAACACCACTGTACATTTTTTTTCTCATTTGTTTGCTTATTTTTATTTATTCATATGTTTACTTAGGTAATTGCTAGCTTCTCAGTTTCCTAGGATGGAAGCTCCTGGACAGCAAGACTTGGTTTTGTTCACTCCTGGGCCTCCTTCACCTAGGAGGATGCCAAAATATAATAAATTCCTGATAATGTTAAATACACTTTTGTTGAAAGTTAATGAGGGTTATTTAGGTCCCTTTTCCATGTAATTTCAAAAATGTTGCTACATTGTCCTTGCACATACATCCTTGTACATGTCCAATCAAGTGCCAAAAGTTTAATTACTGAGTCAAAGCTATATGCAATTTAAATTTTGATCGTTATTTCCAAATCACCTTTTAACAAAGTTATACCAATTTACATTTTGAGTAGATTCCTTCAATCTTCTTTAAAGTGACTTTATGACACGATATTTAAGATACATTCTCTCATTTTGAAGCTCAGGACACTCTATAATTCCATAACCTTGAAATGCTAAAAGGATAGCCCAAGAGCAGGCGTCTACGGCGGTCCTTTGGGATGGCTGGAGAAATCGCATCTCTAGTTACTGACAAGGAAAGGGGCTACAATGAGAAGCATACATGACTCCCTTCTGAAGGTCTCTCACTACTCAAGTCTTATGTTGGAATTTTTAGCAGTAAACAGAGGTTTACTTATCACATGCCTCATAATCTCTTCCAGGTACACAACTATAATTTATGATAACAAAAATCTTAGTTTATGAGGACTGGATTGAGCTGCAGGAAAACACAATGGCAGAAACAGGTACCTTATTCTAAAAGGGTCTCAAATCCCATGAGTTTACTCCTCTCCACTAAAGGCTTATCTATCCTGCCCTTTGAGTCATCTATGCCAACAAGCTCAGATTCTGTGTAGCAGAAACTGGGAATTACTCTACTGATGGATTTATATCTCTATGTTCATACCTATTTAAACCATATCAACAAGGCCATTGACAGAAGTGGGGACATACAGACGCCAGTGACTCCTCCAGGCCATTTTGAAAGACATCCTCTCCCAGTGCAAAATCAGCCAACTAAAGTCATTGGCAACAGCCAGAAGGAAGCCAGAAAACAAATCCAGTGTCATACATATATTCAGCCTCCACACCAACGCACTCCAAAAGGTCTGCCAACCTATTTCACCTAGAAATACCTTTAAATGCAACATCAAAGTTCAGCCAGCATCATTCAGACACATGTCATTTGAACTTAAGATGCTCTCTGTTGTTCATCTCTTACTCAATAGCAGCATATTCTTGCCTTACAAGAGTTACAGCATTGGAGAAATTGCCCAATTAGTAGCCAGATACCAAGTCTGGGTTCCAAATGTACCTGCATAAAGCATCCAATTTGCTAAATACAGAAAAACGGGGTACTTACAGCAGGGTGTCCAGTACAATAGGTGTAGCTGGCATGGGACTGATAGTGCAAGCTTGCTCTTGGAAAGGAGTATGTATTCCAGGCTGGTTGGCTGCTGTTCCACTGAGAGCTGAAGCCAGGGCTCATGGTCACGCGTGACTTACTAGTTTGATAGGCTCTCACCGTGGAGCTAGACTATCAAGAAGAAAGAAAGGCAATGTAAAGACAGCTCTGCATAGAACCCAAGTCTACTATATATAGCGGCATGCACTCTGGTATGACCGCAGCACAGGTCTCTGCTGGTTAAGGAAATGGCTGAATAATTTTATTTATTTATCTGTTAATCTTTATTTTTGAGAGAGAGAGAGAGAGTGAAAGAGAGCGCATGCATGCGCGAGTGGGGGAAAAACAGAGAGAGAGGAAGACACGGAATCCAAAGCAGGCTCCAGGCCCCGAGCTGTCAGCACAGAGCCTGACGTGGGGCTCGAACTCACAGACCACCACCTGTGCTGAAGTCAGATGCTTAACCAACTGAGCCACCCAGGTGCCTCAGGAAATGGCTGAATTCTTAAGAGGAGGCATTACATATTGCTGTGACTAGGATACAAGTATTTTCTCACTGTTAGTTTTAACTGGATCATGAATTTTAACTAGATTAGCAAAAACAGGATTTTTTCCCCTCATTGCGACATGCAGCTCCATCGGTCAGCAACGAGATGTGTTTTAGCGGCAATGGCAGCAAGGATACTGTCAACTACATAAATGTCCTTTTATCACAGCATTCACCTTAGCAATTCACTGCTCGCCTTACCCAAATGCAGTAAACAAAAATCTTGGTCGATGAGGACTGGATGGAGACATATTGGTCCCTAACTCTAAATGGTCTTCAAATGCCACGAATCTATCACTTTCCTGTGGGAGGCATCAGCACAAATATGCACAATATTCCGTGTCACCACTGCACTACCTAAAGGCAGCAAAATGAAGGACTTGAAATTGTCATTTGCCCCCAACCAGCCATATCAATGTAATTAAAAACAGAGAAACAGGAAACTTTCCATCAAAATGCCAGATGTTAAATATATGTGTTTTCTCATAATTATATGTAGGGTACAATGAACTGAACACAAAATGCACTTGCATCTTCTTTCTTTGTCCTCAAACGACCAGAGCATATAAGGGATACAGTAGTTTCTTTTCACAGAACACTTTCTATCATCAAATTGCCATAGCTACTTACCCCAGTAGCACAGTAACTTGTGCACTAAATTCTATTTATAAATCCATGGGCACATGCCAACTCAATCACTGGGAAAATGTGCTAATCTCATTGCCATTATATTCAGGAAACCTAGTGGGAAGAAACTTCTATCCGCAATTGTGTTTTCCCATTAGGCTGGATTTTGATACCACTAGAGACTTAGAGGAATGACTTTTCTGAAGACAAGTTTGGGCATCTTGAAGTAACTGAAAGAAAGGAAAGACCTTGGCAACTGGAAGGCAGTAGGCAGGGCTGTGTCACAAGAGCCTCAAGATATTTGGAAAGGGAAAAGAAAACTGAAACCAATGATTTACTGGTAAACAATTTAAAATATTTAAACCCAAACTTGGAGGATGTACCCTTGTTGAGGTAGACAAGTTTATTTGACTATCTGTCTCCACTCTCATTCTCAGCCTGCCCATGTATGCTATCCAGGTGTTCAATAGTTCAATGAGATGTACAGGTACAGCAATGCAAAGTTTATACACTGCTGTATAACTCCTTGGGGTAAAAACCTGTTGGAGAAGCAATAACGGACTGCTATAAAATTAGGATTTTCTTATGTGGTCCTAAGTATGAATGCTCTGTATTTGCATTAGAAAACATGTTATTTAGGGGCACCTGGGTGGCTCAGTCAGTTAAGCATCCGACTCGGCTCAGGTCATGATGTCGCAGTTCATGAGTTTGGGCCCCGCGTCGGGCTCTGTGCTGACAGCTCAGAGCCTGGAGCCTGCTTCGGATTCTGTGTCTCCCTCTCTCTCTGCCCCTCCCCTGCTCATGCTCTGTCTCTCAATAATAAATAAACTTTTAAAAATTAAAAAAAAAAAAAAAAGAAAACATGTTATTTATATGATATATACTACCCTTCAAAGACTACATGAACTCACCTACGAAACTACCTTTGGACCCAAAGGTGTCTTGGTTTCTGCTCTGCATCTATGGTCACTAACATTAATCACTCTGACTACTCAGTTGATTGTATGGGTAACTCCTTCAAGGCTAAATATGGTTAGTTCCGTTACCTGTTTTCACATTAAGATCAGCTCAGGGACCTTAAAATTCTTGGAAATTGTGTATACATAAGTTTATAAATACTCTCATCTCTTAGTTTAATTATGGTCCTACATAACATCTGTCTCTGTTCAAGGATTTTATTCATGGTGGTCTTCCTCCTGCAAATCCTTTGTTCTCCCTCCTTTACAAAACTCACACTCAAGTTACTCCTTGTACTTGGTTCCACTGTAGATGCCTCTAGCTTACTGTCCTTGCCTTCTGGCTCTCACACAACCCTCACAGTGTGGCTCACACACATTAGCATGTGATTACGTTGTTTTGTATTGTTCCCTCTATATGTAAATTTCAGCTCTCCAACCTGGTTGAGAGTCTAATGAGGTCAAGATCATGAATACTGCCTTTTTGGCAGCTTAAGGAGTCTTCATCTTCCTTGACCTTGGAAGGCTCTAATAGTGTTTATCTCCTGATCACTGCAATCATCTTTTCCTTTGACTCCTTGACCCTTCTGACTCTACCTTCCTGTCTCACCTGATTCCTTATCTTTCTATTTGCTCTCCCTAAATTAGGTTTTTTGGTTTTTGGTGGGGTTTTTTTTGTTTTTTGTTTTTTTTCTTTTGACCAGGGGATAATTTTCAGTTCTGTGCTATTCTTTCTATTAACTTTTCTCCTTTGTGATCTTATTCATGGTCAAAGCTTTAAGTATTACTTCTTAGAAGACGATTCTCTGATGTAATTTAATAGTATAAACTCTCTCCCAAATCCTAGTCCCAAATCTTAAAATATCTTCTGGATATATATGTATAACTATCAATCACCACAAATGGAACCAAAGTTTAAATTACTGTGTATAAAATTAAATGAATTTATCATTTTATTCTAAAATTTCACCACCCCACAAGTTCTTTATTTCTGTGAATATTATGGCATTATTTTGAAACCAACTGCTTTCACCCTTTAGAATGACTGTGACTCATTTATTTGTCCTCCAGCCCATTATCAGTGCCACCCAATTCTATTGAATCTCTTCAGTAGGTCTTGAACTGATGTTGTCTTTTCCATTCCTATTACAAATAAGAGTTCTAGGATTTTATCAGTTTATATCAGAGTCACCAAAACTACAATAACCTTTTACCTTAAGTTTCATTTAACCCTCTACAATGACACTAGATTAGTTTTCCTAGAAACCTGATTTTATGGTGTTACTCCCTCATGGAAATGGTCAGCGGTTCTCCATGCCCTATAAGACAAAATCCAAAATTCCTAGTCTCGTTGCACATTCTTTCTAATTTGATCCTAGCCAACAATGTGAGGCTTATTTTTTGCTCCTTTCTATATAATCTCAAGCTCTGGATAGATTGCTACTTCAAACAACATGTGTGTGTCTGTCACACCTATCTCCTTCCTAGAATGGCCTCCCCTTCTCTCAGTTCACATGACCCTAGAAGACTCCACCTTTTCTGAAAAACCTATTTCAACCCTTGGCCACCAACCCATAGGGACTTTTGCTTCTAAAGGGCACTGACATTACTGATTTTCTGCCATATTCATCTAGCTCTTTCATTTGTGTGGTACCCAGAAAATCAATGTCATGACTTCATCAGTATAATTCACCAAATACCCTAATTTGTCTCTCACATGACAGTTCATACGTCCCAACATACATCTTTGGGGATAGGTGTGTCGATTGTGTTTCTTCAGAAGGAGATCACAATGCAAGAACTTGAGTGTAAGTAGTTCATTTGGGAAGTGATTCTAGAGAAAATCAGTAGGAGAATAGGAAATATGACAATCCATTTGCATCATTGAATCAGTCTTTACTGTTAAGAATTCTGTTCCATTGGGGGGTGTTGGGAAACAGTGTAGACTACGTTTCAGAGTTATCTTACTGAAAGGGGAAGGAAGCTGGAATACTTAACCTTTGATTGCCATTCATCATTGGCTAAGGGCTGTTCCTGGGAGCATTATCACCCAGCATACCTGGCCTGCCCTACACACAAGCCAAAAGGAAGTTCTCATGTAGAAAGTCCCATGAGATTGTGGAAATGCTCTGAGAAAGTAAGTACCAAGAAAGTATGGACAGAGCCTCAATAGCATCGATGCTAGGTAGATGACTCCTTGAAATTCTTTGCATCTGCTATATAACCCCAGACATTTGCATTTTCCTTTTGCATGACTGACAGCAGGGGCTCAAAAATATTGGTCAAATTGGCTTAACTACACTACCATTAAGGACTTGAAAGGAAAACACACAAAAGAAGATATTGGGATGGCTGGTGAGCACAGTGAAGAGGTGCTCAAAATCAGGAGTCATCAGAAAAATATAAATAAGGTACCAGTTTATACCCCGGCAAATGGCTAAAACTAAAACTACTGAAACCGCTAAATGTTGGTAAGGTTATTGAGGAAATGAAACATTGTCAGGTTAAAATGGAATGGCCTCTGTTTTGGTAGTTTCATAGAAAATTAAGCATACCTCTAGGAGTGCCTGGGTGGCTCAGATGGTTAAGCGTCCATCAGCTCAGGTCATATCTCATGGTTCATGAGTCTGAGCTCCACATCAGGTTCTATGCTGTCAGCACAGGGCCCGCTTGGGGCCTGTGTCCCCCCCTCTCTCTGCCCGTCCCCCATGTGCACTCTCTCTCTCAAAAATTAAATAAACATTTTTAAAAAGTAAGCATATTTCTACTTATGACCCAGCAATTCTATCCCTAGTTATATACCCCAGATGAAAATAGATTTATACAAAAATACCTTTATAAGAATGTACACAGCAGTCTTGTTCATAATAGCCCCAATCTGAAACCTATTGAAATGTCTATCAACAGGAGAATGGTTAAAAAAAAAAAAGTACATTCATATAATGGAATACTACTCAGCAATAAAATAGAAATGTCTGATATACACAACTACATGGATGAATCTCAAGATTGTGCCAAATAAAAAAAGACCAGGAGTAGAAGAACAGGCATGTATGATTTCATTTATAGGAGGTGCAAGCTGAGGAAAAAATATAATAATAGAAATCAGAAAGTGGTTGCTGGGGGAGTGAAAGGGGATTGATTAGAAAGGGGAATAATGTAATCTTCTAGGGTAATGGAAATGTTAGCCATCTGATCTTCGGTGGTCATTACATGAATGCATACATTTAGCAAAACTCATCAAACTGAACCCTTGAGACATGTGCATTTTATGCTTTACTTACATCTCAAAGAAAAATACACTGTCACTGCAAAAGGCTGATTCTGAATTTCCCATGGATATGGAGGCTACACATGATCCCATGATCTAAAAGTCCTAATTTTCTAGACCCCATAATTGGCTCGTCTGAGCTCGCTCTCTTTCCCCTTCTTGGTGTACTCCGTGAGAGCAATGCCAGGGAGTATCTAACAGCCAAAAGGCAGGCAGCCAGAGAGAAGAGCAAAGAATCTGGATAAAGAACCTCTGAATAACCAAGAGCTGGCAGCATCATCTGGTGTCTGCCAATAGATCAGGGGTCAGGGCTGTTGGAGCAAGAAAAAATGGAGCACAGCACAAAAGAAGGGCCCTCTTACATGTTTCCAGAAATTACAAAGCTCCAGGGAACACTTGCTGTTCTCTCTACTCAGTCAGCACTAGCAAACAAAAGGAAGATAAAGGGAGGGGCAGAAGGAAGCTGCACTCAGAGGAAAAAAAAAAAAAAGACAGAAAAAAACGCAATGAGGAAGAAGGGAACGGCTAGAACTAAGATTTCTGGACACAACTGCATGTGTCCTACAAGGGGATATTAAGATAATGCATTTATATGCAATTTACTACTTATCAGACACTGCTCTGATTGTTTTATATTTACACTCTGACAACTCATGTGCGCTCATAACAACACTATAAGGTAGCTACTGTTATCATCTGCATTTTATAGGCAAATAAATGATGCAGAAAAAAATGAGATAATTCAAAAATGTAAGAATACAGAACTACTAAGCAGTTGAGTGGATTCAGATCCAAAGGAGGGTCCTGTTCACAGCTATTCTACCCTTACACTATCTTAGTTTGGATGATCTCTAAAACAGATTGTAAGGCAAGGAAGGACTGGTCTGGTTTTGTTTTGTTTGGGGCAGGGGTGATAATTACCAAATTCAGGAGGAGAGGAACAGTGAGACGGGCTCAAAAAACGAGGACAAACTATTAAGTGTACACTCTTGGGATCTATGCTATAAAGTAAAAAGCAGTGGGTTCTGCTGAGACCTCTGAGAAGTGTTCAAAATGTCCCCCAGAATCAACCACTGAAAGCTGAGAGGCTAGAATACTGGTAGACTCGCTTCTGTCCCACACTCAGTAAGGGTGGCCATCTAGGAAATGATCACGCCCAGCCCTTTCAAGCTATGTTTGGACATGAGAGAATAAACTCTCTTGGCATCAAAGGAGGGCCTGGGGCAGAGAGTGGAGAGACCCACAGGTAAATTCAGGTGGGATGCTGTCAGTACTTGGTGGATAAAAACTCTCCATCACCGCTGGGTTTGAGTTGAAATCAAAGATGAGCCAGACATGGGGTTGAGAGAATGTGATGTGGTGACCAGTGGCAGCCTCTGCAGCCACCTGTCCACCTCTCTGAAAGTAAAGCACTATGGTAGTAACCACTGCAGCAATGTTTATAGAACACTTGAGGCTATGTGTGTTTTATACACAGTCTCTCTGAATCCTCAGCATAATCCAATGGCCGAGGCGTTATTATCCACCTTTTGCTGAAGCAACAGGGGCATACAGAGTTCAGGCAACTTGCCTAAAGACACACAGCTAATAAAGATACAAAGCTAAGAAGTGAAGATTGAAAGGATACAGAACTATGGTTGATTACATGATTAATAAATTGTCCTCTCCAAGAAATAAGGCTTAGGAGTGAAGCACATACACCACTCTGAAACAGAGATTAAGACAGAAACTATTATAGGTAAAAGTTGACGTAAATATATAAAGTCAACGATCCAAAAGAACACAAAGCTGTTGTGAGATGCAGGCAGGCGCACCACTCACTATTCTGCAAAAACACCTCTCCCTGTTGGTAAAATCATCACATGGTAATGCTCTAAAGGTAACTTAAGTTCAATAATCAGTGATGACACGAGAACCCACTCCAACTGCCCACATACGCCTCCTTTCAAAGTTGCTCTGTGTCCATTAGTGGATGGCCTCAGCAGGAAGAAATTATAAGGTAATTCTAGAGATACAGTCAATAAATTTAGATTGAAATTTCTTTAAGTATGTTCCAATGGTAACCTAAAAGTACTGCTATGGTTATCTCAAGGAGAACTTCTGTTCTTTATAATGAATAATTTTGAAATATACAGAAAATACTGTATGTACTAATAGAGCAGAGTCCTATAATAATTATTGCAGTAGAGGTGTTTCACTAGTTTGCCAGCCCAACCAGTCTTCCTGGAACACAGCATATGCCTATACGAACATGGTTATTCCAGGTGACACAACCCACCCCCACACAACCCCGCAACCTGAGTCTGGTTGAACCAAGTAGTCACCTGACCCAACATGGGCCAATGAGATGACTTCTCCTAGAAATATGGAACTGCCATTCAATGACTTATAAATCTCCACTGGACATGTGAACTGGGAAGTGATGTAAAGGAAGAAATGGGGTTTGGTTGTGTGAATGTAGAAACAAACAAAGCCTGTCTGAGGGCGAGTGAGGGGGGCAGGGGAGAAAAAGAACCCATGCATAGGAACAGAGACAAGAGGTAAGTGACACTCTTGCTTAAAGGAGATGAAAGGAATATTTCAGTTCTGGATGACTTGTAGTTTTTGGCTCTACTCTTGCAACACTTGGCTGTACTCCTGATCCTGAGTTCCATAAGATATTACCATATCCAGATATTAAATCCCTCCTTCCTGCTTAGGCGATCTTGAGAAGAACTTGCAATTAAATGGCCACTGACTGTGGGACATGGAAGGAACAGATGTGCAGAAAGAAGTGGGTTTGAGACCATGTGATTTGGATGCGGAGAGAGGCCAAGGGCTTCAGGCCTGTACCATGTTTCATGGAAATCTTGTGAAACATGCCAGGGACTCCCCATTTGTCTTCACTCATTGGAATGGATTTCCCTTCCCAACAACAAAATCCTCACTTTTTAGACATCGGTATTCTTTCTCTCTGTCCCTGTACCTTCATTTTCACCTGTAAAGTGTACTTATTGTTCTTCTCCTTTGCCTTTTTAACTCAGCATTTCCAGTTGATATTAGGGATTCAGTGACACTTCACTGAAGATTCCATAGCAGGCATCATATAAGTAAACATAAAAAGCATGAACCAAGTATTACACATAAAAAAAGATATTTGGGGTCAACCAGTTAGCAGAGAACATGACAAAGTATGTGTGAGAGATGGCGATTGGCAAACTGTTAAAAACTTATTCAGAAATATAATCTACAGGGGCGCCTGGGTGGCTCAGTCGGTTGAGCGTCCGACTTTGGCTCAGGTCATGATCTCACGGTTCGTGGGCTCAAGCCACCTGTCAGGCTCTGTGCCGACAGCTCAGAGCCTGGAGCTGCTTCAGATTCTGTGTCTCCCTCTCTCCTTGCCCCTCCCCCACTCATGCTCTGTTTCTCTCTCAAAAATAAACATTAAAAAAAGAACTAAAATAAATATATATATTTAAAACCTATATCTAGCTTTGACTCCTAAAACAGGGCTAGAAATGGGATCCACACCTATATTTTTTGTAATTATTTTCTTCCCCCAATTGTTCATTTTATTTTTAGCATCAAGTCACCAACATTGAACTAAGAGAGAATGAGAAAAAAGTTCATGCACACATATATGTACGTGTGCGTACATACAAACTCATATATATCCATACACATACATACATTTCTTAAGGACCCACAATGAACTTTTTAGTAAGCAAATGTCAACATGAAGTTCACAGAGAGGCTAAATGACTTCCTGTGTGTGTTTATTTCCCTGCACTGCCCCTGAGGAAGTCTAAAAAGAACAGTTTCTACCCAAAGGCTCTCCGAGTTTCAATAGGTTTTTCAAAGTTCCCTCCCAGCCCCTGCCCCAAGCTAAGGATTCCCGCTGTGAGGTTTCTAAAGATTTCACTTACAGCCAGCTGAAAACAGAGCCTGAATGGACAGTAAAACCCACACCAAGCCTCTCTTTGCACCCTGTGTGGGGACAAGTGGCTACTTTGTTCATTTACAAAGGCTGGGAGAGAGAGGGAGAAACTGCCCCTATGGTATAAGAAGCTCCTTTCAAATAAATCCTTTTAAATGGATCTAAATCGTGACACTCAAAAGGAAGGAGGCTACACAAGCAATTGGGTAGCAACTTCTAAGTCCTCACACCCCTTCCCCCACCCCCCCACCCCCGCCGGAACAGAAAAAAGTTTTCTCTTCTCTGACGGATTATCTTTTGTAACATTCCTCAAAGATGAGTCTCTCGCTCCGTCTCCACAGATTTGCTTCTCTCTGAGGAAAACGAGGCGTTTCTGTTGTTGTTATTGTTGCTTCCCTGACACGGGGACCGTCTTTATTTTTCCAACATCGCTTCTTCCATGACTCGTAAATATAAAGCATCTGAGTGATTTGCTCTGCTTACCAGAGGCCCTTTTTATAAAATGATCACAAAACAGGGTGCTTTCTGGCACTTCACTCTATTGTTATTGTCTGGCTTCGAAACTTCAAAGGATGGAATGTGACAGAACATTCTGTATCCTCTGCAGACACATTTGAGGGCTCTTGCCGCTCTGGTGGGATCCCAGCCCCAACTGAAGGCTGTCCTGAGAGCAGCAGATCAGACCAGGTGACTCCTCCGATCCCTGATATCTGATTAGACCCGGAAGTCACCAGACCCATCCCCACAGGTCAGACGTTCTCCTAGACACCAGGAACCGCCACTCGGTGACTAGTGAACCTCTATTGGCAGAGACTAAGAAAAAGCCCTGAGCGCTATTAAGGACTGATTATTCCAAGGACTCAGAGTCCTTTGGAGGTTGGAAACAGGGTTCCTGGCATGAACGTACACGGAGAGGCAATTTCACATCCTCTCCGCTGCTTTCACGGAGGAAAGCAGGAGGAAAGGAAGTGAGGAAAGGAATTGAGGAAAGGAATCAGGTAAGTCACAGGACATCAGCTAAGTCTGCTCTCTCCCAGCTTTTTACCTTTGGGAAGTTCCCACACCCTTAGGATGACTGGCAATGCCATGTAGTTCTTGCTAAGAGGAGAGATTGCTGGGATGATGATTTTATTTTATTTTTTTTCCCTTCTTTCTTCCCCAGATCACCTCAACTTTTATATTCCCCCCCGTGCCTGATGAGAGTGGCCACAGGACCGGGCTGCAGCTGTAGATGCCAGAGACAGAACTGGTTCCTAAGCCGGCCGTTGTTACTATGTTTTTAAACATTTATGTCAGGGGGCACTTGGGTGTCTCCGTCGGCGGAGCGTCTGACTTCGGCTCAGGTCGTGACTTCCTGGTTTGTGAGTTCGAGCCCCACGTCAGGCTCACTGCCCTCAGACTGTCAGTGCACGACCCGCTTCAGATTCACTGTCCTCCTCTCTGTGCGCCTCCCCTGCTTGCGCTCTCCCCAAGGCAAATGAATGTTTTAAACATTTGTGTCGCAATTTCTAAGGGCCTGATGGAACAGGATGTGCCTTTACCCCACCTGGCATAGCTGGAGCTGACGGCGAAGGCGCTGTGTTGCCGGGTGGCGAAAATAGCCCACGAGTCCCGCACCTTTGCCACCTTACACGCTCTGCCCAGGAGCGGACTGCTGCTAGACTCAGCACCAGACCAGCATTGCCTGCAATCTAGACCAGCACGGAACCTAGGAACCCGAAGTGCCTCCCAAAGGTGGAACCGTTTGCGTAAAAATGCCGAGCAGAAGGGAGCAGTAGCTGTAGGTAAGAGCGAATAAGTGCCTGTGCCAAGAGGGACATCCAAGATTACACTCACATGTGGAAGGAGGCTGAGAGCAAGAGATAGTATTGTCTCAGCTCAATGGTAACAGATGCCTGAAAGGGTGAGGCCATGGGTTTGCTGAGACCACTCCTGCCTTGGGGAACCCGACCAGGCCAAACGGAACCCCGAGTGGCCTTGCGCACAGAGACACTCTTCCTATCAGGTGATGATGAACTGGACGAATTATTAATGACTACGTGCAATTCTGACCACATGCCACTATCTTTTGAGTATGCTGTGAGGAGTCTGTGGCCAGAGATTTGGGGTGGGATATGAAATAATGGAAAATATATACATTGGTTTCTGTCCCTGGTTCCTAGCACAGATCTCATAAAACCCTTGTAATTTCATAATGATTAGAGAACCAGGTGCATCTTTTGTTGATATTTGCTCTTTGACCTTGGTTCCTGAGACAGAACTCCTCCTTCTCTAGGGATTTCCTGGGTGATGGCTGGATATTTTGTTCTCTAAGAGGCAACTCTTGGAGAACCCCTGGATTGGGGTGGGTCACCAGAAAGACCAAGCCATGACTAGATAGATGTTACTGCTAATTATTACGGAATTAAAATGCTACTACTTATTTAAAAAAAAAAAAAACACAAAAATACATAATCTTAGGGACTAGAATTTACAAAGGACTTTTTTTTTTTTTTAAATTTATTTACTTGAGAGAGAGAGATGGAGGGAGAGGGAGAGGGTGAGTTGGGGAGGGGCAGAGACAGAGAGGGAGACAAAGAATCCCAAGCAGGCTCCACACTGTCAACACGGAGCCCAACACAGGGCTCGATCTGATGAACCGTGAGATCATGACCTGAGCTGAAATCAAAGTCAGATGTTTAGCTGACTGGGCCACCAGGTACCCCTAAAAGCCTTCTTTCCTTCCCTCTCTCCCTTTTTATTTCCCCCTTCTCTCATTTCCTCCTTCCCTCCCTTCCTTTTAGCCTTCCTCTCTTTCTTCCTAAATTGATAGGGAAAAATTATGTTCTAAGATGGCAGATAGGACTGATAGGGAGATTCCAGGCCCCACCCAAAGACTCCCCTTCTGGAATATTCTTCCCACCCCACTTGCTGCGTGCCAAATTACTACTAATGTGGAAGTAACAGACTAGAAATTGTCCCCCTTATTTGTGCTCAGTGCTCAGACCTCTGGAGAATGATATCCTCTGAGCCCGTTGGTGTGAAATAAACATGCCTTCCAAGATCTCCAAGTGCTGCTTCGTTCTTCCACTGGGTGATCCAGACCAGGCTTCATAACATATTTAGTTCCCTGACCAGGAAACCCAACCACACTGACCCATTGTTGACACCGATTTGGGAAAATGGTGAGGCCATGAAGGAATGAGGAATCACAACAGAGAAGGTGCACCCTGCCTGATATTTGGCAGTCTCCCACTCAGTCGCCTCAGGCTGGCCCCCATCCGCTGTTCCCGCTGGACTCAAGACTTTGTAGGTGAGGATCTGGGCCCGATGTCAGATAATAGTAAGGCCTGGGGTCCCTGACCCAGTCAGACCCACCTGTTGGGGAGGAAGGGGACCCTGATCACCTCCCAGAGACCTTTTAGAGGTCTCGCAGGAAAGGATTCCCAGGGAGGGAATGTATTAACCTCTGGTCTGAGTGTGTGAGTGAATGTGCAGGCCAACCTGGTCCTCCAGTTGGGACTGAATCTGTGCCTCCACAGGTGGGCACCTTTAAGGTCCCCAAAAGCCCACAGAGTATGAGTGGGCCCGTCTGCAATTCCATGGCAAATGGCAGACAGTCTATGGCGGTATTGGAATAGTTGCCAATCATTCAGTCATAAAACTGAGACCGCTACGGCTAAGCATCACCTAAGTTCTTTTGGGACATGCCCAGACAGGCATCTGACTGGTCTCCTCGTTACAGGGGGCATCCCTACCGCTCTGTCTTTGCGACTCCATCTCATGGGAACATTATGGGATCAGACAGAGCAAACCCACAGTTCTCAAAACTATGATCAAGAACTTCAAAAAAGGAGTTTTCGGGACACTATGGAATTAAGATGACCCCCACAAGTTAAGGACACTATGTGACTTGGAATGGCTCACTTTTGGTGTAGGATGGCCCTTGGAGGGAACCTTAGATGTCCCATGTTCCACTGTGTTGGGTGTTATGTCAGCAGAGACCCAGGTCACCCTGATCAGTTCCCATATATGGACTCTTTGTTAGGGATTGCCCAAACCCCTCCCCCTTGGTTGTGACGTACGTGCAATGAACAGGGACAGGCTAGGGTCTTATTTGCCTCAACAAAGTGGCCCAAGGAAGGTCAACAGAAGTCCCAACCTCCACAAATTCTCACCAGTGATCCAAAGGAAGAACCAATCTTGCCCCTGCCATATGCTCCCCAGAGACCATCAACACCAACCCCCCACCCCACCCTCGTTCCAATACTCGCCACCTTCAGTCTCCCCACCACCTCTGGACTTGGCAGATATATTACCAGCCCTTCTCCACTACTCATCTCCTCAATTAGAAACATATCACACCATCATATTCTGAAAAACCACAGGCAATGATAGACTTAATGGAGTCCCTCTTTCAGAATGTCCTACATAGGACTTCACTACAGACAACAAGTCCACATCCACCGGTACCAAGAGGCTCTCCTCTGGTGGATCCGAGCAGGGGCTAAAAAGCCCATGAATATGACCAAGGTATCCTCAATCACCCAGCAGCAAGGGGAATCCGCCGGGGATTATCATGAGAGGCTATGCGAGGCTTACCGCATTTATACCCCATTTGATCCCGAGGCACAAGAAAGCCAACAGATGGTAAACACCTCTTTTGTGGCCCAAGACCCCCAGATATCAGAAGGAAGCTCCAAAAATTTGAAGGTTTCATCACCCAGTTAATTGAGGTTGCTAACAAGGTCTATATGAACAGGGAGGTCACTGCTGAGAGGGAAGCTGAGAAAAAGATGAGAAAAAAGGTCAGCCTCCTCACCACTGCTCTGAAGGAAAAAGATGACAAAAGGACAAAGGAGCTCCAGCCAAAAAAAGGGGGGGAGCCCAGAACCTCCTTAGCAAGGGATCAATGCACCTACTGCAAGGAGAAAGGGGATTGGAAGAATGAATGTCCCAATCAGGGAAAGTCCCAGAAACCCAGTCGATACGCAAAAGAACTCTGCGGAAAAGACCTCAGGAGCTTAGCAGAAAAAGATTCAGATTGAGGGGGACCGGGACCACTTATTCTTGGCCCCCATGAGCCCACAGTCAAAATGAAAGTAGGGGGCCAAACTATGACTTCTATGGTCGACACTGGGGCTGAACATTCTGTGGTCACCTTCCCCCATGCACCCCTTTAGCGAGAAGACCACAACCATCCTCGGGACCACAGGGAAATGGGCAATGCAACAACCCTTCTGCCAAACCTGTCAATGTGAACTTGGGGGGCCACACCATATGGTATGAGTTCCTCTACATATCTGGGAGCCCTATCTCTCTCCTCATCTGGGATATACACTCAAAGCTGGGGGCCCAAATAACCTTTGAGCCAAGGGGACGCACCCGCCTCCTATTGGATTCAAGACAAGAAGAATCAGGCCCCCTTATAATGGCAATCACTACACCAAGAGAGGAAGAATGGTGGCTATTCTGCACCCCGGCCCAACTGAGCGGCCCACCTGAATTCAGGACTGCCTTCTCCACCGTATGGGCCAAGCACAATGCCCCCCTCCCCCAGACTTGCCCACAACTGGCCCCCTGTCATTGTAGACTTAATCCCAGGGATTCAACCGCAGAGACAGCAGCAATACCCCCTCCCACAAGAAGCAAGGGCAGGCATCCAAGAAGCTGGCATTCTGGTTGAATGCCAATCACCCTGGAACACCCTGCTCTTGACAGTCAAGAAGCCAGGAGGAGGGTACCAACCAGTTCAAGACCTATGAGCTATCAACAAAGTGACTGTCTCCTTGCACCCGGTGGGCCCAAACCCATACACCCTCCTCAGCCAGATCCTAGGCTCTGCCAGCTGGCTTACCTGCCTAGACTTAAAGGATGCCTTCTTCTGCCTCCGTTTGGCCCTCAAGAGCCAACCCTTGTTTGCCTTTGAATGGACCAAACCAGATACAGGGCGTCAGATGCAAGTGACTTGGACGCACCTCCCACAGGGGTTTAAAAACTGGCCTACCATCTTTGGGGAGGGACTGGCCAGAGAACTCACTGGCTTTCCAAGGGAGGCCACACACAGCACCCTTCTCCAGTATGTGGATGACCTCCTCCTTGCCAGCAACATCCGAGAGAATTGTACAGAGGGAACAAGGGCCCTCCTCCAACTCCTGCCGGACTCAGGGTGTCGCGTCTCATGGAGAAAGGCACAGATCTGCCAACATCAAGTCCAATACTTAGGCTTCCTCCTCACCCAAGGAAAAAGAACATGAGGGCCAGAGAGAAAGAAGGTCATCACCTCCCTACCCCAGCCCCAAAGAAATAGGGGGCTACGAAGATTCCTGGGGGCTGTGGGATTCTGCCAAATCTGGATTCCTGGATTCTCAGCAATAGCAAGACCCCTCTATGATCTCTCGGTAGGGCCCTGTCGAGAACCCCTTGTCTAGACAGAGGAGGCTGAAGCAGTCTTCTTAGAGATAAAGGCTGCCTTGAGGCAGGCACAGCCCTTGGCCTGCTGTATATAGAAAAGCCTTCTAATCTCTTTCTGCATGAGAAGTAAAAGGTTGCCCTTGGGGTTCTCACACAGACAGCTGACCCTTGGCAATGGCCAGTAGCATACCTGTCAAAGAGGCTGGACCCAGTGGTGGCAGGATGGCCCCTGTGCCTTAGGGCACTAGCGGCCACAGTTCTGCTCTTTAAGGAGGCAAATGAACTCACCCTGGGACAAGAACTAAATGTCAACGGCCCTCATGCTGTCATGTCTCTCATGAACACTCAAAGACACTGCTTCCTCTCTAGCTAGCTCAACTCTCAGCTAGCTCAACACCAGGGGCTCCTCTGTGAGAATCCACAGGTTACTCTTGAAACAGTGTAGACGCTGAACCCTACAACTTTCCTGCCTTCTGAGAAAGGGAAACCAGATCATGACTGTTCTGAGGTAACCAATGAAGTATTCGTAAGCCACCCAGATCTGCACGACCAGGCCCCATAGAACCCAGACCTCACCTTGTTCAGTGATGGTAGCAGTTTCATTACATAGGGTGTTCAAAAGGCAGGATATGCAGTGACAACCACAGATGAAGTCCTAGAGGCCGATGTCCTACCTGTGGGATGGTCAGCACAACGGGTTGAATTACATGCCTTAATCCAAGCCCTCAGCATTAGGAAAGACAAGTGAGGCAACGCCTACATGGACTCCTAGTATGCCTTTGCCACTGTGTACCTACATGGGGCAATATACAAGGACAGGGGTCTCCTCACTGCAAAAGGAAAAGCCATCAAAAATAAGGAAAAAATACTAAAACTCCTCGAGGCCATCTGGTCCCCCCAAAAAAGTTGCAGTTCTACACTGCAAAGGACGCCAAAAAGGAGACAACCCTAAAGCACCAGGAATTCGCATGGCGGGTAAGTAGCAGCTGATCGGGAGGCAGACAATGTCCCCTCCCTTACTATAGCCCTGACACCCCTAATGGAGACCCCTCTACCAAAATATACTAAAAAAGAAAATAAATGGGCTAAAATTGAGGGGGCCACCCAGACCAAAGAAGTCTGGTGGAAACTGCTAGACGGGCGCATCTTTGTCCCAGCGGCACTAGTCGGTGAATACCATCAATGTGTCCATCTAGGAAAAACTGCATTAGAGGCCCTCCTCAAAAAACGCTATTAAGCTTCACACGGCTTACCAGCCTCAAAGTTCAGGGAAAATAGAGCAGATGAGTCGCACCCCCAAGGGAATCTTAGCCAAGTTATGTCAGGTAACAAACCTCCCATGGCCAGACCCAATGCCCCTGGCCCTCCTGTGTGTCCGTTGCACACGAGGAACTCAAGGTTTCTCCCCTTTTAAACTAATATATGGGAGGCCCCCTCCATGTCTAGGGAGTCTCCCAGGGAGCCTACACCAGATAGGACATAAGGGAATAAGAGAACAACCTCAAGCTTTAGGGGCCATCCTAACTGAGTCACAACAATAGAGAGGGCCCCATTCTCTTTAGCATCCCCATACACCCCTTCTCACCAGGAGACTCAGTCTGGGTCAAAGACTGGAAACAAGACCCTCTCAAAACACCGGACTGGGCCTCATACCATTATTCTGCCCACCCCTGATGCCCTCAAGGTCACAGACATCACTCCATGGGACCACCACTCCAGAGTCAAGAGGGCCAATCCTGAGGAGCCCCAGACTTGGAAGACTGACCCAAGTGCGACGAACCCACTCCAATCGACCTTCCGGAGAGTCCTAGATTCTTAGGATCTTCAGCCCTGCCCAGCCACACCCCAGAAGCTGGCTACTCTACACAAGGCAGAAGCTTCAGGAACTGCCCATCTGATAACTTAACTCCTTGCCATCGGATTGGCAGAGGCTGCCCCAAATAGCTGGGGAAACTGAGAGGTTCCTGTTCACACTCACCTTCCTCTTATGTGTAGGATGTTTTGTTGGTATTGGTTGCCTCTAATCTGGGCCCATTTGTAAACCTTCAGCCCTAAGGCCCAGGCTAAACTAGCAGTGTTGCTACCCATCCTCCCAGGGGCAGAAATAGCCACGGGGATAGGGACTGGCGTAGGAGGCACCGGCTCTTCTGTGGGACTGAGCTTCCCGGCAGGAGTTGCCCTCCAGAACAGAGGGGCACTCTACCTCCTCACTGCCGAGAAAGGGGGAACCTGCATCTTCCTCGGAGAAGAATGCGGTTACTGTGTAAACCAGTCAGGAATAGTCACAACCAAAGTCAGGGAACTGAAAGAACCAGCCCATAATAAATGAAGATGATGCCCTCTAATACAGCCTAGATCTGTTTAAAGGGGTATCGAAGGGGGGAACGATAGGGAAAAATTATAAGATGGCTCACAGGACTGCTAGGGAGATTCCAGTCCCCACCCGAAGACTGCCCTTCTGGGTTCTTCTTCCTACCCCACTTGCTGCGTGCCAAATTACCACTAATGCAGAAGTAACAGACCAGAAAGTGTCCCCATGCTTGCGCTAAGGACTCAGACCTCAGGAGAGTGATCTCCTCCAAGCCCGCCGGTGTGAAATAAGCCTCCTGCCTTCAGAGATCTCCGAGTGCTGCTTGGTTCTTCTGCCCAGTGATCCAGACCAGGTTCCGTAACACAGTGAGATCAAAACAAAATGAAACGAAACAAAACAAAATAGAAAAATCAACCTAGCAAAGGTTAATTTCTTCATAACTGAATAATTGATTCCAATACTTATTTTTCTTCTCCACACTAAAAGTCACTTTACAACTAATTCCTGGCTCAGTGCACATTCAATGAGCCCAACAGCAGTATTACTTCTGCTTGTGTGTGCCGAAGTTAAAGTCACAAAGAACATCCCTGGGGGACAGTCCCACAGCCCCACAGTGACTGCGACTAGAATGGGCTGATTGCCCAAAACGAAATTAGCCTACAAAAATGACAATAAGATAAATGGAAAACGATTCTTACAAGTCTTTTAATAACTTACACGTCAAGAGGTAAGCGAGTTCATCTGTTTTAAGAGGAATTTCAATGCTAGAGCATGAGTGACGCTGGGGCAGAAGCTAATCATCTTATCTCTACCACGTCTAGCACCCTACAGATGCTCCACATGAATCCTCCATCCATTCACTCACTGAACACTTACTTAACGAAGGCCTACAATGGGCCAAGTATTGTGTAGAGGCTGGGACTACAACCATGAGAACGGAATCACTAGAAATGAATAATTAGCAAGGGAGACAAATATTTGCATTAACATGCAAACAGTGATAGAATTGTGTTAATGGAGGAAGTGGGCAGTGAAAACGAAGAAAATATACCACAGGGGTCCCAACAATAATGTGGCAACAGAAGAGGATGTAAGAGAAGGTGTGTGTACTGCTGGGTGTGAACTGTAAGAAGTGATATTTAAAATAGCTTCTGGGGACACCTGGGTGGGTCAGTTGATGAAGCGTCCGACTTCGGCTCAGGTCATGATCTCACAGTTCGTGAGTTCCAGCCCCACGTCGGGCTCTCTGCTGTCGGCTCAGAGCCTGGAGCCCGCTTCAGATTCTGTCTCTCTGCCTCTCCCCTACTCATGCTCTGTCTCTGTCTCTAAAATATAAAAACAACAACAACAACAACAAAAAAAAAACCTTAAAAAAATAAAATACAATAGTATCTGAAAGATAGAGAGGAGTGTTCAGATGAAAAGATGGAGGTAGTGAAACAATGGCACTGACTGTGTGAAGGTTTAAAGCAAGAAAGAGCAGGGTTAATGTGGGAAGTTCAGTGGGTCAGGAGTTAAGAGAAAGAACAGCATGCCCTGAGGCTGTTCTGGGGAAAGGCTCCAGGAACTGGAAAAGGAAAAAAAAAAAAAAAAAAAAAAAAAGATCCTAGAGAGAGAGGGAAGGCACAAGTCCAGAAGGATTTTAGGAGTTTAATTTTAACTTTTTAAAATTTATTTTGTTTATTTTGAGAGAGAGAGAGAGAAAGAGAGAGAAAGCAGCAACAGAGGAGTGACAGAGAGAGAGAAAGACAGACAGACAGAATCCCAAGCAGACTTCGCACGGTCTGCAAGGAGCCCATTGCAAGGCTTGAACTCATGAACCATCAGGACCTGAGCCGAAATCAAGAGCCACATGCTCAACCGACTGAGCCACCTAGGCACTCTTAGGAGTTTAACTTTTGACCCAAGAACAAAGGGTAACTAGTGAAATATCTTACTAAGGTGGGTGAATGATTGGATTTGCATTTAAAAGCAAATTGTCTGGGGTCTATGGAAAATGGATGGGGGTAGAGTCAGACCAAAGGGTGGGGCTGGATTAGGAAGGGCATTCAGCAGGTGCAGACAAGAGGCGACAGTGGCCTGAATCAAGGTGGACATGAGATATATTTAGTAGAGGCTGTAATTAGGACTTTTTGAGATGAGCAGTGGGGGGAAAGGTGTGAAGAATCACAGGTAATTCCCAGGTGAGAGATGATACAGATGATACTCAGGGAGCAAACTAAGGTGATCATCCTAGGGAAGTAGGGTCAAAGATCATGCTCAAAGATCATAAATTCAATTTTGAACATAATGATGTTGAGATATCTATGTGTCTACAGTGTAGAGAACCATGGGTCTAGAGTTCACCAGAAAGTTCTAGGGTGGAGACTTAGAAGTCTATCAGTAACTAAAACCATGCAAGTGAACTGAGTTGAGGCAGCAAAAAGCTTAAGGCTTTCGCCAAAGCTATTGGTATAAGTTTTAGGTGATGAGCTAATTCAATTAAGCCCAGTATCTAAAAAATTAATTCCCATCGGCCGAAGATGTAAGGAATGGCTTATTAGTGGAAAATTCTCTAAGATTACTGCTTCCATGCTGCAAAGTATGGCAAAGGACCAGGAATAGTTTGCCCTTGGCATCAAGCTCATTCTAATATAGTACCTTTTACTGAGTTCCTACTTCAAGGGACACAGATGATGGGAGTTTTCATTCTAAAGCAAACAATGCACTCCATGAAAATCAACACAGATTGAAAAACAACAAAACAAAGCAAAACTGGACAAGGACTCAGAGAAGGCTAGAGTCACAAATGAATCTTGGTTTGTTTTTTGTTTGTTTTATTATTATTATTTTAATGGTAATCATTACTCAAGAATTGTCCTACCAAGCACACAATTTCATTTACAATACCCCTCCAATGCATCCTCTCCAAAAAATACTGCCAGAAGTTATGTCTCCTTAACATTGTTAGTTTATACTATAGGATGTTAACAGGTATTTGTTACGCACTATTCCATCAGCTAATTAAATCACAGGTATTTATTGTTAATGTGGGCAAGGCATCATGCCAGGTCCTGCAGAAAGCACAAGGAAGTGACAGACGGTCACCCTGAATAAACTTTCCATCCATTTGAATGTATCAACAGATACTCAATAAATAATTATTGAAAGAACTGCCCCTGCTCAGCTCTTGTTATCAAAATCACTTTCAAACGTTCTACTGAAATTTGAGGTACTCTGTGAAGTCTTACCTAATGCGTAGTCCTTGAGCAGATAATTGCTCCCTCACCCTTGTTATCACATCACTTTGGAACTTATGTTTATCTGTGGGGGGCAGGTGTATCTAAATTTCAAAGTTTCAGGGGGCACCGATTTCGGCTCAGGTCATGATCTCACGGTTTGTGAGTTTGAGCCCCATGTTGGGCTCTATGTTGACAGCTCAGAGTGTGGAGCCTGCTTCAGATTCTGTGTCGCCCTCTCTCTGCCCTTCCCCCCTTGCGCACACACGCTCAATCTCTCTCTCAAAAAAAGAAACATTAAAAATTTTAAAAAAACAAATATAATAAAAGTGTTAGAACATGTGTTTATGTATATATTTATAGCCTACCCTATCTCTGACACACAGACACACACCCACATGCACACACACACATTTCAGTCTTTTAAATCAGGGGTTGGCAAACTTTCTCTGGTAAAGGGACAAATCGTACATATTTTAGATTTGTGGGCCATGAAATTTTAGTAGCAATTAGAAAACTCTGGGTAGGGTAAAAGCAGCCATAGATAGTATGTACAACAATGGGTATAGCTAAGTCACAATAAAATTTCATTTGCAAAGATAAACAGTGAGCTGGATATGGCTTGACATACTTTACTGAACCCTGTTCTAGACTGTGAATTTTTTTTAAACCTTTGTACTTTCCCAAACAACTACCAAAATGCTATTACATTAAACACTGAAAGGAAAGGCTTTGAATCAATTTATGTATTTCTTTATATGATTATAGAAAACAATCAATTTTGAAATTCCAAGGGAGGAAAAGCTCACCAAGATGATGAATCTCCACATTGATCAGACTGATGGGGAAAAAGAAAAACGTGTTTGGGTAGAAAAATTAACATATCAGTATTTTGTTCCATATACCTACAGAATATCCAGTTGGAATTATCCAACAGAAACAAAGATGAATGGCTCTAAATATAGAGTTAGAGAATTACAGGCTAGCAAAGCATATTTTTGACCATGCTCCAAGACAAAAGCAAAATAGCTGAAATTATTTTAAAAGACGGTATTCCCAAGGCACCAAGTAAAAAAATAAATAAGTAAATAAAAAGAATCAGAAGGCTAAGAAGAAAGACCTGAGGTCACATATAGGGAAATGTCTATTTTCAAGTATGGGACTATTATGGATTGCATTATCCCCACTTCCCAAATTCAAATTTTTGAGGCCCTCATCTCCAACGCGGTAGTTTTTGGAGATGAGGCCTCTGGGAGGTGATTAGATAGATGAGATCATGAGGTGGGCCCTCATGATGGTATTGTAATCCTTATAAGAGACACGAGAGAGCTTACTTCCTCTTACTCTCTCCATCATGTAAGGAAACTGTAAGGCAGCCATTTAAAAGCCACAAAGAGCAGCCTCCCCAGGGAAGTGAATTGGCCCGCACCTTGATCTTGGACTTCTCAGTCTGTGAGACTGTTGGAAATAAATTCCTTTTGTTTTAAGTCACCCTGTCTATGATATTTTGCTATGGTAGCTTGAGAAGATTAATGCAGGGACAGAAGAGAATGCTGGTTAGTTAATACGAACTAGCAAATTCACCTTTAAGGAAATATCACTAATGGAGGATAATTATCTTTTTACAAGGGTTCTGCAACCATATCTCACTCTATAATCCTAAACAAAGAACTTTCTAAGTTTCTGTTTCTTTTTCTCCAATGCTGCCACTAATCCAATTCACTCTAGTGGTAACATTCACAAATATGAGAAATGTGCTTAAAGGATTCAGGTGTATACATGTAAAATCCTATATATGTGTAAATACATAATACATTGTATATGTGCAGATAGACATCTCTTTTTGTGATTATAAAATAGGTATGATTCACCTAGAGCTGTACATCAGAGCAGTTTTCTTCATCTCTTCTCTTCCTTTAGACATAATCTAGCAAGAGTGTGCTCAGTAGTCTATGTAGCTTCCTAGAATAAGGGAGGAATGAGTAGCTTCTTAGAAGAGTATCAGGGAGGGGTGCCTTAGTGGCTCAGTAGGATAAGCATCTGACACTTGCTTTTGGCTCAGGCCATGGTCTCAAAGTTGTGAGATCAAGCCCCACATCGGGCTCTGCACTGGTAGCAAGGGGCCTGCTTAGGATTCTCTCTTGCGCACATGCTCTCTCTGCCCCTTTCTGCTTGTGCTCTCTCTCTCTCAAAAAAATAAACACTTAAAAAAATTTTTTTAATGTTATTTATTTATTTTGACACAGAGAAGAGAGACAGCACAAGTGGGGAAGGGGCAAAGACCGAGGGAGACACAGAATCTGAAGCAGGTTCCAGGCTCTGAGCTGTCAGCACACAGCCTGATGCGGGGCTTGAACCCACGAACTGTGAGATCATGACCTGAGCCGATGGCAGACACTTAACTGGCCGAGCCCCGCAGGAGGCCCTATTTTTTTTTTTTTTAAAGAAGATTATCAGGGAAAGGTTCAAGTAACCTTTCAGAGAAACACAGTTTAATCTGTACGTGTGTATGTGTGTGTTACAAATACCACATACATATACACAGAGTGAATGAGAGAGAGATCCAGAGACAACACTCATCATTGCCCAGAACTTTGTGCACATTATTTAATTCATCTCCACAACAACGATGTGTGAAGTCATCACTGAGGACTCTGGGGCCGGAACAAGTAAATGGTGAAAACTAAGTTTCAAAACAAAGACATTTCCAACCCCCGAACACATGTTCTTCATCATCTTTGCTACATTGCCCTCTACTCAATGGATAAATCTCAGAAGCAGAAGTAACCAAAAGGGTTCCTCTCTCCCACTACCCCCCCCCAAAAAAAAACAAAAACAAAAACCCCAAAATACTTGAAATAAATGAGAGAAAGAGACATAAAAGACAATTTATGGGAAAGGGCCCTTGAATGTCCTATTTCCCTTTGAGGACACACTGTGTGAGGGAACAAGCTGCTGTCTGTGAAACAACCAAGACTCTTGAGAAGCCTGTCGAGGAGCCATTGTTTTCTAATGCTCTGACCTCTCACTAATCCGTTCTCATTGGCAATCCCTAAAATGTCTACTGACACGATGAGGAAGGTAGCTGGCCTAAAGGTCATTCCCTCTGCAAGCACAGCAAAGGCCAATGGAAGGCAAGTCGATGAAAGTCTAGAATATCTGCCTGGAGGTTGCAGATATTAATAGGAGGGAAAATGGGAGCTTGAATGAGGAGCTTTAGTGGTTGCAAGCTGCTTCAGAAAGAAATTAGCTATTGTCTAAATGTTGGAATAGAATCGAAAGAGGAGTTTCAGTGATGCCTGTCACTAAGCATGTAGCAGATGGGGTCTCTGTCGGCAAGGAGGGGGTTTAGCAGAAAAGAAGCTCTAAGAAAAAGAGGAGTTGTCAGATCTTGAAGCAGCTCTGAGACATCCAGGTAAGTGTCTGAGAAACACCTGGAAATCCAGCACCTTACTTTTAAAGTTGCCGTGGTGACTAGGAAAGATGGATGGGGATTATCTGTATTTCCACAGTCAGAAACTGCCAATGCTGCAAAAAGGTTTGCAACTTACACCTCAGTAACCCTTTCAGGCAAAAGCCTTGATTTGCTAAATGGACTTTGGAGATTTCACTTTTTTTTTTCTTCGTCTTTGGGATGCCTGCATAAATACAGCAGATTGGGTTTTGTAGGCATAAAAGGAACCCTGTGGCTCAATTAAAGAAGCTAACATCACATTTCCTGTCACATTGGAAGTCCCAACTTTGTAGGCTAAAATCCATAAATTAATATATATATGTAATATTGTATCTTCAGCATATCATGGTTAAGATTAGGCAAGTCCTTCACACTTAAGTTAAAAATAAGTCTTTAAATTAAGTGGCATATATTTTAGTCTCACTGAAAATATCACTAATGTGAATATTATTGTGTAAATCTCCAGACAATTTTATTCTCTCTAGAAGCTTCACACAGGAACATAGACAATTTTTGTGAATACTTTTGAAACACTGAGCTTGTGTACTTCCCCACTGCCCACGCCTACTTGATCTGTACTTCCAACAACAACTATGAGCTCAATCATTCCGATCCACCAGCAACCAGCACTCAGGTTTGGTGTTCA
This sequence comes from Prionailurus bengalensis, assembly GCF_016509475.1. NCBI lineage: Eukaryota > Metazoa > Chordata > Mammalia > Carnivora > Felidae > Prionailurus > Prionailurus bengalensis. The sequence goes on along the minus strand of NC_057350.1, from coordinate 146,135,131 downwards.
CATATGTTTTTCTAAATGCATTTCAACTTCATAGGTATTTTTTTTTTAATTCTTCATTTTAACTTACGATTTTACATAATTTACATGATTACATATTTACATATAAATTTACATATAACTTATGATTTTACATAATTTACATGATTATTACATAATCACCACAGCTGTTGTTATGGCTTTTAAGGCCCTACCTGGACCTGAACGTCCACCACTGATCTTTCTTCCCATTCAACCCCTTAATCACCCTGCTTCTGTGCCTCCCTGCTATCACTAACACACACCCGGCAGGCTCATTCCCCAGAGACTTGGTACCTGTTATTCCTTCATCCTGGAAAAAACTTCTCCCCACCCCCCCACCCCCGCCCACCAAATCTCATAGGTGTGTTCTGTTTTTTTTTCTTTATTTTTTTTACATTTATTTTTGAGACAGAGAGAGACAGAGCATGAACAGGGGAGGGTCAGAGAGAGGGAGACACAGAATCGGAAACAGGCTCCAGGCTCTGAGCTGTCAGCACAGAGCCCGACACGGGGCTCGAACTCACAAACCGCGAGATCATGACTTGAGCCGAAGTCAGCCACCCAACCAACTGATCCACCCAGGCGCCCCTCATAGGTGTGTTTAAATGTCATTTGCCAGAGATGCTACTCCAACCATCCTATATAAAATGGCACCATGCTCATCCCTCTCCTGGAATGTTTATCTCCTCCCTCATCCTATGTGGTAGGCAGAATTCTAAGATGGTCTTCAAGATCCCCACCTCCTGGTTCACATGCCTTGCATAGTTCCCAGAACTGTGAAAATGGATTTTTTTTTTATCCCTAATTAGGTAATGTTGTATGGCACAGTTGATTTCACCAAAGGAAGATTATCTGGGTAGACCTGACCTAATCACACGAGTCCTTTAAATCTGGGTCCACAGGTCCCAGATAGAGAAAGTCAGAGCTTCACAGCAGGAGGACCTGCTGATCCTGCTGATGTTGCTGATGTTGAGGGAACAACTGCCATCTTGTGAACAGGACCACGTGGCAGGACAAGCTGGGTGGCTTCTAGGAGCTAAGGACAGCCTATTGTTAGACATTAGATTTAAAAAGGGATCTTAGTGCTGTAAATCCAAGGAGCTAAATTCATCCAATCATCTTAATGGGCTTATAAGAAGACCCCACAACTTAGACGTGGGAGCAGCCCTGGAAGCCATCTTGATTCACCCATGTGAGATCCCAAGCAGAAAAGCTAGGTATGCCATGCTGGATTCCTGACCAAAGGAAACTGTGAGATAAATTTGGCCTACTTCAAGTTGTTTGGTTAGTGATAATTTGCTAGATAGAAATGGAGAGCAAATACTATCTTTTCATTTTCTTCAAAGCACTGATCTCCAACAGGCATATTATATATTTACTTTTTCTCTTTATTTATTATCTATTTCCCTTCACTAGAATATAAGCTCCACGAAGCCATGGACTTTATCAGTGTTGTTCACTACCTCTTAAAACAGTGTCTACAACATAATGGGCCCTTACTGAATATTTATTGAATGAAGGAAGGAAACTTTGTATTTGAAGAGGGTGGATGCTTGCTTCGAAAAAAAGGCATAGGGGAACCTAGTGTCTGATGGCACTGAAAGAGTGGAAGGGCCCCTTCCCGAGGCATTGGTTCTTGTCCCATTACCCTTTTTAGCATCTCCCCTCGTCTCCCACTGCCCTTGGAAATAAGATGAAGTGTACCCTTCTCAGCAAGAAGACTCGCCTATTATCTCTAAAGCAGGTGCCAGGAAGCAAATGCTGCATTTGCCAAAGGACTCCTAGGAGATCTCAAGAACCAAAATGAACTCCCAACTGAAATGCAAATTAAAACTATGAGAAGATACTATTTCATGCACATTATGACTTCTATTAAAACACACACACACACACACACACACACACACAAGGGCACCTGGGTGGCTCAGTCGGTTACGTGTCCGACTTCAGCTCAGGTCATGATCTTGAAGTTCATGAGTTCGTGCCCCACATTGGGCTCTGTGCTGACAGCTCAGAGCCTGGAGCCTGCTTTGGATTCTGTGTCTCCCTCTCTCTCTGCCTCTCCCCGACTTGTGCTGTCTCCCAAAAATAAATAAATGTAAAAAAAATTAAAAATGAATTAAAAAAAAACAACAAAAACAAACAGAAAATAATTGCTGATGAGGATATAAAGAAATTAAAACAGGGTGCCTGGGTGGCTCAGTCGGTTAAGCGTCCGACTTCAGCTCAAGTCATGATGTTGAGGTTTGTGGGTTTGAGCCCCATGTCAGGCAATGTGCTGACAGCTAGCTCAGAGCCTGGAGCCTGTGTTCGGATTCTGTGTCTCCCTCTCTCTGTGTGTCCCTCCCGTGCTTTTTCTCTCTCTCTCCCTCTCCCCCTCAAAAATAAATAAAACATTAAAAAATTTTTTTAAGAAAAGAAGAAATTAAAACACTTATACACTGTTGTTGGGAATGTAAAATGGTATAGTGCTATGGAAAACAGTATGGTGGTTCCTCAGAAAATTAAAAATAGAATCACCAAATGATGCAGCAATTCCACATTTGGGTACATACTCAAAATCACTGAAAACACAATCTCAAAGAAATATGTGCACATTCATCCTGCATTACTCAGAATAGCTAAAATGTGGAAACAGCCAAGTATCTATTGACAGATGAATGAATAAGTAAAATGTGGTTTATACATACAACGAAATATTATTTGGCCTTAAAAAGTAAGCGAAGTCTGACATATCCTGCGATACAAATGTACCTTGACAACACACTAGAATAAATAAGCTAATCACAATAATATGAACATATTTAATACCCCTGAAATGTACACTTATGGATAATATAGTAAATGTTATGTGTATTTTGCCATAACTTCTTTTTTTTTTTCAACGTTTATTTATTTTTGGGACAGAGAGAGACAGAGCATGAACGGGGGAGGGACAGAGAGAAAGGGAGACACAGAATCGGAAACAGGCTCCAGGCTCTGAGCCATCAGCCCAGAGCCCGACGCGGGGCTCGAACTCACGGACCGCGAGATCGTGACCTGGCTGAAGTCGGACGCTTAACCGACTGCGCCACCCAGGCGCCCCTTGCCATAACTTCTTAAAAGGGGGAAACCCTCTATAAGTCATTAAATATTTTTGAAAAGTCAGCAGCTAGAATGATACTTAAAATTCAAAAAATAGAAGAACGTACACCCTGGGAATCAATGCAGAGAGGGAATTCAAGGTTAAAACCAATAAAAGGGGAAAAACGGATATTTCATATATATCAGGGAATAATTCACCCCAAAGATGAAACCTTAAAAACCTCAAGCATACAGTATAACTAAAATGAATTTTTAAAAGCAAAAAGACAGCGCAAGGAAAAGTAGACAAATGTACAGCTAGCATTAGAAAATTTAACTTGTCTTCTTAAGTACCTGACAGATCAAATAGATCAAAAAAATTTCAATGCTATAGAGAATTTAAATATAATAAGAAACCAGAATAAAAAACACATATATATACACACACACATCTATAATACTTGGTGCCCTAAAACTAGAATACAGATTTTCTTATAAGTCGTATAATTCATTGACTAAAATGGACTATGTCTTAAAATACCAAAAAGAAGAGATCCTATAAATCATTCTCAGGGGTCATAATGGAAAGAAAGTGGAAATTAACACAAAAACATCTCCCTCCTCTCCTTCAAAAATCAATGAAATAAAATTAAATAAAATAGAATGAAAGACTTAATGAAAATTATGACTCACACCCAATAAAAACTAGAATTTAATGAAACTGGAAGTCAATTTCTATAAAGCTCAGTAAAATACAGAATGAAAAATACACATGTGAAATTAAGATCTTTCAAAAAAAGAAAGAAGGTAAAAGAAATCAACTTGACCAAAAAAAAAAAAAAAAAAAGCACAAAGAAACCAACACTGGCACTGGCAGGTGGTGGAGAAGGGAGCAAGTAACTACCAAGAAATGGAGAATGATTTGAATAGGAAATAAAAGAAAGGTAAGAAAAGGAAGGAAAGAAAAGTTATGTTTAAGTCTATATATTATTGGGAAATAGGTATTATATATTATGTCTACTATTATTGGCTCACAAAGGAAAATGGAAGAAAGATAATCTCTACCTTTAAAAGTGTCACTAGATACAAATAGATTTAGGGGTGGGTTGTCACACTTTTATTTAAATTTTTTTTAATATTTATTTAATTTCGAGGCAGAGAGAGAGGGAGACACAGAATCCAAATCATGCTCCAGGCTCTGAGTTGTCAGCACAGAGCCTGATGCAGGACTCAAACCCACAAATGGTGAAATAATAACCTGAGCCGAAGTCAGACACTTAACCGACTGAGCCCCGAGACCCCAGGTGTCACACTTCTAATAAACATATCATCTATCTCACACACATACGATTATATTCATAGATATACATAATCCAACAAAAGATAGAAGAAAATAGAAAACTACCCAGAATATTATACAGGTTGGTTGGATAGGCAGCTGAAATCTAACTCACTGACAAACATGAATTCAAAATTACTAAAGTACCTGTAAACAAATTAATCCAGCTATACTCTTTCTGTTCTATCTTGAGCACATCAAGATAAAATAGAGGTTTCAGAATAACTGAATGAGCCCATCACAATCTATCTATTGCTACTTACCAATTGCGTGACTTTGAGCAAGTCATATGACCATTTTGTGTCACAGTTTCTCCACAAGTAAATGGTTGTTCAGGAAACGAATGAAAGAATGTATAGCACCTGGAACAGCATCCGGCATAAAGAACTCAATGATCGTTAGTCTTTGTTATTGTCGTTGTTTGTTATTAGCATTACATCAATAGCTGAATAAGAAAAATATGTAGCATTTTTATCAGTGAAAACTCTCAACAAATTATAATTCATAGGAAACGTACTTTGCCTAATAGTGATATCTATTATAACACTAAAAGAAATGTCATATATTATGGCTAAATATTAGAAATGATCCTATTTTATTTAGCAACTAGATAATGATTCTGCTACTTGTTCATTAGTGGACTTGATACGCTAACTAATCCATTATCATAAGAAAAAACGTCATAAATTAAAAAAAAAAACTCTATGTCAAGATAACATGCCCATCTCCATAGGGGTTAATTTTAAAATTATAGACATATGAAGAGATGTTAGCAAGGTGGATGGATTCAGAATCAAATTGCATAAATTAATAGTTTCTTTGATGGTGAATCTATATTCACTATATCTGATTAGAAAACTTACTAAGAAGAAGAATCTAATTACAATACAAAATAAAAAAGAAAGAAGAAAGAAAATCCCAAGCAATAAGTCCATCAGCAAGTATGCAATGAGTTTATAAGACAAAACTAAGATACTTTAAATAGATCTTAACAAACTGATAATAAATAGAAGAGAAAAAAATAGAAGAATATTCAAACAATATTAGAAAAAAACAATGAGTGGACACTTCTCCTAGAAATGTAAAATGGTAGTGTCAAGGGTGACCAATTTTTAAAAATTATATGATATTGGGGCGCCTGGGTGGCTCAGTCGGTTGAATGTCCGACTTCGGCTCAGGTCACGATCTCACGGTTCGTGAGTTCGAGCCCCGCGTCAGGCTCTGGGCTGATGGCTCAGAGCCTGGAGCCTGCTTCCGATTCTGTGTCTCCCTCTCTCTGTGCCCCTCCCCCATTCATGCTCTGTCTCTCTCTGTCTCAAAAATAAATAAACATTAAAAAAAAATTTTTTTTAATTATATGATATAGGCACAAAAGTAGGTAAATAGATTATATAGGAACAGAGGAACTTGAAAAAGCCTATGTGTGCATAATAATCGAGATTATGACACAGATGGTATTTCAAATCCTGGAGAAAATAATTTAGTATTGAACAACTAGTCTAAAGACAATTGTCTATATTGTTGTGAAAAACAATTAAAATAGGATTATACTTTGTCATTAAATACACATGCACCCCCAAACCTCATGGATTAAAGAACTAAATTTTGTGTGTAAACACAAAACTTTAAGAAAATAAAAAGTTGAAGAATTGGCCTCTCTCCATCCAAAGTAAGAACAATCCTTAAGTGTTGGCTGCTAGCACTCAGCCTCCATGACTGAAAATTCTTTTTGAGTTCTGGTCTGAGATGAGGATGTGGAAGTCTCCTGAATTCACCTCCCAAGGAAACACTGAATCTACAGCTCTGCAGAAATACAGAAACGAATCAGTGACTCCTACATATTGGACAAACAAGAAAATACCTACGCAGAAATGAATCTTGGCCTACCCTCACCTACTGGGAGCCACTAAGAACAAGGAAGGGGACTTGGACAATCATCACTTAGTAAGTCTAGTTTGGTATGTGAAACAGATATTGCCGTACATTGCTGGGAGGAGTTTAAAATGTTACATCCATTTCAGAGAACAGTTTGGCAGTTTAAATTAAAATATTTTATATTCTATGGCATCAATTTCGTTCCATTATATTTCCATAAGAGAAACAAACCCACAAATGAACAGGAAGCATGTACAATAATTTTGACTGCAGAACTATTTTTAATAGCAAAGATTAGATATCATCTAAATGTTAATGAACATGGAAAATTAAATAATTACATTCTACAGCAGACTGTGTTAGCTGCCCATCCATTAGCCGTCCCTTTCTTCTTCCTTATAACCAGAACAGTTATATTTGCAGTGATATGTGAAGTCTGAACGAGAGATCATTAAAAAGCCGGTGATAACCATCCGGCTCCCCTTTGCTGGACACTCATGTTCCCATCCTCCCTTTGCAGCTGGTGCGGACGTGACCCAGTGTTGGTGGCTAAGATGTGGTGGGACGTTTGCTGAGGGTACAAGGCCTCTGATAAAAAGGAAAGCTATTTTGTCCTAGCCCTCTTACTCTTTTATATGAACAGATGCCTAGACAGAAGTAGACAAAATGTATAAGGAACGAGGCTGATGTGTGAGGATGGTTAAGAAAGATAAAAAGGGGAGCCTGGGTGGCTCAGTCGGTTGAGTGCCAACTTTGGCTCAGGTCAAGATCTCACAGCTCTTGAGTTCAAGCCCCACAGTGGGCTCTGTGCTCACAGCTTGGAGCCTGGAGCCTACTTCAGATCCTGTGTCTCCTCTCTCTGCCTCTCCCCCAATCAAACTCTGTCTCTCTCAAAAATAATTATTTAAAAAAAATTTTTTTTAAAGAAAGATGAAAGAACCTGTGCCCCTGAATAATATTGCCGACCTTTTAATGCAACCCTAGGAATACCTACCTTTAGTTTTCTTCTAAGTGAAATAGCAGATGTCTATATGGTTTAAGCCACAGATACAGGAGTTCTGACACTCTCTGTCAGAGGTCCCCATTAAACATACTATGGAGGAGTGCCTGGGTGGCTCAGTAGGTTGGAGCGACCAACTTCAGCTCAGGTCAAGATCTCCCAGTTTGTGAGTTCAAGCCCCACATCAGGCTCATTGCCGTCAGCACAGAGCCCACTTCAGATCCTCTGTCCCCCTCTCTCTGCCGTTCCCTTGCACATGTGGACACTCGTGTGCATGCTCTCTCTTGCTCGCTCTCTCTCTCTCTCCCCGCCTCCGAAAAATAAACATTAGAAAAAATGCGATGGAATACTATGCAGTGTGTGTGTGTACGTGCACGCACACACACACACACGTTATTTATTTTGAGAGAGAGAGAGACATAGTACAAGCAGGGAGGTGTAGAGAGGGAGGGAGACACAGAATCTGAAACAGGCTCCAAGCTCCAAGCCGTCAGCACACATCCTGACACAGGGCTCAAACCCACGAACTGTGAGATCATGACCTGAGCCAAAGTCAGATGCTTAACTGACTGAGCCACCCAGGCGCCCCTACTATGCAGTACTTTTAAAGGGAATCACATAAATCTGTATTTACTGATATATTAATTGTTAAAAGCACTATATATACACACATAATATATGTATATATTAGGAAAACACTTATGAATGTGTATATGCCTATATATCTGCATCTACATAAATTCTTAGCGAAAGGTCTTGAAAGCATACATACCAAAGTGATAACTGATACTGATGACGTCTGGGGACCTGGACCAAGTTGGAGATGAAGGTACACGTGAGGATCTAGTCATTGCGATTATGATTGCTTGTACAACTAAAAGTAAGTAACTAAAAAGTTAAGTGAAATAAAATTATTCATTTTTATAAGTTTATTTTTATTTATTTATTTATTGAGAGGGAGATAGAGAGCAAGCAGGGTAGGAGCAGAGAGGGGGAGAGAGAGAGGCAGGGAGAGGGAGGGAGAGACAGAATGAATCCCAAGCAGGCTCTCTTATCAGCACAGAGCCCGATGCAGGGCTCGATGTCACAAACTACAAGATGACAACCTGGGCCGAAATCAAGAGTTGGGAGGCTTAACCAACCTGACTGAGCCACCCAGGCGCCCTGAAATAAAATAATTTAAAATAAAAATAGTAAAGAGGTGAAATATGCATTTTATTGATATAAAACTCTTATCGAAGTGCCGCAAATGGTCATAACCTGGAATAAGTCATGGAGGCAAAGTGCCTTTAGTATCTATTCATGTTTAAAGTGTATGGGGAGTGCAGATATAAATGGTATATTCACATATCTTCAACTGTCCTTTGAAAAGTGGATTTATTTGTAGTAAACAAACAAAGATACTGGGAAATACATGCCCTAACCATTTAGAGATACGTGGGAAACAGATGTTTCCACACACAAAACGATTTATTTCTATACAGATGTTGCCACGGAAGATCTTATGTTGTCCTGTTGTGTGGCGAGTACATTATGAAAGAGAAGTACAGCTTTGCTTTGATCCATAAAAACTCTCCCACAAATGGCAACCCACAATATTTTCCAGAATCTACCACCATAAGATAGCAGATGGTGATGGTACAAATGGCAGAAAATTGTTAAGACATCATTTGTTGAATACATGACAACATTTATTCATAAGACTAATAATGGAGCTAGACAGACATTAGCAGATAGACAAGAGAAAAAAATGTACGCTCGAAATGAGATTGAAATGAGATAGAAAGCCAACTGGCATGATAGATCAGTAAAGCCAGGCCAAGACTTTGTGAAAATATAGGAAACTTTAATTTATAAAGAATTGAGGTTCTTTCTCAAACTCTACCTCAGTGTAGAAGGCTAGAGATTTATTCAACCTTCATTGTACACCTGCTATGTGTCAAAGATTGTGCGGGGTACCTGAAATTCAAAAATGAAAAGGTTTACATTTCTCTCTTATGGAATTACCATCTAGCTGTTGCAACTAAGTAATACCAGTGTGTGATGAATAGAATATTACCGAATAAGCAAGGTAGAAAAAGTGGCCCAGACTGGGAATAATTAACTCTGTTGGGTAGAGGAGGAAATAAGGGAAGAAATGCTATAGGCTTTGTTGACTGTGTGGGGATCAATCACGAGGGTTTAGGAAACTGAGAGAAACCAGCCTTTACTGATGGACAAGGAAGAGGGAGCCATGGGGACCTGAGTAGGTAGCTGGAGCCAAGTTTGAAGTGCTGGTAATACTAATGAAAAGTGCCTGCCCAGTATCCTCAGATGTTGGGAAACAACTGTGGTGACATGGTGAGACTTGTATTGGAAATGTTCTCTGGGCTGGTGATGTAGAAAGATGGAAGACGGCTGAGCTGAAGTTGGAGAGCCCAGTTAAGAAACTCCTTCAATTACTGCCGGTGGGAATGCAAACTGGTGCAGCCACTCTGGAAAACAGTATGGAGGTTCCTCTAAAAATTGAAAATAGAACTACCCTATGACCCAGCAATTGCACTACTAGGTATCTATCCAAGGGATACAGGTGTGCTGTTTCGAAGGGGCACATGCATCCCAATGTTTATAGCAGCACTAGCAACAATAACCAAAGTATGGAAAGAGCCCAAATGTCCATCGATGAATGAATGGATAAAGAAGATGTGGTGTGTGTGTGTATATATATATATATATATATATATATATGTATATGTATATGTAAATGTATATGTATATGTATATACACATACACACAATGGAGTATTACTCAGCAATCAAAAAGAATGAGATCTTGCCATTTACAACTACATGGATGGAACTAGAGGGTATTATACTAAGCAAAATTAGAGAAAGACAAATATCATATGACTTCACTCATATGAGGACTTTGAGACACAGAACAAATGAACACAAGGGAAGGGAAGCAAAAATATAAAAACAGGGAGGGGGATAAAACATAAGAGACTCATAAATATGGAGAACAAACTGAGGGTTACTGGAGGGGGTGTGGGAGGGGGGATGGGCTAAATGGGTAAGGAGCATTAAGGAATCTACTCCTGAAATCATTGTTGCACTATATGCTAACTTGGATATAAATTTTAAAAAGTAAATTAAAATAAGCAAACAAACGAATAAATAAATAGAAACTCCTGCAATGGTCAAAGCAAGCAACAGATTAAAGCCTGAGTTCATGCACCTAGTTGGTCTCAAGAAGATTTGATGAAGACAATAATCTGAAGGATATGTCTACTATGTACACTTCAAAATAAAAAAAGGAGATACGAGACAAAAGGAAGGAGAAAAGAGTCACTAAAGAAGAAAAGAGCATGTCCATGGCATAGCAATTCCAGTGTCAACAAAGGGTTAAATTTGGGATTATCAAATCTCCCATCTTCCTTGGTAGACACCATTTTCTTTCCTGGTTTCTGTATCTTAATGACTCTCCTGGAAATTTCTCCTTTCCCTTTTTTTTTAACAGCCTGATTTCTCTATGAGTGACCCACACCCCCCGCCTTGGATTCTCCTTTTTCCATCAGCTCTTCCCACATTCATTCACAGTGAATAAATCTCTTCTGAAAACAAAATTAGTCATTCTTGATTATATAATGCATTTTATTTTTCCTAGCTATTTTATGTTTCTGTTTCTTTCCTAATTAATGATATACTTTCTAGAGGTCAGTGAGTTATAATAATTTACAAGCATTTTGGTACCTAGCAAATTGGTGAGCTCAGAGAAGTATCCAAATTAAGAGCCATAAGGAACCTAAAATCACCTTATGAAATTCTCCTGTGCCATAAATGAGGAAACACTCAGAAAGATTTAGTCTTACTTAAGAATATACTGTTAGAGAAAGAACTAAGATTAAGACCTTGGAATTGATTTAGGTCAAGCATTTTTTGAGAGCCTGCTACCTACCGGCACATTTTTCCAGCATTTCTGTATCAAAGGACACAAGGAAATCAACTGGATTTTCAAGCCAGATTGGTCTTCTAATAAGCTGCTCATCTCATTGGAAAGGTAAGCAGCTGAAATCTGTAGCAGACGCTGCCAGGCAATAAGCAAGCCTGACTCCCTGGGTTGTGCTGAGATCCACCAAGACGATTGCTAATGGAAGATGTAAGAGATATCGTACTTGAAAACTCCAGCTATTTCCTAACAGCCGAGAGAAGACATGCACTAGATGTACCCAATAAAGAAATGGAGTCTGAACGTCTTACAAAAGTGGTCATGACCCAGCTCACACAAAGTTCCAAACTAAAGGAAACAAAGAGGGCACTGTGAATCCTAAAACGCTAAGGATATTCCCTCCCTCCCTCTCTCTCTCCCTCCCTCTCTCTCTCTCTCCCTCCCCCTCCATTCCTCCCTCCCTCTCTCCCTCTCTCCCTCTTGAAAGCAACAGTTAAACTAATTGCAAAGAACTTCAGGTCTTGCACTCAAATTAAATATTCATAGAACTCCATTTATGTGCTGCATTTAGAAGTTAAGAGACTTCAAAACCCTTTCTGCATTCCCAGTAGTCAGCTAATCCATTAGAAATGTGATACCCACTCTAACCCACAGTAACAGAGCGCCAGCCCAGGCGGCCAGCTGAGCTTGGAAGCTTTCTCAAGAGCTGCAAGGCAGGGGTTTGAGGATGCTAAGTCATTCTGGCAGTAAATCTCTGGCCCTTCTCACCAGTAAGGTTTATCACCAAGCAGTTGAGCAAAAGAGAGAGATGCTAAGGGGAATAATGGGGGGGGGGGGCAGTGTTTCATGGTGACAAAGACATTATTTTCTTATTTGGTAATGACAATTGATTCATATGTGGCCTGGGGGAACAAAAAAGATCTAGTGCTCAAGGAATTTAAATATTTCTTTAAGCTGAACTTGCTTATAAACGTGTTTACACAAAGATTGCTGGGTGCTGTCTAGACAGTTGGCTTCCTTCCCACTGCGCATTTTGTCGGACAAGGGTCAGTCAAGTGCGGGCCTGTGGGCTACATTCAGCCTGCTACCTGTTTTTGTACGTAAAGGTTTATTGGAACACACCATGTCTGTTCGTTTTCGTATTATCATGTATATTAGACAAGAGAGATGCACACAACCAAAAATATTTCCTACTTGACCCTTTGGAGACAAAATTGCTGGCCCCTGCTTTAGAAAAATATCCTTATTATAAACAAAGTTCAATTATTTAGTTGAATTAAGCTACATGTGGCTTCATTGTACTTAAATATATTAATTAACCACCTACACAAACATATATAGTATTAAGGAGGTGAAATGGAGAATTCAAAATGTGAGAAACTGCAGAATTCAGTCAAGTGAAATTTTTTAGTCTGCTTCATCCGAAGAGGCACAAACGGAAGAAAGTTTTTAAGCAATACAATGCAACGCTTAAAGAGTAATCGTGTTTTTGATTCCGTCTCCTTGAATTTCCTGCCATTTGTCAGCATTTTCCGAACCTACTGGTAGAAATCACATTTTACTCTCACGATTCCTCCCACCCAGGGGTGGGGAAGAACAATTCCTGGTGACAAAAGAAATTGCTTGGGTGAAATCTGTTATAGACCAGATGGGCTGGAAAGCTTGATGGAAACAATCCTTCATAACCTCTCACTATCCTCTGAATGCTTTCTTATTTACTCAGAGCAAGCCTTCCATGGCACATAAGAAATGCATATGTTGCCTCATTTATTATTTACCTGACATGTTGTTAGCAACTGGGGTTGGAAACCAGCTCAGGATATGATTTCTTAAGAAAAGACCAGGCAAGGGGACCCGAAGACTCGGGCCAGCATGGTGACTAGGTATGTAATTCTTACTGGAGTTTTCCCAACTCCTATCCTTTTGGAGATAAGAGCTGTTAAAAACAAACAAACAAACAAACAAATAAATAAGAACACTGAGGTCCTCTGTATATATGGATATTCTCTTGCATGCCAGAATCAAAGATGAGCGGGCAAGCCAACCCTATTCTCTCCAGGCACAAAAAGAATTGTTCAAGGGAAAAATAATACTTATTCCTTTGCAATCCTAGAAAGCTAACTTCTTAGATAATCTCCTAAGAGCCACCATGGTCACCTCTTAGACAGTAGGGATGTGACTTTTTATAAACTTATTTAACCTGACATTTTAAAATCACAAGCAGTTATCATCATGCATTCTCCTGATCTTAGGATCACACATCACATTTCTTAAGCCCTGTTCAGTTCAGCCTTTGCTAATTTCCTACCATATGGGAGGACACTATGGTTCCAAATATGAATACGGCATATACTCTGCCCTTGATAAGTTAATAGTTTAGTAGAGGAGAAGAGATTTCAATATGCTGAATATATATTCAACAGATCATTTTAATATATTGAACATAATTTTCTCAGATCATTTCAAAATAATACATTAAAACCTAAGAAAAGGTTTATAAATTGTAATCCTGTCATTAATAATTTCCTCCCTAACTAGGAAGCAGGTGCACAAAATAAATGAATTAAAGACATGCATTAGAATAATGCTTTTCATCATTCTTTGTTCTCTGCCTGAACATTAGTAAGACCGAAAGCTCTAAATGCAAAGAGGAATAAATATTCACCTGAACACAGCTTTCAAGAAGAGATGGCTCTTTGTTGACTTTTTATACCAGAGGGCTTAATGGATTAAAAGCTCCTAAAGAACAGGAACTATGAGCTGAGCATCTTTGTACTTCCCACAGCATTTTATACAACATCGAGTCAACAAAAAGAGATGCCCGAGGTCTCAGAGTGAATGAATGATAAAATATGGGTCTGCTTCTCAAGACCTGTGACTCTTCACTGTATCACCCTTGGGCCAGTCCTGATGATTCAGAAGAGGAATCAAATCCCAAGTGATGGGTGCCATGTGCCCACACTTTGTATGCCTCCTACCCAGAGACCACCTATGCTTGGCATTGTATAGCTTCTCCTGCAAAAGGAAGAAAGAGTTTCCATGCTCCTACCACCCAAGTTTGCAGAAAACCAAGAGTTTCTCACCACACATCATTCCAATGTCTGGCTTCATTAAGGGCAGTAGACTTTGGTTTCTTGCAACTTTTCCCCTTAAAGCTTAGTGTTCTCGTTTCCTTGTTTTTTACTATGTTCTCATAGACTGAACTGTAAAAAGATTGTACTAAAAGCCATACCTGCAGTTGCAAATACTTTTAGCAACTCCTTAAAGGAGATTCTCTCTCCCTTCCCTTCTTTCTGTTTTTCTTTATCTTCTGTGCACACAAGCACATGTTTATGTGAAAAAACAATGCTTGCCCAGTGCAGTTATTTGTGAATAGTTCCATTCTCTTCGTGTGCTGATCTGAATAATATGAGATAAAGTTGAAAGGTGGAAATAACCAGGAGAAGAAAAGAGTAAAATGTCAAATATGAACAAAGGTAATTTAAATACTATATATGTCATTATTAATATAACAGCAACTTGATAAATTTTTAAAAATTACATTGAAGGAGTGCCTTGCAAGCAATTCAGGAACATACACATGATCTCTCCAAGTTCAGAGATTCACAACATTAACTTTATAACTTGTTCCTGCTGGTCCACATTTTTTATTTATTTTTTTAAATTATCTGAATCCCTTTCAGTTAAAATAAAGATGCGGGCCCAAGAATCTGGGGTGAAAAGTTCAGTGTTAAAAATATCTTATTTGTCACTACTCCTTGTGTGCTTAGAGACCAGTTTTCCTTAGTCTGACCAAGAATTAGCTTTTTGAAAAAAGTGAATTCTATTTGTTTCTTTTCACCCAAATAAATATTTACTTATAAAATCACATATTTAAACAAAGAATTCAGACACTTCTCAAAAATGCTTTTCATATTTCATCCCATTGGTCTTATCCATCTAAAATTCTAGAAGGCATTTTCCTATAATTTAATTACTATATTAGAAGTGATGGTATCTAAACCGTTCTTATTTTAAGCTCTTCCCTAGGAAGAGCAGAAACTGAGGCCTTATACACAATATACATTTTATAAGAATGAGAAAGGTCTCCACCAAATATGAATTTATTTTTAAAATATTTTAAGTTTATCTTGAGAAAGAGAGAGTGAGCATGAGCAAGGGAGGGGCAGAGAGCAAGAGAGAGAGAGAGAGAGAGAGAGAGAGAGAGAGAGAGAGAGAGAAAGAGAGAATCCCAAGCAGGATCCGTGCTGTCAGTACACAGCCCAATGTGGGGCTCAAACCCAGGAACTGTGAGATTATCACCTGAGCCGATATCAAGAGCTAGACGCTTAACTGACTGAGCCATTCAGGCGTCCCCAAATATGAATTTATTTTTAAAACAATGTGGCAAGAACATGAGCTTCCTGCTCAAATACAACTCACAAGTTGTATTTGGAGTTCACTTCCAGATGAATCAATCAGGTGCTAGGAGGATTTAAGGCCCAGCTCATAAAGCCTGTAGAAATAAAAAAGCAACCAGGTAATAACCTAACAGAGGGGCCCGCAGCAAAGCCGTCAGCCAGTGCTTCTCAACTGGGGATGAGTTTGCCTCCAAGGGGACATTTGGCCATGCCTAAAGACATCTGTGATAGCCACTACCAGAAAGGGGATGGGGAATGCTGCTGGCATTGAGTAGACTGTAGCAAGGGATGTTGCTGCATACCCCACCACGCACATGACAGCCCCAACACAACAAAGGGCCTGTCTGTCCTAAAATGTCAATAGTGCTGAGGTCGAGAAACCCTGTACTAGTCCCAGGATCCATCATCTTTTGAGAGTTGCCATACTCTATTATTTCCAGAAGTGTTCTTGCTAAGTAGCATGGATTCATCCTATAAATGGAAGCAAACAAAAATTAATTTTCTTTTTACTATTTCCGCAACACCCCTTAATATAACTGGAGTTCCCACTGGGTGTTGCGTAAGTAAGGCTGTAGATTAATGATCCTATCTCAGAGGTGACCCAGTTAAATGGAGACATTTTGGCCCTTCTCAAAACATTTGGAGGGACGATATTTTATTTCGCATGCCGCTGCCAGTTCCTCAAAAGCCTTAAAAAATTTCAAGTTTAGAATATATAAGATCATAGTAAAAGTCAGAAATAATACAGTTTTTCATCTCTAAGCAGAGAAAGGGTATTTTAAAAAGGTAAAACATTCTTTAACTTTGATCTTATCTTCTTGGGGAATTTTCCACATCTCAAAGTCTGGGGGTAAAGTAACATATTAGGTTAACAAAGTGCTACTTCTTTTTAGCCTTATAAAGTGCACTACAGTGGACAGCCAAGGACCAGCAAGCAGCTTCCCAATGTCATCCATCTCCTGCAGGACTGGTAGAGCCCTTAACACGCTAATGAGCCCTATGAATCTCTAGCGGTACATTGTATCCCATAGGGTTTCCTAAAGGACTTCCACCATAAAACTCTTTATTTGGTTCCATTTTATGGAACTACAATTCCAAACAGCATAGTTTAAAAGTGCTGGAATGATAAACCTGTTCTCTTCCCAATGAAATTTCCCTCCACATGGAATAAAAGCCGTGGTCTTAACTGGCTCATCTGATGGAGAGCTGCCTTGTCTCTCATTTAACTGGACCAAGTCAAGCCCTTGGAAATGCAGTTCATTGGGTTGTTCTAATGGATATGGATTGGATATTTCTCTTACTCTTTAACAGCCAAATGGTCACATTCTATGAAATACAAAACACCCTAGGCATTGCTGAACTGGTGGGTTTTCTACGTTCTTTCTTGTTTAAAGAAATATTTCCAATGTATTGCTCTGTATATACTTAAAGGGGTGAAGCCACAGAAAACACAAGGATATATATTATTATGACCTTCAAAATAGCACTGTTCTTCCAAAGTCAAAAAGACCAGGGAAGTTTATATAAATATCTAGAAAAGTAGAAGTACAGGTGCAATGAGACAGTGTTTAAAAAAGGTTAATTCAAAAAAAAAAGAGGATTTTTATTGAGTAGGATGGATTTTTAACCCCATATTAGACTGAGTAAATCATACTATTTTTTCTAAGTGTGCTGTCCTTCACTTCTATGATAGCAACACTTGCCCATGAACAAGGATATACCCCCTGAGGCACATTTTCAACTATAGGGAAGGACTTATTTTGAGTCACTCACATTCTTTCCCTGATCTTATCAAGAGTAAGCATTTGCATGGCTGCTGTTCACATTTCAATATTAGGTCTATTGCTGTTGAAGAAGTTGATCCATGGTAAATTTGAATCCATTGGTAAATCCAATAACCTCATTTTATTTAAAGTAAGATTCTTTTTTTTTCTAAGTTTTTATTTATTTATTTTGAGAGAGACAAAGACAGCATGAGCAGGGGAGAGGCAGAGACGGGGGGGGGGGGGGGGGGGGGGAGGGAGGGAGGGAGGGAGAGAGAGAGAGAGAGAGAGAGAGAGAGAGAGAGAGAGAGAATGAGAATCACAGGCAGGCTCTGCACTGTCAGCACAAAGCCTGATGCGGGGCTCAAACCACAAACCATGAGATCATGACCTGAGCTGAAACCAAGGGTTGGATGCCTAACCTACTGAGGCACCCAGGTGCCCCTAAAATAAGATTCTTACTGACTGAGTGAATCAGCCACATATAAGAATATAACCTCATTATACTAGACAGTATATATCTAAATATATATATATATTTTTAATATATATAATATATGTATAATAAAATAAACATGTATTTATTTTAATAGCATAGGTGTTTGTATTCCAATATGGCCACAAAATTATACTAGATAGTATATATCTGAAATATACTTATATATATTTAAAAAATGTTTTTAATATTTTTTTTTTGAGAGACAGAGCACAAGTTGGGGAGGAGCAGAGAGGGAAGGAGACACAGAATCCAAAGCAGGCTCTAGACTCTGAGCTGTCCGCACAGAGCCTGATGCAGGGCTCAAACTCACAAACCGTGAGATCATGACCTGAGCCAAAGTCAGACACTTAACCGACTGAGCCAACCAGGTGACCCAAATACACGTATATATTTTTAATAGCATATGTGTTTGTATGCTAAAATGGCCACAAAATTAAAACTTGCCCTCAAATCTGAGACAGTACCAAAGGAAAAGGAGCGGTGCAACAAAATTACATTCAATTCAATTTTTTTTTTTCTTTCTTCCAAATACAGAAGTCCTGATATGGGAGCAAATAGATGATCCCTTCTTTCAAAGAGCTTACTTGCAGTTATTTTTCCTCTTTACCAATTATAAAACTGTCTCTATTTTGGGCAGTCTCTCTTTCTTCCTCTCCCCCCACCTCTGTTCTCATTCATTCACTCACTCAACATCATTTGAACACCTGCCAGGTATTTGAACAGGACGAGAGTAGTGTAGTGGCATTAAACTCAGACCAGAAAAAACATTAGAAAATAGTGGAAATTAATCTGATTCACAAAAAACTGCATCAGCAAATATAGACTCAAGGGACCAAAACAACTACTCTGGGACAAAGAGCTATGTTGCAGCTTAATAAATATTTTCAGTACTTCACTAAACCTCCTTTTCACATAACTCAGGGGTCAGCAAACCACATACAGCTTGAGGACCAAATCCAGAGGGCTGCCTGTTTTTACGCTACTCACAAGCTAAAAAGGTGTTTTGGAAACATTTTTTTTTTAATGTTGGCAAAAAAATTAAAAGAATAGTAATATTCTCTGACGTGAAAATAACATGAATTCAA
Source organism: Prionailurus bengalensis (assembly GCF_016509475.1). Classification (NCBI taxonomy): domain Eukaryota; kingdom Metazoa; phylum Chordata; class Mammalia; order Carnivora; family Felidae; genus Prionailurus; species Prionailurus bengalensis. The sequence goes on along the minus strand of NC_057350.1, from coordinate 146,116,161 downwards.
GTATCACTGCTGTTCATACTAAAATTTTAGTGGAGTACCACCAGGCCCATTCACTTGTCTACTGTCTGTGGCTTCTTTCCTGCGAGAACAGCAGAGCTGAGTAGTTGTAACAGAGACCTGATGGCCCACGGAGCCTAAAATTTTTACTATCTGGCCTTTCAAAGAAAAGATTTATCAACCTCAGATATAACTGGCCTGAGAAAAGCATTATGTGTGCACACTGTAACTTCAAATTCTGTACTGCTAAAAACAACCAATAAGAGGTTTTTCCATTTGTCTACCAACATGTAAAATAGGTCAGAAAAAGAGAGGCTATATCTAAATCTACATGCAAGTACATGGGAAGAAGGAATAAAGGCATCACAGTAGTCTATGATTTTGTAGTAGGACTCTGGGGTATAAGAATAAAAATATACCCAAGAATCACCAGATAATCCATTTATCCACTCAGATCAGCATTGTCCTGATCCTACTAAAAAATACTAAGTGTGGTTTACATAATCAAGTTTAGAAAGAATTAAGAAAGAAATAAGAGTAATGAAGAAAAAATTCAGAAACTAAATGGAAAAACATTAAATAAATCAGGATAATTCACTGACGAGAGAATAAAACCATGGGGCAATTTACTAGTAGCCTTTGAGGCTTAAGGAAAGCAAGGCAGAGACAATGATCATGACCTATAATAAAAGGCACTGAGCTTATGCATTAGGGAGACTTTTCTGGCAAAGCATTTTGTTCACATGGATCTGAGTTACCTAGAAAGACAATTGGTTCTTGAAGTCTTCAAGTCCTGGAAAAAACAAAAACGAAAAAAGACATTCATCCATTCTATCCTTTAGGGAAAAAAAAAAACGGACTTGTGGCACCTGGCTGGTCAGTTGGAGGAGAGTACAACTCTTAGAGTCGTGAATTCGAGCCCCATGTTGGGAGTGGAGATGACATACATACATAATACAAACTTTTTATTTTTTTAACTTTTTTTTCCAACGTTTTTTATTTATTTTTGGGACAGAGAGAGACAGAGCATGAACGGGGGAGGGGCAGAGAGAGAGGGAGACACAGAATCGGAAACAGGCTCCAGGCTCCGAGCCATCAGCCCAGAGCCTGACGCGGGGCTCAAACTCACGGACCGCGAGATTGTGACCTGGCTGAAGTCGGAGGCTTAACCAACTGCGCCACCCAGGCGCCCCTACAAACTTCTTAAAAAATTGGCTTAAGTAAATAAGCTATATTAAGTGACCTCTTGGATACTTGGACTTCTGATTATTCTAAGGCTATTTCTGCAAATCTAAAAATATTAATTTTCTTCAAAAAAAATTTTATGTTTATTTCTTTTTGAGAGAGAGAGAGAGAGAGAGAGAGAGAGAGAGAGAATGAATGTGTGGACAGGGGAAGGGCCAAGAGAGAGGGATACACAGAATCCGAAGCAGGCTCCAGGCTCTCAGTTGTCAGCAGGGAGGCCGATATGGGACTCGAACTCACAGACCTTGAGATCATGACCTGAGCCGAAGTTGGACACTTAACTGATTGAGCCACCCAGGTGCCCAAAAAAATGTTAGTAATTTTCAATAGCAGTTGGAGAAGGAAAGGAGAGGGATGAGCACATACAATGAAGATTACGGTGTCTGCTGGTTGTCCCCATAAAATAGGGGTGGGATGGGGTAAACGTCTCCCTAAGTAACTTTGCTGCATGAGCTCTAAACAACTCAGATCAAGATTCTTCTTGTCAGAAGCAGCGCTTTTCAAACAGTACTGATATTTTTGGCCTCGATTTATACCGATCAACAAGCATATGTCTGTAGGGATTAAATTAATTAGAGGAGATCTGCTGGATGATGTTCAAAGACAATAAAATTCCTCAAGGTTTACAGGCCATACAAGTTGGAGCACAAAGTGGTACACCTTGGGGGAGGATTAAGAGAAACTAATTTTGTACCCAAAGGACTGTCATTTTCTATCCCCATGCAAAAGGGAGACTCTGCTTCAACACGTTTCCAATCGGAGAACTAGGTTAATGCCTATATAGTTATGTGTGTAGGGAAACAAGTCCTGAAAGAATAAACTGAGAAAACTGAATTACATGAAGAAGTATGAAGTATAAAAGGCAAATAACCTCTTTAAAAAACATTTTCCGGGGCGCCTGGGTGGCTCAGTCGGTTAAGCGTCCGACTTCGGCTCAGGTCATGATCTCGCGGTCCGTGAGTTGAAGCCCCGCGTCGGGCTCTGTGCTGACAGCTCGGAGCCTGGCGCCTGCTTCGGATTCTGTGTCTCCCTCTCTCTCTGACCCTCCCCCGTTCATGCTCTGTCTCTGTCTCAAAAATAAATAAACATTAGAAAAAAAATTTTTTTTTAATAAAAAACATTTTCCAAATTCCAAAGAAAAGGAAGAGGACATTACACTGTTACTTTCCTTTTTTTTTTTTTTTTTAATGCTCTAAAAACAGGATAAGAGAATGGTTTCACTTAATTAAGCCATAGGATAAACTTCCAGATGAAGAACGAGATTAAATCTTGAGTCAATTATTTCAAAAGCTCAAGACTCTTTGAAAGTAGGATTATCTCCAACCAGATGTCTACATGGACATATAGTCCTTCCATACCCAGCAAACAGCAGAGATACTACTTGATAAGATTTCTTCCATCCCAGACAACCTGCTGAGTAGATGAACGAAATGGCAACTTGTAATTTACTATTTATGGGTTACTCAAGTCCAACTTGCATGAAGACCTCAAACACTTGTCCCTCTCCCATTAAAATCATTCAGGGAAGGGCCCCTTAATTTGCTTTTCTACCAAGTTCCTAGGTGATGCTCCTGCTGCCGGCCCAGGGATCCCACTATGACAATCACGGGTCTAAAGCCATCTCTGTTGTCCTTTCATACAAATAGAAGAAAGCCACCAAAGACCCACTTCAATAACCTAACTCTTAGCCTGCCATCTCTGAACATGAACATTTTTTACATTACGCTTAATTAGCACCTTCTATAAGACTTCTGTGTAATTAGCTACCGACAATACAATCAAGTTTTGTCATGACCCAGTCTATTCAAGAAAAGATACAAAGCATCCAGTTCATCTAAGTCCTGTGAAATAAAATTACATGGAGAGGAGTATTTATTTGGCCAATGGCCAAAGGCTAAGATTCTACCTAGGTCCCTCAACTCTTAGTGCTACAAATTCAATGAAAACAAACACACACAAAGCTATTCCAGATCGCAGCTGGCACTTCAGAGTGTTCCATAGGCAGTGGAAAGAAACACAGAGATATAATGACACAATTTAGAAAGCTTGATTCTGAGATTGTAATTCTGAGAATGTGAAATGCAACAAGCTCATCAAGACCTTGAACATACCAAAGCATTACACCAACATGTAGCTATTGCAAATACTACCTTCCCTATTGGTTCTGATACACCCAGGGAGGAATATCCCCAATTTTATTTTATGTTAGTAATTGTTTACAATGGTGTTCAACCTACAAAGTACCATCTCAAAGAATGATTCCTTTATCCAGTCAATATCTGAGGACTAGTTAATAAGAAGCATAGTCTTATAGAAAAGATACATTCGAAGAACATTCTTAGTTAATTGTGTATAGATAAGTTGAATCATTTTACATGTAGTAAGCGTCACTGCTATAGGAAGCATATGCAATAAGTCTTTTAATTGAGCTAAATAATTTGAAGTTAAATAATTTAACTATTTAACATTGGTAACTTTAGGTTTGATGTAGCAAACTCAGCATGTGAGAAATTGCGGCGCAACAATTTTATGCTCTTTGGTGCATAATCAACCTTTGCTTTCATGAAATTTAGCCCCTATTATTTATATCACTTGAGTGAGGTGGGGGGGAAGAAAACAACAACAATAACAACACAAAACAGGGAAAGACCAAAGGAAAGGAGAAAGAGGAAAGGAAAAGAAGGGAGGGAGAGAAAGAATATTCATTTTCTCTTTAAATGGTAGGCGATTTTAAATTCCATACTATGAGACTGCTCTGTGAACGTTTAGCATAAATAACTACACAAACAAAAGCTGAGGAATTCATGAAAACCAGTGAAGGCTGTTAAACACACACAATATCTATATTGTAGCACAAGTACCAACCAACTAGTTATTTAGTGAAGGTTAGCCAGCTATGGGGAAATGGGAAATTTTTTAATTTAAATGAATGTTATCTTGAGGTTTCCAAAGCATTTGACTTCCAGTTCTTGTAGACTTATGCATATTAATACCTCGTGACCAAAATGCTACAGAGCCCATTCCATAAAACATATTTAAATGGTTATACTTTCCCAAAGTATTAAGAATTACCAACAACTATTAAAGGGCATAACTAGGTCTGAGTTTCCCTGAATTCTGTAAGCATACAGCACATCCATTTCAAAGGCTTGGATACCCAAAGAAGTGTAATAACTCTGCTAACTAGAGAGAAGACATCTCACATAAAGTGAAAACAGACTGGCAGATAGTAACACATGCCCCGGTTGTGAAATGCAGTTGAATTTAGAGCTCCATCTGTTCCCAGACTTGAAAAGTCTGGGGTTTTCTCAAAACCACCACAAAAGATTTGTGTGTTGTACCAACAGAATGCAGACATTTTATAAGCATCGGGCCAAATAATCATTTATAAATAAATCCCCATCTTTATAACCCAAAAAATAGAACACATGCAGTAAGAACCTGCCAACCCTGGACACAATACCATTGGCCCCTCATATATTGTCACAGTTTCTCTTTTTAGATGCATCATACATCTTATGAAAATGGAGTAACAAGCAAATAGCCAGTTTTCCCAATCTGCAAGGATATTTTCAGGACTTTGCCCTTGAAAAAGGTACCTTCCTCACCACAATCATTTCAATCACTTTCTTGCAAGAAAACACTGCTTGGAAAACATCAGCAATCTAACATCAGGCAAGTTTTCCTCCTTGATAATAAATATGTTAGTTTGGGGCAGGCTCACAAAGAATCCAGACAGCTCTGATCTGGCCCTATTCCAGCAGTGAAGCGTCTGGTGTGGGAGGAAAACCATCAGATGTCTTTCAGATGTGTACTTCTATCTACCCCTACTGTCTGCAGCTTGAAACAGAAGTGACGGCCATTAAAGACCTGTCTTTTGGGCACTGGGGTAAAACGTCTTTACTAACCACAATGTCCAGTCAGCTGAGAACACGGTGTATTTATTGAGGAGGGACGTTTTGAAAACGTGTGGCATATGTCAGGTTAGATACCAGATAATTACTAAGCCTTATAGGCCACTCTTTGTCAGGATTCATAGCCAGAATTCTAACATTAGTGTGCATCTCCAGTTTCTTTTTTGCAATTTACATTATATTCCCCAGGAGAGCTCAAGATGGTGAGTCTGGTGCTAGACTACCAACTTATTTTATATAAGTTTCATGTGTCAGGGCTCAGCCAAAGCCCCGGAATGGGGCATTTGGCCAGCTTCCCCATAGATGCAGTAAACAGACCGAAGGAAAAAACAGTGGTGCTTCTACAAAAATACCCTACGTCACACTCTGAAGTAACAGAAATTAATGTAATGCTTAAGAGGGAGTGTGTGCACGACCTATTCTAAAGCACAAAGAGAGCAACATTTAACAGGGGATTCTTGGGGCACCTACACGGCTCAGTTGGTTAAGCATCCAACTTCGGCTCAGGTCATCATCTCAGGGTTCACGAGTTCAAGCCCCACGTCGGACTTTTTGCTGACAGCCCAGAGCCAGGAGCCTGCTTTGGATTCTGTGTCTCTCTCTCTCTCCCGCTCATGTTCGCTCGCTCTCTGCCTCTCTCTCTCTCTCTCAAAAAAAAATAAACAAACATTAAAAAAATAGAGGACTCTTGAAGCTATTGCTGGTGTAGATCCTTAATCTGAGTTACCTCTGGATATCTAGAAATGAAATGCTGAAGCATTCATCATCAACTCTGGTGACTGCAGGGCCAGGGTGGTAACCTGTAAGCAGCATCTAGTGGCAGAGAATAAGGGGGGAAAAAAAGGGGGAGTGGTGGGGCCTCTAGCCAACTCCAGAGAGACTGAGATTCTCATTCCATTTTTCAAAAACATATCTGACACTATACTCTAGCAGGTGAATTTACCTACCATTTTGTGTTCCAAAATGGACACTGGGGTAACTGAGTGAGGTTAGGAAGACTAGCATCCAGCAGCAGGCGGGGCAGAGTAGAGTTACCTGCCTTCACTACCAAGCCATGGAAACGCTTCACAGTAAATTAGGTCATTTACAGATCAGGTGAAGAGTATAGCTGTGGAAAACAGGACATTTAAAACAAAACACAACTTTGCCTATATGTGATGTGGGCTGTATTTCATATGGGCTGTAACTTATGCTCTAGTAATTTACTGAGTTCTATTTAAGCCTTGTAAATTTGGGGAAAAGTGCCTTAAAGATGAACCTTATACGTGTTGCATTATAAACGCATTATAAAATACGCGGTGACTCGGCAGGGCAGAAAGTTGTTGGAGGACTGGGGAACATTCGCTGTAGTTGAGTGGTGGGGTCATGGGCAAAGAGGCAGTTAAGAACATAGCAGCATTCACAGAAGAAGCCAAATTTTAAGAGATGTTAAGGCAGTCACGTTACAGGTAAAGTAGCCATGTCCACATCACAAGACTCATAGATACACCAAAGAATCATGAGAACATAATGGGCAGTAGACAGGAATGAGTGATGTTCATGGAGTAACATGTTGTGTGGAAAGTGCCCCCCTGTGGCTAGGGGCAGGGCTTTGATGACAGATGCTGAGGTTGGAATCCCAGTTCCCTCACTAGCCGTGTGTGACCCTGACCAAGTCAGTTAACTTTTCAGTAGCTCATTTTTCCTCCTCTGGAAAATGGGGATGATAATAAACGTAGGGCTGTCTCACAAGATTTTTATGAGGGACGGAGGAGTAAGTATTTGCAGAGCATTTAAAACCCTGTCTGGTATAGACTTTCATGTCGTCTAAATACAAACATGTTGGGTATTTTACAAACATTATTTTATCACATCCCATCAACAAATCTGCAAGATAACATTGTTCCCTAGATGATTTTTTACAGATGAAGAACTGAGGTTCCGATTCTATCAGGAACCTTCTAAGGATCTTGGAGCTGGAAGTTGGCAGGGCTGGGATTGGCATCTCACCTTCCCCCATTATGTCATACCACCACCAGCATCAGGGCATGATGTGTGGTGTCACATTCCAGAAGGCTGCCTGGCAGCATTCTCTACATTGGAGTTTCTGTTCCTAACAGTGTCTTTCCCTGATCACTACGTACTGTAAGAAACTGACCAGACCCTCCCCAGGACTGTGAGAAATTCTGTTTTTTTGTTAAGTTTATTTATTTACTCATTTTGAGAGAGAGAGCATGAGAGGGGTTGAGGCAGAGAGAGAGGGAAAAAGAGAATCCCAAACAGGTTCTGGGCTATCAGCATGGAGCCTGACACGGGGCTCAATCTCACGACCTGTGAGATTATGACCTGAGCTGAAATCAAGAGTCAGATGTTCAACTGACTGAGCCGCCCATGCTCCCCAGGACTGAAAGAAATTCTCAAATCATATCTAGCCATGTTGGGAATTAGGAGATAGGAAGGGAAATAACTTTTTCATGAATATGCAAATAAACTTTAAATGACATCTGCATATTTTAAAAAGGCACAAAGAGTAAATATGAGCCTCTGTGGCAGAAGGAATGGATGTTGCATATAACTTTGTGGTGCCTATCATCTTAACCACTGTGAAATAAATATACTGTCCGTGCCTTGATATTTTTTTGTCAAAATGTGAGCAACTCCAAGTGATGCATTAGAATAAAAGTTAAAAAATAAAATAAGAGAGACGGAGAGAAAGTCATGGGATTTTTTTTTTCAATAATCATGAGAAACCAAGGTTCAGATTTGCTTGCATAGGCAAACAGACTGCCCAGAGCTCTAATATCACATATGGAAATCCCAAGTTCTGGCGTGCATGCATGATGGACCAGACTCTGGAAAAATCTCATGCCAGGGAGAACTGGGGATTGTCAACCATTCATGTCGAGATTGGAATGTTACTGTCCCATTAAAGTTTCCAAGGCTTTTCCCCGAAGAAACTTTACAGGCACCCGGGGCAAACTTTGCCCAGAGCCTCAGGACTCAGAAGGCACTCAGAAAGCAAAGGCTTCTAAAGAGGGAAGCAAGAAGTAAATATACGGAGGAAGAGAGAAGGGAGGAAAGGGATTATATAAAGCTGTTTGGAGGTAAGCTTGAACAGCTGAAGGACAGAATGAGAGAAACAGAAGCAGGAGAGGGAGATGGGAACTTTTAACACACAGCTACAGCAGGGGAGCAAAGGAGGAAGATCATGAACTATGGGGTGAGATGTCATGCAGTGGAGTCCTCAGTGTGGGGGGACAATGGCACTTTTAAAGGAAATTCTCCACATTTCCTACTCCAAGATGGAATGTTCTTTAAAGCACAGAAAAATAGGACTGAGAGAGGTAGGGGAAGGCCTATGGTAATTCATTTCTTAGGCCTCTGCTTCCCTCTCCTTACCCCACGCCAGTGGTTTTGGGTTTCCTCCCAGCATCCAGTGCAGAGGAAACAAACAAAAATGCAGGATCCATGTGCAAGCGCTTTACCCAGAGTTCAATCAACCCACATGTCACTCAAATGTCTGCTCATACCCAGTGTCTAAAGTGTGGCATAAAAGGAAAAAGAACTCAAGGGAAGGGGGTGTCTGGGTGGCTCAATCAGTTAAGCATCTGACTCTTGATCTTGGCTCAGGTCATGAGCTCACAGTTGTGAGGTAGGGATCCATGCCCGGCATGGAGCCTGCTTGGGATTTCCTCTCCCCGTCTCTATCTCCCCGCAACCCTCTCTCTACTTTCAAAAAAAAAAAAAAAAAAACACGAAGGAAGACCAAAACCAAGGTGTCCTCCTTGCTTCTCTAGTTCGAGCACCATTTAGTTTCTGCCTTTCTTCAAACCCTAAAGCCACACCAAGGAGATGCACTGATAATCCCAGCACAAGGGCGGCACGTCTCCAAGAGTCCAGATTCTCTTGGGCTTCGTTCTAAGAATACCCAGGGACAAGGTTTCCAGTCACACCTGGGACTAAGGGAAAGAGGAACAAGATGGTCTTAGATGTTGCTTGTCAGGGATTACCCCTACTGCCTCAAGCAAGAGCTTCCAAGCTGGATTTGACACTGAAAACGCGGTTTCCGAAGATGTTGTCTGGTTGCTGTATGATGGGGGAGGAATGGTGCTGCTCCTGTCCCCTCGCTCTGACTTCAAAGCCTGCCTATTTGTGACATTAGCAACTGCTGAGATGAAAGCAGCAAGGAAATCAGTCTGCAGTGAGTGGACTGGGGCTGGCAGTTATATGTGTCGCTTTTATCCTGAATGAGGAGACTACAGAGAGAGATACAAATGATTTATTGTACACTGAGCCAGACAATCCTGACTTTGAAAGGAAAAAAAAAATAAAAAAGCCCAACAAGTGTATGTTTCCCTCCTCTCAGAAGATTCTATTTTGATGAAATGGACAGATTCCACCAGATTCCTCACGTGTTTGCTATGTGTGTGTATATGTTGCGACAGGAGGACTTTTGGCTGAAGTGTCTATTGCATAAAAGACATGACCTCCAGCATGTTTTAGCTTATTAGTTCTCAAACCCTGTTGGATAGCATGAAATTTAATTTTTTGTCCCATCATGGGAACTGGGAAGAATTGAGATCCTAACCATGACCTCACATTCCATGAAAAATAAACTTCTGAACCAAGTGTACATGTTAGCCAGTTCTATTTTAGTTGCATATGAGAGAAAACCCCAAAACTAACTGACAGTGAAAAGAGAAATTATTGTCTCTTGTAAATGTAGAGTCCAAGAGGAAATCTAACCTCAGGCATAGTTTGATCCATGGTCTCAGGGAGTGATACAAGCTGGTTTATCTCTCCATCTCTCAACTCAGTTCACTGAAGTCCATATCCATATTTAGGCTTCTCCATCAAGCAACCTCATGACGGCAAGATAGCTATCAGTAGCTTCAGTATTTTACCCTTACAAGCCTAAATCCAAAGGAGAAAAAACTCTTAGCAAAAGCTCCATAAAATCCCAGGTTTCACTATGATTGGACTGACCTGGGTCACATAACCACTGAACTAATCACTGAGGTTAGGGAAGTCCTGGGCTCAGAATAGTCAGGCCTGAATTACCAATCTCCCTCTTTGAGGTCCATATAAATCTCATAAACTGAAAAACTGAAGTTTTTCGGAGGGAAAATGTGCTAATTTTACCCTAAAATTAGGACATGGAATCTGGACAGGCATAACAAAAAACACACACTAATTCACAGTGGAATATTTGAGAGATTTGTTGCTAACATATGAGTGGTATTCCTCTCCTAGTACTCAAAGGTAAATACGTGGTCACAGATTCCAAATCGTTTTTTAAAAGTATGGAATAAAGTTTAAATTTGAAAAATTATACTTCTCTGTAAATTTGCATTAATGATCTATTTTTTTTAATTTTCCTAGCTGAATACCTCTATCCAATTTGTTATACATTAAGAAGAATGTTGTTCAATGCCTTCAATACTGGTTTGTCAATGTATTGCCCTTCTCCCACCAACTGGGCCAATGTCAAGCAAAAGAGACTACAAGACACAATCACTATTCTCCTTGACTCATGCCCTAGTAGTGACCAGTCACCAAGCTCCTCCATATAATGGATCTAAGTACTTTCAACAGAAGTCTATAACCCTCAAACCAAAAACTATGTTGTTTTAACAAAGTCACACAGCTGATAAATAAAAGAAAAACAATTTGAACCAAAATTGGTCAAATAGCCCCCTAGGCTTTTTCTCTTGTGCTAATAAGCTGCCTTGCATTCGCTGAGTATGATTCTACCAGGTAATCTTCTTCTGTACTTTGAGTTTAAGCTTGTCCCTATTTTACCAGTATCAATCTTAAACCTACTTGTAGATATCCAGGATGCTGTTCCTGAAGCCCTGCTGATCATGGCTGCCTTCTCTAATAGTTCCGGGGCATCTTAGTAACTGAGGCTTTCCAACACTATGAGTATGAACAGACAATTACACCCTGTTACTAATTCTATTCAGGTCAAGTAGGATGAGCTATCCATTGCTGAATACAACATGTGCCTTTTCAACCTCATTCCATTTTCATAGTGCTCACTTGGACAGCCTTCTAAATTTTCCATCTATGAATGTCCATCCATCTCTATCTACAAAAACCTTAGCCATTAGAGATTTAGACATTGCTATGAGACATTACTATTAGAGATTAGACATTGCTATGGTCTTTTGGAAAGATAATTTTGAAATATACATCAGAACTCTTGAACATAAACATATCCTTTGACTTAACAACCCCATTTCCTGGGATTAATCTAAAGAAGATAAAGATGTATGCATGGAGCTAAATAAACAAACAAGAACACACATATTGTAGCAATATTAATAGTGGAAGAATTGGAAACAGCTGAATTTTCAATGTATTCATGTCCATGCCAATAACAGTCACAATGTACAGGTTATAAAACAGTACGTACAGATTGATCCAATTTTGGAAGATATGCTGATCGGCCCTTCCAGATTTACTCATGATCCTCTCTATGCTGCTCTTTGTGCCAGAAAACTGGTTTGTATGCACTGTTCAGTGGGCCCTTTTGATCTCTACTTCCAATTGGGTTCAACCAGTAGGCAGCTCTGGCCCAATATCTGACACATGGGGGAGAAAGGAGATCAGGGTGTTTATTTTCTAGATTCTCTCCCTGTGAAGTTACTGGAGCTGGTTAAGTGTCTTGAATGAAAGACAGCGCTGCTCTCAAGGTAGAAAGTTTTTCTCTATTCTCTCTCCTTCCAGGTTCCAGTAATCACAGCCTCCCTTTATCCCTTCATTAACAGGCCTGGGGTTAGTAACAGCTCCTTCACTATTACTAGCCCCAGGTTACTGCACCACCCCTGTGCTTCCTCTATGTTTACCCACCCATATAATTTGACCATGCCATCTGTTTCCCATCAGGACCTTGACTAACACAACACCAATACAAACATCCTCACTCATAAAAGGGATAGAAATCTTACAATAATATACCGCCAACAGCCAGCAATGGGCATCTCACAAGGTGGTGGTATTATGAGTAATTTTTATTTTTTCTCCACATGCTTTTCTGAACTTTCCAATTTCATATAATCAATATATAATACTTTCAGAATTTCAAAGAACCACAGGTATTATGTTCTTACAAATCTAACTTATGACAAATGTCAGCTCTTCAATATATTTCGCCCTGATCATCTATACCCTCTAAACTTGCCACTCTCTAAACTGAATTTTTCCACCACTTATTTTCTATGCTATCTATATGACGCTCATAACTTCCTAGCAGTGAGGCTCTTTTTAAATGTGCATGTGTTTATGTATACCAGCCTTACTCAATGAGGGATTTACAAAAGCACAATCTGTATATAGCACTTCTGTTTTCTGAGATTAAAATCTCAAAATTTGGAGGGCAGGGGCCAAGCTTTATGCTGTCTCTATTCCCTACTGTACCTATTACACAGTAGACAATCAATAAACATGGATAGAATAAATGAAATCTATACAAGAGATTTAAAATCTCATTTCTGTCATTTCAACTTCCTTCCTATCAACTTTCCCTCTATAAGCAATAAAAATGAATCATTTGAATTCAATTTCTCTACAGATCCATCTTCTAGAGAAAGTGCAAATCAGGAATGAAATAGCTTGAGGCAAGCAGTCTGAGGGACTGGGGAGAAACAGAGGGTTGGAAAAAGCCACTAAGAAAGCACGATAAGGAGTTCTTGGGTAATCAAGAGGTGGCTAAGTTTTACGACTAAGCTTTCTCACTAATAACAAATCTTGAGATTTTAGTTTGAGACCTCTAAAAGTTACCAGTGCAGGAAGAAATCAGAATAACAGTATTTGGGTCATAATTATTCATTGCAAAAAAGAAGGCAGCTAGACTACGATCAGTCTTACAGAGGATCAAATTGTGACCTGATTCCTCAAAGCACCATTTCTTACTTGCTATTTCTATTTTCCCCAACTTCCTATTATAAAAAAGAGGCAGTGAGTCTAATTAGGTATTTGAATAGTCACCAAATACAATCTTCTAAGTTCAATTTCAGCAATTGTAGAACAAGGTACTCCTGTGAGAGTAAAATGGACCCTACAGGGTGGCTGGCCAGAGTGACAGAAAGTTTCCACCATCCTTCTGGAGGAATCCTTACTGTGGTCTCCATTTCTGAAAATCCCAACCTTATTGGGCATGTCACCACTTCCATGGTGGTGGCAAGTTAATGGGAAACAGTTATTGAAACAGGATATGACATGACCAAAAACACAAACCTGTGTCTCTGTGCCTCCTTTTTCAGAGATTCTGAGTGGTACCCTGCAGTAAAGCAGGTGAAACACAGTGGAGACACAGTACATCTGACTAATTTATTTTCATTGACTTTGACCATAAAAAAGGTAGGAACAACTTGTTTTCAACATCCCCAAGAAGTTCTGGATCTTGCTGTCTCATAAAAATGTATTTTATCGCAATCCAGATTCACATACTGCTTGTCTCACCCTTGGCCTAGAATACAATTGCCTTTCAATGTTTCCCAGACCACATGTTGGTTGCCACCCAATATGTGCTTCCATGTAGCTCTTATTATTAAAATAACATTATCAAGAGGGAGTTTCAGGACCAATGATAGGAAATGAACATGTCCAGATGCCACCAATACCTCTGATTCATTATCTTGAGCTCCACTGGTATTCCTGCCTCACTCCAGTTATCTTGTCTGTTTTCACACGTTATCTACTCTCCTGAATTCAGTGAATTAAAGAACGCATTTCATTTCTACCAAATGAATACACAACACAATGTACATTTCTTTCTGTAAACCATTTACTAAATACACTCACTGTACTCAGCTCTTAACTGATAGATTCTGTACTCAAATACAGTAAGTTTCTTTCCTAACTATTCTTATACATACATTACTGCCAATAGGTTGTCACTTTTCCAAATCAGGGATACCCCAACATATAATTCTCCACTGCCCCCCTCAGGCATGCAGAACTCTCAAGTTTCTCTTATTAAAAGCTGCACTCAAAATCCTATCAACTAATTCACACTCAACTATAATAGTATATACATCTTGCTAGATTTTTCTAGGTCTTTCTAGATTTTTCTAACCTAAAATATAAAATATTTAAGTTAAGAGGGCAAATCTCTTAAGGAAGAATTTCAGGTACTAATGGCTGGTGCTGGGTTGTTGAGGTGGGAGCAGCGGTGTTTTTAGAGGAATAAGTTCAGAGTTTTCCCAACCCTGGCAGGTAGGCTCACAAAGGTCACATGTCAAGCTGCCCTGCATAAGATAAGAGCAGTCACAGTACTGCTATTATGTGCTATTATACTACATTTTTTAAGTGTCTTTTCTTTTCAGAGTTGGGATATGAATTTTAAAATTTTATTTCATGTTCACTGCAATTCTATGAAACAGCCCTGTTATTCTCACTTTATGGTGAAGAAACATAATTTGGTCAAAACCAGCCAACTAAACAAATGGCAGAGTGGGAATTTCAACTCACAACAGGATTCTCAAACCCATGGTCTTATCTGTTGTAGTCTGATTTTTGGTGGTCTCAAATAAATTGAACTTTTAAGATATTTACTGGACAGACTCATTTTTGCCTCCATAATTTCTTGTTTTTCTCAGTACTCTCTGATCAATATCATGAGGTAAGGTGATAATTGCTTTTGAACCTCTCACATTTTTCAGCAATCCCATTGTTGATCTGGTCATTTTTAAACTCCATGGAAAGCTTACGTGGGGTAGATGTTTCCATTAAAGTTATTTTTTTTCTCCCTAACCCCTTCCCAACTAATGAAAAAAAAATATGTGTGTGTGTGTGTATATATATATATATGTATATGTATATATATATTGAAGGGGACATTAAAGCCTGCATTTATTCCAACCTTATTACTAATCAAACAGAAAAAAGGAAAATGAATCAACGAGATACAATTTTGCATCTGTCCTAAGTTGATGATACTATGGGAGGATGGGTGGTTTCAAACAATGCTGGGATGGATATAAATAGATAAAAGTTTTGTGCAGAACAATTAGTTAATATAACCCAGGAATTCCACTGCTTTGAACTTGTTTTAATTAAATAATTGGACGCACATCCAATAATTCATGTGAATATCTGTCTTTGTATTAGGAAAAGATAACCTAAATATATGACAATAAGATCAAAATAAATAAAGTTTGGTACATCTATAGGACAGAGTAATACACAGCAACTATAATGCTTTCTAACAATTCTAATGGAAATGAAAACTTGGAATACTTAGTGGGAAAAGCAGGTATAAAACATATGCTTTACATACACTTAAATTTCTGACAATAACAGATATTACACCAAAGGATTCATTGTTGTTACAGCTAAGCAATGGGATTGTGAATAATGTGCTATTCCTTTGTTATGCATTTTTTAACTTCCCTCAAATTTTCTAACAATTACTTAAAAGAAAAATAATTTCTACAATACAACTCAAGATAGAACTTTTGCTTATAAATAGTAAGAATGATATACTCCTCCCTTTGTTTTCAACCAACTTCTACATTTCATAATTTGGGGTTGAGTCCTTTCAACAGATTCCTTATAGTTTGATGTATATTTCTAATAATCTCAATTCTGGCCTCCACCAACTTATCTCCTCATTATTAGCTACTGACCCCAAGGTATAGCAAAATTAGTATAATATAATTAAACCATTCAAGGCCAAACCTATGAACTTGGAATAAAAAATGTAAATGAATGCAAGTTTCACTCATCCTTTTCTTGTTACAAATTCTTTCTAGTAAAATGCAATGTGATTATTAAATTGTGTGGAGTGGTGAACAGGGTGTGGCTAGTATTCTTAAAAATTGATGGCAAAAATACAAGGAACAATGGGAAGAGGAGAAATTATTATGACGTGATAAAGGAATTATTTAATGTCGAATTTGCTGCATATAGCTATGATTTAAGGTTGCGCAAGAAAGAGAAAATGCTAAATCTCAGGAATTCAGGTCTACATCAATCAGGAACAACCATGATAGGCCCCATTAATCCAAGTACAGTCCCTTAAAAACAAATAGATCTTTACTTCCATACCTACCAGTAGTAAAAAGGAACATTTATAGGGGCACCTGGGTGGCTCAGTTAAGTTAGTTAAGCATCTGACTCTTGATTTCAGCTCAGGTCATGATCTCAGGAGCCCCTGCAGTGGGATTCTCTGCTTGCAACTTTCTTTCTCCCTCTCTCTCCGCCCCTTTCCACTTGCACATGTTCTCTCTCTCTCTCTCTCGAAATAAATAAGTATATATTTTCAATAGGAACATTTATAAACCATGAATTGATGATATAGAGTGTACATTCATAAGATGATACACAGTCACTTGTTCACTAATTGATCCATGCATTCAAGAATCCATTGAGTAGCTACTATGTGCGAAATCCAAATTAAGGTTCTAAATTGGTCTCTACAGCAACGAATGTGTGATGCGTGGTACCACTGGGGTGCTCATCGATCATGAGATTGTTGAACCGCATTACATACCCATGGAATCAGAATTTCTGGGGGGGGGGGGGTCCAGGGCCCAAAAATCAAAATTGTTACCATGCTCCTTGGGTGATTCTTATGACCATTACTTTTGAAAATAGTACATTCTTTTGTCTTGTACAGACACAATTTGTGTGTGAAACCTATTCAGCAGCAATGCAAAGATGGTTGTGAGCAAAACTGAAGCAGTCAAGGATATTAATACGGTGACTTTAGTGCTTTTGTCAATTTAACATTATTATGAGAAAGTACCTTTAAGTAAATAACTACAAAATGTTACCTATGGTCAGTCAGGAACATCGTGCATCATTAACCTTTCTTTAAACTAGCACTAGATTTACTAGAGCAATGGCTGACTCAGAATACAACTAAAATAAAAATGTTTATTCATACGAAAGGAATGAGATATTCTGAAGTGTAGTTTCTGAAGCCACAATTTGAAAAGCTATGGAAGGGAGTAGGACTTCTCCATAAAACGAAATAGGTAATGCTGCATTTAATTTCTGGGGAGATAGCCTGCAGGCTCTGAAAAGCAAGTAATCGATATTTAGTTTAGAAAAGTCAGAGGGGCTGTCATTTATTGAGAATTTACCATGTGACAAATAGTACAGTAAGAGCTTTAAACGATCCCAATGACCTATCAAATCTAAGAGGTACACATTGTTACTTCATTATCCCCACTTAAAAGATGAGTAAACAAAGGCACATGGAGATTAAACACTGTTTAAGGCACAAATCAATAATGCACAGCTTCTGTACAACATATTGTTTAAAAACTTAAAAAATGAGTCTGTAAGGAAGCAAAAACCAACAACAAAAATCTCATAACTTGATAAATTAGAGAAGAAGAATGAAAAGAATTGAAAAATAATACTGACGGATACAATCACACAAGGATTTTAATTGTGTACCATTGATCAAGGATCACAGAACCAGAGTACTAATGGAAAAAGAAAATTCCATTTTGTCCAACTGCCTCTACTATAAATAATGCATCAGAGCTCTCAAGAGCTAAAGTGATTTGTGACAGTTAAGCTCTGAATCCAGGTGTCCAAACACCCATGGAGAGAGTGTCGGACCTCACCCTCCAATTCATGGGCCCTAGAGGTCTTTCTTCAAATCACTATGTTACTCAGATGAACCTTACAAAGTCAGCACATTGGAAAGTAGATAAATTTTTAATTTAAAAAATAATTTTCCCACTATTCAACAAGAGTGGAAACGTTTGAAATGTTGAAGTATATAAAAGTACCTAAAAGCATGTATTTGGCTTCCCATTTTTGCAATCAAACCCAAGCTCACGTTCTGTCCAACCCTTCGTTTCTATTCCAAGCTCTTACTTCCGTATGTTATCATTGCCATCATTATTATCTTTATGTTCCTTGTTTGATACTTCAGCCTTACAGATTCCTTAGCTATTGGCCAACATTCTTCGTTGTCTTCTATTTGGAGTAACAGACTTGAGTTCCCAGTTCATTAATGGTTCTTACAAACTGTAACAGCTTGGATGAACTACTTAACTATTGAGTCTAAATTTCCTCACCTTTAAGAGTGAACATAATAATGTCTAGTTTATAAAGTTGTGAGAATTAAACCTAGGTTAAAATACTGACCTTATTGACTAGTGCAACAGGTGCTCAAATTATAAATGACTTTTCCTCGCTTCCTCCACCTAAATGTTTAATTTCATCAGCTGCCATCATTCTGGGAGGGTCCCATTTTCCCCTCCCCCCCCACCCCACCCCGGCCACTTGCCCTTTTTTGTGCCTCACAAAAACCTCTTCAGTTTTGACTTTCTAAATTTCACATTTGAGTGTTTTTCTATAGTTCTATGGGTCTTTAAAGAGGAAAAGGGAGAGACAGAAATAATGAAAGTGAGCAATTTAGCTGTCAATGAGTTTTTCTCATTTTTTTTTCC
Organism: Prionailurus bengalensis; assembly: GCF_016509475.1. Classification (NCBI taxonomy): domain Eukaryota; kingdom Metazoa; phylum Chordata; class Mammalia; order Carnivora; family Felidae; genus Prionailurus; species Prionailurus bengalensis. The sequence continues at coordinate 146,097,605 of NC_057350.1, read as the reverse complement.
TTTTGTTTCAACCCTGTCTCTTTTCAATTGTTGCTTAAGATAAATCCTGTTTATTCTGTTCTTATAATGCATGTTGCTATCTGAGGTATCAATTGAAAAGAGGGAATGCTTTCTCACTGGCAATAAGCTACAGAAACATCTGTTAGAATAACTGACTCTAGTCATGTTACTGACAGGAGATTGCCACCCAGAGATTACTGAAAAGAAGGTATTTTTTTTAGAAGTCTCAACTTTTGTTGTTTTACATAGCGGTGTTCCCTCGAAGTGCTTAATTTTCCAAGCCTCTTCTTTCTTAAAATAATCACCTCCCCAAACCTTTGGAATAGAAATTATTTTAAAATTCACACTGTTGAGCTATAGGGATGAAAGAAAGATCTGAGGGCTTGAAAAGAGAGAAAAACATGTGCAAAAGGCAGGGGGTAAGTCACGGAATCACTTATAAAAGAGACAAAATTATAGAAGTACCAGAGTGCGGAGTCAGAGGCTGAAGTTTTAAAAATAAATTTTACCCTCTATAAAACAACATCTTGCTCCAAGTGAAGACAGCCACGTCTCTGACATCACTGATCTCATGGAGACACAATTTATATTCAGCTCTTGAACTCATAATTCTAGGTAAAATTTCAGCTATATTCATCTGTAGCCAAAGACACGGTTCTCAATAGCAAGTGTAAAATGTGTAGTCAGACTTAAGGATATGAACACCCGACAAAAAAAAAGTGCTTTTCGTTTCATAACCTGCAATCCTAACCTCAGAGTGGACTCGGTCAGAGAGAAACAATTATGAAACATTGAATTAGAACCTTTTTAATGATATGTATATAAATATTCATTTAAGGCAAATGAACCTTCTTGGCAGATGTACTGAAAACCTGATTGTCCCAGGCCTGCAGCTGGCCGGGGAGTCTGTGGGAGCAGGGTCAGGGAGGCATGCCTTCCTTCCTGTCAGCCAGCTCTTGTCTGCAGCTGAACAGGACAGGAGGGCTTTGAAGGGAGGGAGGTCTGTGACAGTAGGGGTGACTTGGCGGTTTCTCAAAGGTCAGGTACACAAATACAGCCAAAATTGTGTCTTTTCTATGCTGTCATTAGCTTCAAAATGGCTCATAATTTCAGAGAACGTTCAATAATCTTTTCTCCTCACTGATTGTTAAGATGTTTCCTAGGCACCTACTGGACAAAAACAAAACAAAACAAAAGAAAACAAGGCAGATTAGGTCCTTAACCTCATATAGCTTATTTTCCGTTTGCTATACTTTATTGAGCACTTACAATCAGCCATGAGCTAGACAAGGCACTAGGTAGTATGGATTTAAAGATGGAACAAATATTAAAGATGGAACATTTATTAAATATTATGGAATATTTGGATAATATGGAATATTTATTTGGATATATTTGGATAATATATTTGGATATATTGGATAATATTTGGATAATATGGAATATTTATTAAATATTAAAGATGGAACAAAAGATCCCTGTTGCCAAAAGGCACATGGTTAGGTTCAGTCAGTAGCCTTGCCTGTAAATAATAACTCTATGGTGAGATCAATGCTAAGAGTTGTCTGTACAAAGGGCTTCCTAATTATCTAGATAATGGAAACAGTGCTGGAATCCCTCCCACGTTTCTAATATTTTAAAGAAAAACTGCGTTTGTTAAGTCTCAGTAAGCTGCTTAATTTCTGAAATCTAGGAAAACAGATACTCTGGTAAACTAAATTAAATTTTAGTCAACTAAAATCATTAATTGTAAACAGAGAAAGTATTATTATACTTGGCCCTAGTATCTACATTTTCTCTTCTCTATTGTGATGAAATACATTTTAAAATGCATATAATAAATTATCATACCAAGGCTTTCATCGAAAGGTATTTTTCCCATTGCTGGTTTAAATAACAAAAAGGTTTATGGGAATGAAATGTTAAGGTAGGAAAACTTAGATATTAGATGTCACCTATTGATCTCCATTAAATTGTTTTTCTCAGGACCCGTGAATTTCCTATAAACTGTTAAAGGAGATCACAAGAGTATTAGGTCAAATACGGTCTGTGGTAGGTTTCTGGGTTTATGAAGTACGTAGCAAAAATAAAATGCTAAAATTCTGATTAAAATAAAACTTATATAAATGAAGGTTTTTGCATTAGTTGAGTTTTCCCCTGCAAGTAAACGTCAGTCCCTCCCCCAAAACAAAAGCTAATATTAGGGATGTAAAAAGAAAAATCTGGGGCCTTAATGTTGCATTGTATATAGTCCTATGTTCTATAATTTTTTATAACTTAATAGGCAATATGCACAGTCTGAAATGACCTTTATAAAGATGATCCCACAAAAAAACTAATAAAAAAAAGTTTTAATAATATCTGCTATACTTACTATGGAAAAGAAGCCAATTGCAGTTTTCCATCAATTCTAAGGTGCTAATAATTGCATGATACACATTTTATAAATTATATGAAAAGAGTTAAAAAGCTGCCAATTAAAAATAGCGCGAGGTTTTATTATCACTTGGAATCTTTATACTTGTTGAAAGAGGTCCATTAGATTTACTAAGATACAATTTTAACTCTATCACTCTTATGCTATCATAAAAAGGAAAATGTAAGTGAACTAAAAGGCCTCGTAATATTCTATCACACCCCGAGTCTGAATTTTCTGTATCACTTTTCAACTCAGAGATGTTGCTGCCCGTGTTTCTGTACAGATCTCATTATCCAAACTGACAAGAGGGTTAGTGATGCAGGTTTTCTTAAGACAGTGTTCCACTAGTGTCTCCGAGCTTTTCGTCCAAGATTCTGACACCGGGTCTGCCAGTTGTGGTGCTGACTCTTTCTAAATCTTAACAGAAGGTGTTATTAGAAAGTTTTAAGGCAACAAGCAGAATTCAGATGCTCAATTAGTCCTCCTCAGACAGTGTGTGCAGAATCAAACACTGAGAGCTCAAGTAATATAGACGTGTCACTACGGATCCCAACCAAGTAAGTGCTTGAGCAGGCAATACCCATTATGCCAAGGAATGGCCTGACAAAGAGAGATCGTGGGGGGTCATGGTTTTTAAGGCTCAGTCCAATTTCAGAGAGGTTAGAATGTGAAGACGTGCACCTTAGAATCAGTGAAATAAAGTAACCCCCAAATTAAGCCATTCACAATAGCACATTTCTCTGACATTCTCAGGATTTATAGATTAATATATAATAATATATAGTGTTTACATATTAAATTATATATCAATCATAACACAATAATGTATCACAAGATACTCCAAGTATTATTAGCAAAACTGATCTCTAGCCTTTGTTATTCTGAACAAAAAGAGGAACAATGGTGTCCTAAGGGATCAAAACAGCAATCACTAATAATATAAAGAACATTTAGCCTGAGTAAAATATAATCATGCATTACTAAAGGCACACAAAATAGAAGCCAGTTAAAAGGAAAGACTCTCTCCCCTCATCCTTGACCTATAAAAACACTGAAAAATGTGGAACTGGGAAGAGCCAATGAAAACAGAATAAGGAAGGGCTTTAGGGTGGAGAGGCTTTGCTGCATTTTTTTTTTTTTGCAGAATGCCTATGAAAGAGATATTTCCCTCCTTTTAAACCTTCTGCAAAGAAACACTAGTTCCTGAACAACGCTATACGGAATTTATAAAAGGAAGAACATCCATTTGCAATAACAGGACAATGTATATGACACACAGATCAGGGCACTGTCCAAAATGAGCATACATGAGGGACTCGGCCTGTGTTTAGATTCCAAGATGCATACTAGATATGGACGAAAAGCATTCTTTGCCCATTAACAATACTCTTCTGACATCCGTACTGAGTAGATCACAGAATACAGAGGTTTTAACTTGTTTAAAACTTCTAAACTATCTCAAGGGCAGCAGCTCTAGTACCTTTACATTTCTACATCACTGATAATACATGCCGCATAATTAACACTTAATGATTTGGTCCATCAGATTAATTTTGCAGGACCATAATGGGTATGCACAAGAATAAATGAAGGATGAGGTCAGAAAGAGGAGTTTAAACTGGTAGGCCTGTTATCATGTCTCCTTAATAAATGTTAGTGAACGTGCCTAATTAATAACCCAAATCCTCATTAGAAATTCATTCAAGTGTTTTCTGAACTGGCAGGGATTTTGTGGAACTTCCCTCTTGTTCCAGCAAACAATGCTGTAGTCGTTCATATGGTTTTCAAATGTAGAGATGTGAGACATCTAACAAGCAAGAGGAGTTGAGAAATGTGATTACATGTGGAAATGCACAAAATAATTTCATATATGCAGAGCTATTAAATTTTCTTAAGTCAAAATGAGGGTACTATTATATTATATATATAATTTTATGTGATATACAACGAATAGTCATACCTTTTCATCTATATACCTCTATCCATCTATTCATCTCCCTGTCTTTATCAACCTATCTGGTAAATCATGAAGGGGTATAAACAGTCCTACATGGTGTGACCTCACTCCTACTTTCTTCTTCAGGCATATGATTGTACTGCTTCTAGCACCCTAGGCTCCAGCCATATACCAACCTCACTTCTAGCATTTGGAGCTATCTGCTTTCAGACCGTGAAGCCTTCATTCGTGCTGCTTTCTCTTTGAATACCTCCCTTGCTGGCTGACAAGCACCTCAATATGCTTCAAATATCATTTATCACATTACCAGTGGTAAAAAGGAAGCCACTGGAGTAGTGCTTTACATTGGGCCATAGTGATGTGAGGTTTATAATGTGAGAAAGAGTTTCCAGTTGTATTTGTTCCAGACATTAAAGTGGTTATTTCATTTGCAAACAAAAATGACCGTGAATACGGTAACATTTTGAATGTATTTTCTGCAGACTGGGGCTACAGAGTTATCGTTCTGATACGCACATTTTATTTTAGCAGGCAGTCCTCATGACAACCGATTAAGCAAAAATCCTTAAATAGCTTCTCATATTTATCTTCCAGGCCAATAATTCAAATAGTGAAAAGTATACCATGAAGGTGTTAGAGAAAAATTTGGGCCTCCTCAAGATCATTACTGATGTAATTACTGCCTTAAATAAAATCACTAAAATATTTGAGAAATCAAATTATCTTCAAAACTGCTAAAGTAGTTATCACAAACTACTATGACAGAAATAAAACTTTTTTTCTGAAATGTGATATTTGGCGATTTATTTTTAACAAATCTTACACGTGTCTCCAGAAGAAAGCTCTAGCTATGAATTAAAATTAAACTTATTCAAAGCACAAATCTAGGATATCATATTTAATAGAGTTAGCTCTAATAGAACATAAATTCCAGCAGTGAAGAAGATGGAATTCACAAAATGTACTTGATGATTCAAACAATCCCAGATCAAGGTGACGAATAGACTATATACATACATACACACACACATATATATACATATATATATAAAAGATATATACATATATACACATATATATAAAAGATATATACATACATATAAAACTCTTTTAAATCAAAGTTTGATTTAAAAGAGTTTTCTCTTTTAAAGAGAAAGAGAGAGGGAGACACAGAATCCAAAGCAAGCTCCAGGCTCTGAGCTGTCAGCACAGAGCCCGATGTGGGGCTTGAATCCATGAACCGCAAGACCATGACCTGAGACGAAGTCAGACGCTCAACCGACTGAGCCACCCAGGCACCCCTATAAATGACTTTTACAGAGCTTTGTGCTTCAGCAAAATCTTTTTAAATTAATAAAGGTATCAATAGGTATCACAAAATAAATGCCATTATATTCGCAAGACTAAATTAATTCATATAAAGAATGTAATAGTAATGAGCCTATCTTTTATCAAGCTTCCTGAAATGTTTTTAAAATTTCATACATGAACATTTACTTCCTAAAAATGTAAACATTTCAGAAGATGTCTATCTACATATTAACAAGTATAACTCCTTTTTCAATTCTCAGTTCCACTAGTGACCTCACCATCCTCTCTTCATGGAGTTGGTGGTAACCATTTAAATGCATCCATGCAGAATATTAAGCTATTTATATTATGTATATAATCTGTGTCTGTCTGTGTTATCTCGCTCATGTTATTCTGCCTTGTCTCAAAAAATGCAAAACAATTTTACATTTCAGTATACATGGATACTAATAAATTGTTTGAAAAGCTGTTGAGTATCTTGTGAGCCAGGATGGATGTCTTAGAATTTGCCTATTTATTGGTCCCACTGTCGGTTGGTTGAAATTTAGATTCTTTCCTAATGTCAACTGTTATGAACCATTTTACTGTTATGCATTCTATCTTCCAACATTGGTACAAAGTACACCCTAGTGAAAACAATTAAAAACATTTGATAACATGTCGCTAACATGTTCTTGAATGCATGCCAATAAAGTAAGTTATACCACACTGAGGTTAGAAGCGAAGTTTAATCTTGTGCCATGGACTTTATGTCTGTGTCCCCCCAGAATTCATACATTGAAACTCAAATCCTCAGTGAGATGGTATTTGGGGATGGAGACTTTTGGAGGCAGGTCATGAGAGTGAAGCCCTTATGAATGGGATTAGTGCCTTTATAAGAAGTAACCCAAAAGAGATGATATCTCTTAGCCATAAGGGGGTACAGCAAGAAGGTGTCCATCTGCCAACCAGGAAGAGGGCTCTCAACAGGAACTGGATTGGCCAGAACCTTGATCCTTGTCTTCCATGCCTCCCAAACTTTAAGAAGTAAAATTCTGTTATTTAGGCCACCCAATTTATGGTATTTTTGTTATAGCAGCCTGAACTAAGACATCTGGTCCATACCTTATGAGAATTTTTCCAAACTATGAATCTGACCATCTACAGAAGACAAAATCCAGGGCCTTCTCTCAGTGAGACAGGTAATAGGAGATACTATATACAATTTAGAAGCTGAAGAGTATACCCTCGCTCATAATGGTTAACTGGTCAGAAACTGTCAGTTCTTCCAGGAAAATGACAGAGACAAATAAAATATCTTTCTGGGGGAAAAAAATCCATCCTGAAATTTAAAAAAAATCCACAATAATAATTTAAAGAGAAATGAGCATCTTTGACTTCCAGTTTCCAGTTCTGGAAAACTGGAAATCACCCCTCTATCTTAAGAAGTAAACCAAAGACTGAAAAATCAAGTTTTCTTGCAAAACTCTACACTAGCAATAAACAATTGGGAAACAAAATTATATAGATATAAATATAGACCTATAGATATAGGTATATATAGATAACTGGCAATGCAGTGGGAGTGCAGCCTTCCTGCAGAATGAAGGAAGAAATGACTTGCACATTAGCAACGATGGCCTCAGTAGATGCTCCAGCTGGCTCTACAAATTCCAGGGGACACTTTTCCTTCTTCTCTTCCACGCATAAGTGTATTGAACAGTGGCATTAGTAATTAAACTCTGAGATACTTCTGTCTTTGCTCCCTTGTACTTCCCCCTCTTTTGTAACCATTACCTGTATTAAATTCCTTTGGTTTGAAAACACCTGAGGTTTCTGGGGACACTGACATAATTTCCCTATACCGTGGAACACCAAGATATTTACTAATTCAGTAAGCTCACTGTTTCTCTAGTATACTTTACCAAGCCTCTTCCATGGTCAGCCTTGACATGAAATAGTGTAAGAATAAGTTGTTTTAATGTTAAGCACATTTGTCTCATATTAAATACTAATCTGATCTTATGTCAAAAAGATACATCTAGACAAAGAAAGGTAATCTGAAGACCAGTCTTAGAGAAAGAGTCACCAGATATAGTCTAGATTTATTAAAGTCAAATCTACTACAATGTGAACCTAAGTATATGTGTATAGATTTAAAAATATGTATAAATATATTTTCATGTATATATGTAGATATTTCATATACATGGAGTTATCCATGTTATTGGTATATTAGTCTATATTTAGCACTTATTCTTTCAACATTTTAAGTTATATTCATGTAAAATTTTCACATGAACTACCCTTAAAATGATAATACTATTTGACTGTGAGGGAAAAGCCTATATTATCTTTCCTTATTTCTTTCTTTCTAAAGCCTTAAAGTCATGATTTTTTTTTAGAAAATTGGCCGACTAGATTATTTCAACATTTCTATGTTGAGTCATTCGAACATATACATCAAGCCATTTTAGCTTCCTATTCAAACCCCATTTTTAATTCTCTATGAGAATAGTTTCAGCTCTGAGGCCAAATAAAGATGTAAAACAGTCCTTTGTCAAGAATAAAAAGGAGATTACCTCATCAACGAGCTATGAAATAACAGAACTAATTTAACTCAGATAATGGGGACAGTTTTGGGAACAAGGTGGTAATGAAGTTACAAAAGTATAGAAAATACAATATTAAAAAAAAGTCACAGAAATAGAGGTGGATGAAAAGGAATGCATCAATTTTATTTTGTAATTGCCTTTTATTTTCTGCTGAGGGCTTTACCTCCCAAAGGGGTATATAAGTGAGGGTCACTGACTTTCATAATTTTTACTAAATGTAGTGGCATATTCAACGAACTTATACATTTGGAAACAACCATGTATTTAAAGAACTTAGACAATAAATTTAACAATGGAAAATTAAATTATAAGCATGGAACATAAAGTTCCATTTTTCATGACTTATTTTTTTTTTAGACCAGTATTAGGTTCACAGCAAAACTATGGGGAAGGTACAGAGATCTCCCATGTGCCTCCTGCCCCTACACATGGCCCTCCCCTATGATCAACATCTCCCACCAGAACAGTATATTTGTTACAATCGATAAACCCACATCAACACATCATAATCGCACAAAGTCCATAGTTTACATTAGGGTTCATTCTTGGTGTTGTACAATCTACATGTTTAGACAAATGTATAAGGGCATGTATCTATCATTATAGTATCATAAAGAGTATATTCACTGCCCTAAAAATCCTCTATGCTCTGTCTATTAATTCCTCTCCTATTCTGAACCCTGGCAACCATTGATCCTTTTACTGTCTCCATAGTTTTTCCTTTCCCAGAATGTCATGTAGACTTCTCAGACTGGCTTCTTTCTTTTAGTAATACGTATTCAATTACTTCCAGGTCTCTCATGACTTAATAGTTCATTTCTTTTTAGTGCTAAATAATATTCCACAGTCTGCATACACCACAGTTTTTTTATACACTCACCTACTGAGGACATCTTGGTTGCTTCCAAGTTTTGACAATTATAAACAAAACTGCTAGAAGCACCCACGTGCAGGTTTTTACGTGGACATAGTTTACAAATCTTTGGGTAAGTATCAAGGAACGTGACTGTTAGATTCATGGTAAAAGTATGTTTTGCTTTATAAAAAACTGCCAAACCATCTTCCAAAATGATTGTATCATTTTGAATTCTACCAGCAAAGAATAAGAGTTCTTGTTCCTCTGTACCCTCACTACCACTTGGTGTTGTCAGTATTCTGACTTTTGCCCATTCTAATAGATGTACAGTGATATCTCATTGTTTCTTTAATGTTCATTTACCTGACGACATAAGATGTGGGACATATTTACATATGCTTATTTGTCATCTGTATATCTTCTACGGTGAGGTGCCTGTTAAGGTCTTTGGCCTAATAGAAACAGTGGTTTTTCTTGTTAATTTTAAGAGTTCTTTGTATATTTTAGATAATAGTCCTTTATCAGATGTTTTTTGGAATATTTTCTTCCAGTCTGTGGCTTGTCTTACTCTCCTGACATTGTTTTTTGCAGAGAAGTTTTTAATTTTAATAAAGTCTATCTCATTAATTCTTTCTTTCAAAGACTGTGCCTTTCTGGGGAACCTGGGTGGCTCAGTCGGTTAGGCGGCCAACTTTGGCTCAGGTCATGATCTCGCGGTCCGTGAGTTCAAGCCCTGCGTCGGGCTCTGTGCTGACAGCTCAGAGCCTGGAGCCTGTTTCAGATTCTGTGTCTCCCTCTCTCTGACCCTCCCCCGTTCATGCTCTGTCTCTCTCTGTCTCAAAAATAAATAAACGTTAAAAAAATTTTTTTTAAATAAATTAAAAAAAAAGACTGTGCCTTTCATATGTCAAAAGGCATTGCCACAACCTAGATCATCCAGTTTTTCTAAGTTGTTTCCTAGGAAGTTTACGGTCTTGCATTTTAGATTTCAGTCTATGATCTATTTTGAGATGATTTTTGTGAAGGGTATAAAGTGTCCATATTCACTTTTTTTTTTGCATGTCATTGGTCCAGTTGTTCCAACACCAATTATTGAAAATACTATTTTTGTTCCATTGTATTGTCTTTGCTCCTTTGTTGAAGATTCATTTGGCTTTATTTATGCAGGTCTATTTCTGGGCTATTCTGTTGCACTGATGTATTCTCTTTTACTTTGCCAATGTACTATCTTGATTACTGCAGTCTCATAGTAAGTCTTGAATTTGGGTAGTATCTCTCCTCTAACATTGGTGTTTTTGTTTTGTTTTTTCCTTTAATACCGTGCAGGCTTTTGTGGGTCTTTTGCCTCTCCATAAACTTCAGAATCAGTTTGTTGATATCCACAAAATAACTTGCTGGATTTTGACTAAGATTATATTGATTATAATCAATAGATAAGTTGGGAAGAACAGACGTTGTGACAATATTGAGTCTTCCTATCCATGACCTTGAAATAGCTCTCCATTGATTAGTTCCTCAATTTCTTTGGTTAAAGTTTTGTTGTTTTCCTCATGTAGGTCTTGTACCTATTTTGTTAGATTTATACCTAAGTATTTCATTTGGGGAAGTACAAATATACGTGTAATGTGTGTTTAATTTCAAACCCCACGTTTTAATCGGTAGTATATATTAAGGAAAGTGGTTGACTTTGTATATTAACCTTATATCCTGTAACCTGGCTATCATTACTTATTATTTCCAGTTCTTGCTGCTGGTTCTTTCAGGTTTTCTACATGGATGATCATGTCATCTGTGAACACAGTTCTCTTTTTCCTTTTCAATCTATATTCTTTTTTATTTTCTTTACGTGTTTTATCGAATTAGCTAGAATTTCCAATACAATGCTGAAAAGAAGTGGTGGGAGAAAAGATCCTTGCCTTATATCTGATCTTAAAGAGAAGTTTTTCACAATCAAGTGATGATTTTGGAAGTTTTTTGTAAATATACTTTATCAGGTTCAAAGCTCCATTTTTAATGGAGTCCACTTTACATGGTGGTCCACTTTACATGTAAGAGGCTTTTAATTTGCTTGCTCTTTACAACTTTTAAAAAATTTAAGAGTTCAGAATTCACATCATTTAAATTTTATTTGTTAATTTAATGACTTCTTTAGAAGTTTGCTAAACTCACATTATCTTAATTTTAGGTCAGATTTAAACACAATTAAAATTAATAAACTAACAGAAGTCATAATTTAATAAGGAAAAGCAATGGGCTTACAATGAGTATCTTTTGTAGACCCTGTACTCCTATACATCCTTATCATAAGCATAACTTCAGGTCAAAATACTTTTGTTCACTCCTTAGTCAAGGACATTCACTACTGCAGTCAAGATGGACCTACAGTATCTTAGGAGTTAAGGTGGTGGTACAGTGGGATGCTGAAAGGCTGGCTCTGGAGCCAGTGGGCATGGTTTCACCCTTGTCCTACTGCTTACTAGCTATGTGACTGGGAAAGTTATTTAATGCTCTAGTTAAGTGAAATAATATCTACTTCAAAAGGATTAAATCAGTTATTATACATAGTTCTCAAAACGATGTCTACAGTATAGCATATATTGTAAGAGTATTACTATTATTATTAAATGATGGGGACTAAAGTACCTGCATAAATAATTCAGGTAAAACCACCAAATCACCTAAGTTTTCAGACTTTACAACCTCATATTAATATGATCAATGTAGAAATTACATAATATCAAGGTACTACAGTGATTGGCTAAAAAAGCCAACTTGTGTGGCTGCGGGAGATGAGAGAAACTGTACATGAATTTAACCAGCTATGAGCTCAGTTATTTCTTCTGCCCTGGGTGGACACAAAGAAATGACAATTTTAAAGGTTAATTGATTTCTCTTAACCTGTCACCAGCAATAAACAAACAAACTAGACCAGGATCATTTCATTTATGTGGATAATCTACATCTCCCTCTGGGAAAGTTAATGAATTTAGGAAAGAGAAAGAAAATAAGAGAAGTATTGACCCCCTTTCCCAAAGCAAAGTGTGCATCAAACATATTTTCCCTTGCTTAGTTCTACAGTGTATCTGCTTCCATAGCCGGACATTTCTTTTACGAGGTACAATAGGAGGTTAATGGATCAAATGAGCAGATGGTAATATTCTGGAAAATAATGATAATACTTACACCACCGCCAGGGTCTCAACCCTGCTGAGTGATATGGTAACTCAGCAGTGGGGAATTGTTCCTGGGGGTACACAGACAATCTGTAGTGTTGCTTCCATTAAGTGGCTGAATGATCAGCTGCTAAACACATATACACACACACAAACACACACACACACACACACACCCCTCACACAAGAACACATTTTGTGTAATACACTATTAAAAACAATTCTTCTAAAGAATGCCCAGGGACTGTTAACTCTTCAAGTCACCAAATGTCTAAGGACCGTCACCTACATGCTTAGTAATACTGCAAAGTACTTCTCAAAATGTTATGCTTAAAAGTTCATAAAATAATCTTAGACATTGTGTAAGCAATGAAAAACATGTTGTGTATTTATTTGCAGTGCATAAGAAAAAAACTGCTCAGAAAAACCATAATTTCATAAATATTGCTTAAGATAAAGTGAAAGTAGGAATATAAGTTTTTAAAAAATGTCGCAGGGGAGGATCAGACAAGTTCACTTAGATGCGTTCCATCCTAAATCTCCAATAAAATGATGGTAAATAGATGTTTTACAAGAACAAATCTTCAAGGATGAAGGAAGAGAAGAAAGAGCAATAGCAACATAACTGATGATCTGAAATCAGAAAGACTAGGGAAAGCTTGTGTACTCAGTCCTGGGAAGCTGAGTCTGGTGGCAGCACACTGAGGAAGCTAAGGAACAACTCACTCTTCACCGCAGAACTCACACAGATCAGGAGTTGGTAGTACAGAAACTTCTAGCAGAGTAAGAGACAGTGGGGAAAAAAAAAAAAACTGAAGATTGCATTGCAACTTTGCTCAAAAAGAACTTCGATGTCCAGATTCTTTCTTATACTTTACATAGCCAGGCAACTGCTAAGGACACACCTCTGCAAAAGACAGGAGGATTCAGGTCCAAAAATGAATGAATGAATGAATGAATGAAAAACGAATGAACATGTCTATGAGCAATAAGGCAAAGATAAAGGCAGAGATACTTTAGAAAAACAGGGAATAAGTGAAGGCTTACATATGAATGATGAGATTACAAAAGACTGGAAAATTCTTCCTTGGTGATTTTGACCAACCTGACTAAATGTAATGATCCTGGGGTTCCCTAATAAAGAAGCCCGGCCAACGCACATTTGAAAATTATCATCTGCATCTAAGAATTTCCAACCACGTTTGGTACCACATCGTTAAGTTTGAACAGACAGAAAAGGATAATCAGATGTTTTGGAAACAAACAAAAACAAAACAAAACAAAAATACACAAAACAACAATGAAAACAAACAGAAAAACAATCAGGACAAAACAGAGATGATGCACAGAGGAAACAACTTCAAAAATATTAGTATCTTCTGAGAGAGAATAGGAAATATTTCATTTATGAATCAATGACTGGATGATATAAAAAGAACATTTAGAGAACTAAATGTGACAATAATAATCAAGACGGTATGGGGATATGTCAAGAATCATAAAAGCAGTACGTGCGTGACTAAAGTGGGGTTACGTGTATGGCCTATTATACAATTAGATTTGGGCCATAAAAAAGGTGCCATCTGCAGTATTATTGGTGCTGGAGAGTATACATCTATTGGGGCCCACTGGAAGGTTCCTTGAGGGAGGAGGGGTGTGCAATGAGCCATCAAGAGTATCTACTGCTGTGACAGGTAGAGATGGGCTCAGGACTCTCCTTTTAGAGAAAATGGCAGTGACAAAAGAAATTTTTAAAATGTGGGAGCACCATAAAGAGAAACAGAAAATATACAAGAGTCATGTATTTGGAGAAAAGAGGGATGGAAGGAGAAAACTGGAAAGAATAATCAGTAAATTTTGTTAAGGACTGAATAAGAGGGGCCTGGGGCACTTCCAGATGGAGGCATGTAACAGAGTCAGTAGTGTGGCAGTGGAATTCTGGAAAGAAGTCAGATCTGGGGATAACCACTGAGTTATTCATATGGAATATTATTCTACTTTCCTTCTTTCCCTCCTTTGCTTCCTTTTCTCCAACAAATATTTACTGGACCTGTAGATCTAATAAGGTGAATAAGATCTCTGCACTTAACAAAGCTTTCATTCTTACAGGATGAAGGCCCTAAATGAGATTAAAAGAGAGAGAAACACAGAGAGAGAGAGACCCAGAGATAACGTTTCCAAGTAAGAGGAATATGATACTGAAGACAATGATGATAGCAACATTTCTATAGTGTCAGACTTGGTTTTAAGCATTTCTTCCCCTTACTACTCAGATGTGTCTGCAAACAAGCCACACCTATATCACCTGGGAGTCTGTCAGAAATACAAACTTTCTGGGGGCGTCTTGGTGGCTCAGTAAGTTAAACCTCCCACTCTTGATTTTGGCTCAGGTCATGATGTCACGATTCCTGGGATCTAGCCCCGTGCTGGGCTCCAAGCTGGACAGCGAGGAGCTCGCTTGGGATTCTCTCTCTCTCCTTCTCTTTCTGCTCCTCCTCCACTTGGGCACACTCTCTAATTAAATAAAATCACTAAAAAAAAAAAAAGAAATACAAACTTTCTGGTGCCGTCTGAAATGACTGAATCAGAATCTACATTTCATCAAGATTCCCATTTGATGGTACATGTTATAGTATTAGAAACACCACATTATGCAGTTTTGTTCTATTTTTGAGAGACAAAGCATGAGCATGCACATCAGCAGGGGGAGGGGCAGAGAGAGAAGGGAACAGAGGATCTGTAGCAGGCTCTGCTGACAACAGTGAGCCCGATATGGGGCTTTAACCCACCAACCATGAGATCATGACCTGAGCCGAAGTTGGACGCTCAACCGAGCCACCCAGGTGCCCCATTACACAGTTTTTCCTCAGTAAATCTACATAAATCCATTGAGGTAAATATTATCACTGGCTTCATTCTAAAGATGAAAAAAACTGAGGTATGTTGGCATTAAAGAATTTGCCCAAGATCGTTAGCTCGTAAATGCCCAAGTTGGGATCTGAAGCCACACCATCTCGCTTGGGTATCAATGCTCAGAATCACTACGCAATATAGTCTCTCACTGTTATCAGAGCACTAAATTTTGGCAAAAACTCTTATGTTTAAAAAAAAAAGTTTCAACATTTTCTTTATTTTTGAGAGACAGAGACAAAGTGTGAGCAGGGAAGGGGCAGAGAGGCAGAGGGAGACACAAAATGTGAAGCAGGCTCTAGGCTCCAAGCTGTCGACACAGAGCTCGAACCCAAGAACTGCGAGATTGTGACCTGATCCGAAGTTGGTTGCTTAACCGACTGAGCCACCCAGGCACCCCAAAACCTCTTATATTTAAGGACAGAAGCATAGGACAAGTATTCTAATTGCTAAAGTAAGGAAAGATTTATGAAGAAAACCAGAAACAGAAGGGTTTAAGAAATATTCGAGTTCATAAAGGAAAAGATCACAAGCCACTTGTTCATCAAAAAAAGATAAAGTCCAGTCCATTGAAGTTGCCGGTTAGGAAGTTAGTGATGTTCAAGAGGGGGGTGCAGGTGAAAGTCCCAGTGCAAAACATGGGGGTGGCGCTGCCTAGGAAGTGATGAGCACAGACTTCTCATTCAAAAGCAGCTCCCAAAGGGCACCATCGGTGTCCACAGTAAGACAAGCAACTGACAAAGCAAGAGAATCGGTTCTGCTGAACGGGAACATTTTCCCTCACCTGGAGGACTAACGCCCTACCCCCTAAGGTTCACTCCTCTTTCCAACACAACCTCACAGCTAAATTTTCTCTCTCCGGTTTGCTTATACAAATGTCAAGCTGAACATCTAAGTTAAAGGGATTTTTATTGGTGTTGAAGCATTGCACAGATTAAATGAAAGAGGGAAATATAATCTGCTTCTGTCCACAAATCCACCTTAGTAAAAGTGTGGGGAAAAGAGGTTTTCAGCAACTTTCTGATCTATTTAAACTTCAAAACACTTTACATTATAGCTACTCTCCACATGTCTGCCCTTCTCCTGCCTCCAAACTTTAGTATGTTTCCCAGTGAAGTTTAAAGTCAGGTGAAAACAATAGTGAATAGCGTTTTGCTGCTGTGCCCCCTCATATGCTAATTTTGCAGGTGTGCGTGCAACCTTACAGTGCTGGGCTCCTCGTGTTCATTTTGGAGACATACCCTTTCTTCTCTTCTACATGTAAATATGTTAATTTCTGAGGAAACTATTTGTGATATCAGGGTGCTAGACGCCAAAAAAAAAAGGTCTTTTAAAATGCTGCATTCATATTGCAAACAGCAATGTCACAAAGAAGTCTGCTGGAAATCACGTCATTCACCGGCATAAGAAAACAGTAAAACAAAGTATTTTGTGGGTAGAATGATATATTCTTAAAGCTACAATTTTTTTCCCGCTAACATACTTTAAATATCTATGGACGATGTGAATTTTAGGCAGTTAATTGGTTTAACTGGATTAATCCAATAAGAAAGACAGGTGCATCCTCGAATACTTCATTTCTTGTCCAACACTGAAACTGTCAGGACCTTTCACATGGAAGAGGGGTAGGAAAGCTGTGGTCTATTGGCCACATCTGTTTTTGAAAATAAAGTTTTATTGGAATACGGCTGTGCCTATTTCTTAATGTTTTGTCTATGGCTGCATTTACACTATAATCACAGGTTTGAGAAGTTGTAATCTATACCATAGAGCTAATAATTCCTGAAATATTCACTATGGACCCTTTACAGAAAAAATCTACCAACACCTAGGTAGACAATATAGAGGGGAGACATGGGACAGAAGACAGAGTACTGGCTATGAGACTTTTTCTTTTTCTAAAATATGGACTAAAGTTTGTAAAAAATAGTTGTCTCAACCCCCCACATTTACCTCCAATTCCTTCCAAAGTCCTAGTGAAATGTTAGTAGAGATACGCAAGAATAATCCACCCGTAATAGCAGAGAAAAAGGAAGTATGTAATCAGCAAGCCAGAAACTTTGACAAATTTCTGCAAGACAGCAGTTAGATGGGTCTTAGTGATATAAAAGTTAGACTAGCTAAGAGACAAAAGAGCCTGCAGTGGAGGTGGGCACAATGCTTCCTGATGGAGTCCCCCAGAGGCCCAGCAGATAGAGGGAGTGCAAGCAAACTTGGAGCAGGAATTAGAATGATTACTTAAAGGACTTATTATGGGGGGGGCATCTGGGTGGCTCAGTTGGTTGAGCATCCAACTTCGGCTCAGGTCATGATTTCTTGGTTTGTGGGTTCAATCCCTGCGTCGGGCTCTGTGCTGATGGCTCGGGGCCCAGAGCCTGCTTCAGATTCTGTGTCTCCCTCTCTCTCTGCTCCTCCCCTGCTCACACTCTGTCTCTCTCAAAAATGAATGAAGATTTAAAAAAAAAAGACTTACTATGCACAGACTATGCATAGTCTCCCCCTTCAATTTCCTATTCTGTTCAGTTGGCTGCAGCAATAAATCCCTTTTTAAGCCTCAAGTAGGACTTTCTTATAAGAAAGATTCATCTCTCAAGGGTCCATTAGCGTGGTTAGCACTAGAGAGAGATATAAAACAAGTATAATGTCACTGGACCACTGGGGTAGAAAAGGAAAGGCAGCTGGATCGGGAGATGGGATGTTTCCCCATGTAGGGGATATTGGACGTTTATGACTGCTCTGAATCTCTCAAGCACTTTCTCTACTTTGCATGGTCCCCTATATTGTGAATACTGCTTCCCGGGGTACAATTTTTAAAGCCCTTATTTTCTACCCTACATTGCAACTAGAATGTAGATATATGACTAGTTCCCCAATCGGTTGTATCCGTACAAGACTCCGATTTGGGCGTGACTACACAAAGAAGCGAGTTGGGCATAGGGCGTGAATTTGGGCTCTACAGTGCAGGTGACAGCTGTTCCCCAATTAGGCCTCCTTCAGTGAGGTTCTTCCAATTGTTTGTTTGTTTGTTTGTTTCTAAGGGTTTCTCCTAGAAACTGAGCCTCCAACTCTCTTCAACAATTAGCTGAGTTATTTAATATCTCTTAATAAATCCCTTCTAAATTAAACTAACTGAAGTGGATTCTGTGTTCTTCACCTAAGAATTCCAGCAAATAAAACCTTGAAATGAAATGTTCTTTAGCTTGGTGCCAGTGGTAGCCCTGAGCCTGGCTATAGGCTTCCTGTCCACACACCCCTAAAGCAAACTCTGTACCAGGACAGGTTCTTACCCCTACACAGATTCAGCCTTCTCTTTAAGAGTAGGAGACTTTGCTTGACAACCACTAAAGAAATGCGGGCCACACAGCACACCGTCAATATAGTTCTTCATTGGTAAATATGAATAGTCAACCAAGGTTCACTTGGTATTGGAGGAAAACTCCCAACTTCAAAGAGGGAGATCAAAGTGGGCGAGAGAAGCATGCACCCAGAGGGTACAGATATAATGTGCTTTCTAATGCTTTTTTAAAAACGCTATTTATTTGCCTCTTAGAAATTTGAAGAACGAATCATCTGTAATAAGACAAGCACTGTAAAAAACGATCAATTAGACAGCAAGAAAGAGATCCAGGAAATGAATAAAATGGTTGCAAAATAAAATGTAGACTAAAGAGACTAATAACAGAATGCGAACAGATATAGGACATATTTATAGTAAGTAATATAAATTCAAGGAAAATCCCTAGACCATGGTCCAAAGGATAAACAAATGGGAAATATTAGAGGAATGTTAAGATACATAGGGGATAGATACAGAATGTCCAAGCCTAATCTAAAAACCAAAGATAAGAGAACAAGGACAATAAAGGGAGAAAATAATCAAATAGAAGAAAATTTATCTCAAGTCTTCAGAACTGATGAAAAAATTTCAGGCATACAGATTTTGATGATATTTCGGCACTCCACTGAAAGAGTATTTTATTTTATTTTATTTTTTAACATTTATTTATTTTTGAGACAGAGAGAGACAGAGCATGAACGGGGGGAGGGCCAGAGAGAGAGGGAGACACAGAATCTGAAGCAGGCTCCAGGCTCTGAGCTGTCAGCACAGAGCCTGATGCGGGGCTCGAACTCACGGACCGTGAGATCGTGACCTGAGCGAAGTCGGACGCTCAACCGACTGAGCCACCCAGGCGCCCCAGAAAGAGTATTTTAAATCACCCCCAAAGAAAGCATGTCAGCTGTAAAAGAATAAGAACCAAAATGGCATCAACATTCTTTCTCATCATCAACATTTCATATTAGGAAAAAAACAGAACGATAATAAGCATCAATTAAAAGTGACATGGAAGAATTCTTTCTAAAAACAAAAGCAAAACAAAAATAAACAAACTTGAAAATCTATTTCAGCCAGAAGAGGAATCCAACAGAGAGAAATCATGGCATCTTAGAAACAATGGAACAACTTTAGAAGTAAAGTGAAAAATAACAACAACAATAAAGAATCAAAGAATGGCAGTCAGGAGGCATGTGGGGGTTTGGGTAAAGAATGTCTTCAGGAAGAGTCTCCACTCCATGGATGTGATAGTAAGATGAAGGTATGTGTTCTCCATCAACTACAATAGCAAGACTATCAGAAACTAGGCAAAAAAAACCCTTTAAAGTCATGTTCTAAATATGGAGCAAATATGGGGTGTCATCTTGTGTAACCAGTCATGTATAAGAATGAAGAATACACATTTGACACATCCTCTTGAGATCAAACTTTTTTTTCATTTTTTATCCTAAAATTAATAATACTAATATAATCAAAATGTTTTAAATTCTATGTATAAAATTTTCAAAGTTTTATATCAACTAAGGGTAAACATTGAAGAATTAATTATGATCATAAAATGAGATGTAAAAGATGTAGTTCTGACATGTTAAGATTGGTAGGAAGAGGAGGAGGAGAAGGAGAAAGGAGTGGGGGTGAGGGGAAGGAGAAAAGACAGGACAGGGAGACACTTCCTTACATTACTTCTTTATATTACTTAGTAGGACAGTCCAGAGTGTAGGATAAAGAAACACTGGGTTAAGTATATTAAGTACAATTGTTAAAACAATATTATTAATAAAAACAGAAAGTAGAAGGAGTAGGGGAGGATATCAGAATTAAAATTGCTAACATTCCTAATTTTTCTTGTCAGGCAGTCAACAGAAACTGTATGTCTTCATCAGTTTAAGATGCTATGACAAAACATCATATACTGGGTGACTTAAACAACAGAAGTTTCTCACAATTCTGGAGGCTGGGAGATTCAAGATCAAGGTGCCAGCAGATGCAGTTCTTGGTCTTTTTTCCTGGCTTGAGGAAAGCTGCCTTCTCAGTGCACCCTCACATAACACAGGATGTTCTAGTGTCCTTTCATCTTCTTACAAGGCACAAATCTGATCGTGGAGAGACTACCCTCATGACTTCATCTAAACTCAATTACCTCCCAAAGGCCCCACTTCGACCTTCAACATAGGAATTTTTGGAAGACACAAATTTTCAGTACATAATACTCTACAAACACAGTAAGTCAATGTGTATCAATTATACTTTGTTAAAAAAAATATCAAAAGCATATGAATTAATACATTTATTTTAAATGATTGGACTAACCACCAAGAAGGCTCTGGAAATACTTCAAGACCACGGTGTTGCGGTGTCTTGCGGTGTTATTTAAAATAGCCAAGAAATGCAAACAACCCAATTGTCCATTAATAAATGAATGGATAACAAATACAATGGGATATTAGTCACATGAAGAATGGAATCTTGCCATCTGCAACATGCATGAAACAAGAAGGGGTAATGCTAAGTGGAAAACGTCAGTCAGAGAAAGACAAATACCATATGATTTCACTCATATGTAGTATTTAGGAAACAAATGAACAGAGAAAAAATAAGACAAACAGAAAAAGAGACTTAAATACAGAGAACTGGTGGTTACCTGAGGGGAGGTCGGAAGGGTGAAAGAGGTGAAGTGGATTAAGAGTACACTTAACTTGATGAACACTGAGAAACGTAAATGATTATTGAATCATATTGTACACCTGAAACTAACATAACCCTGTACGTTCATTATATTTCAATAAAAAATAAAGACAATGGTCTCTAAGTAGTGGCAGTAGAAGTAGAAATTCAACAGAGGAAAACTTTTTGGCTTTTAATTTTTTAACTTTCTGTGTTGTTGAAATATTTTTATACTATGTACATGCCTTATTTTATAACTTAAATAAAGCAGTGAAGTAAAATAAAAGCCATATTTTTGAGAATAACCAGAGCAAGATTTAGATATTTGAAACTGTAAAGACCAAAAAACAACATGATTAGGATATATATCATAAAGATGTAAAAAAAAATTAAATTTTGTTATGTTTGGGCAGCCAACAATACAGTTGACGCTTAATCAACACAGGGGTTATAGGTGCCAACTTCCTACCCTCAGTCTAAAATTCATCTATAACTTCCAGCTTCCCCAAAACTTTACTATTAATAGCCTACTGTTGACTGGAAGCCTTACCAATAACATAGTCGATTAACACATATTTTGTATCTTATATGCATTATATATTGTATTCTTACAATAAAGGTAGAGAAAAGAACATGTTATTAAGAAAGAGAAAATACATTTCCAGCACTAAACTGTATATATAAGAAAAATTAATGTGTAAGTAGACCAGCACAGTTCAAATCTGTGTTAACTCAAGCGTCAACACAGATTTATTAACACAGATGATAAAAAAAAAAATCCCAAAATGTTTTGTTATACATTTTTTAATGTTTATTTATAATTTTTGAGAGAAAAGGAAAGAGAGAGACTATGAGCAAGCAGGGGAGAGAGAGAGAGAGAGGAAGACACAGAATCTGAAGCAGGCTCCAGGCTCTGACCTGTCAGTACAGAGCCTGATGTGGGGCTTGAACTCACAAACTGCCAGATCATGACCTGTGCCAAAGTCAGATGCTCAACTGACTGAGCCACCCAGGCGCCCGTTATTACACATGTATATCTTAGAAAAATATTGTGAAAGTTGACAAGTCTCAACGTGTACTGACATGAAGAAAATTATTCCTGGGTGTCTTGTTGGGTAACAATCATATTCCATCTCTTTCTAATAAAAACCAAGCTTCTTTTGTGACGTTTCCTATTTTCTAAATCATTTGATCTACTATCCCCATTTAACATCCTCAATCCATTAATATTACATCTTTCTTCCCAGCCATCAGGCCATTCCTACCTTCATTTGCATCCTTACGTAGTTTAGAGCCCATACGTGATTGTTACATTCACTGACTTCTAATTGCTCCCAATTCCCCTGTGGCTTTCTACTGTCTTCATGGTTTCTCCTTTATTCCTCAAAGACTTGGGGGTCCTGGGTTCTCTCTTTTTCTTTATTCCTCCATTTCTGCCATCCATCTAGATATAGGAGTCCATGTAAATGACCCATCTAATATGGCTCCTTTGATTCTTGACTTTCTCATCTCCAGTGACTGTTTTCCTCCTATCACCTCAGCCACCGCATCCCCACAGTGAGATCCTGGACTTCCAACACTTGAAACTGCTCAGTCTCCAAAGTCATTTGTTCAATCAGTCCACTCTCTCTAACAATAAGTTTAAAGGGGGAATGGATGGATGTAGCCTTTTTGTCCCTTTCCCCCTTCCTGCTGGTTGAAATGGAATACCATCTTGGACCAGAAAATGGAAGTCGCATGAGAGAGAAGATGGCATACCAAACAGAAGAGGTCTGCAGAAACACTATCAGTCTCAACTGGAGACCAAGTAATTTGAGAGAGAAAGCTTATATAAGCTTTTATCATTTTATGTCTAGGTCCACTGAAATTAGATTCCAACTTGCTGATATCACTATAAATTCTTGGTCACCAGTTCAGGTGGTTACTCAACACTACTTGGCAAACTTAACATCATTTTTCTAAGAAGTTATCTCTCTCACACTCCATAACCACCATTCACTGCCTTCTTCCCCATCTCCACACTAATTTCTTGCCTCATACTTCTTAAATACTATTAATATTGCTGTCAAAGCTACTAAATCCTTACTCTTCTTTTCCTTTTTTCTTTCCAATAACTTTGAAGGAAGTGAGGCTCCTGCTAGCAAAGGCCAATCCCTCTATGGGTGCCCAGATTCTTCCTTTCTGCCACCTCAGTTTTCCCCTCCTAATTGCATTTTCAGCCTCTCCTTCTCCCTCCCCACTGCCCTCTTTCCTAGTTCTCTGAAATCAACATTTTAACTTGCTCCAATTGGTGTCAGACTGAAAAAACAACACCCTCCATGCCACCTCTCTTTCTAGCTACTGTTCTCTCTTCTTCTACACATGCTGCTCATCACATTATCTGTACACACTATTACTATTTTCTCACCTTCTATTAAGTAACCAACTTCCTTCAAAGGCAGTGCAGTACTTCAAACCTAAGAACATTGCTCTTGATAAGAAAACATGCACTTGAAAACAATTTTAAATCACTTAAAATAAACCTTTTGTTAATGCTGATATCAAAAATGGTAACAAACAGCCTCCAATTAATAGCCTTTTTTTTTTTTAAATCTTAAACTCACTTGACCTGACATGACTATACTTTCTCTTGACTACTTTGACAACAAAGTACCCTGGCTTTTCTCCTATCTCTCTGGCCATTTTCCATTTCCTTTACCAACCCAGCTCCTTCATATTTGAAAGCTCCCAATTCTTTGCCTTGTCAGTAACCCTGCATTTTGATCTCCTTCCCTCACCCTCTCTTCTTCTCTGTGAGAGAAACTTTTATTCACCCTTCAGGTGTCATTTAAGTATTATGGCCTCACACAAGGCTTGTATAAATTCCCAGTCAAAAAAAATGTCTGCCATGTTTCTTGTGAAGTCTCTGTCTTTGGTAATCTTATATACTCATTTTTGATATTATTTATGTCAGGGCTCACACTCTACCATAAACTCCATAAGGGCAGGAACAGTGTCAGTGTATTCATCACTCTATTTGAGTATAATACATGGAAGAGGTTCTAGAATTATCTCTCGAAAGAATAAATAATTTAGGACTAGGAACATTTTCAGTTACCTCTACCGTAATGCAATTACAGAGAAAGGAGACTCTGTAGGTACACTACTGTTGGATTCATTTTCCATTGTTTTCTCCATCAAAAATCAACAATCATTTTTTTTCTTTTTTGATGGGGGTAGAGGGAGAGTATATTAAAAATCCCTCTACTTTTTGTTCAACTTTATCTGTCAACCTAAAATTGCTCTAACCCATTAATTTAAAAAAATAAGAAGGCACCCAAACTTAGTAGTTAATAGCATGGGCTGTAAGTCAGATGGCTAATTCAAATCCCAGCACTATCATTTTGGAACTGTGTAACTTTGGGCAAGTTCCTTAAACTCTGCCTTAGGATGGTGTGTTATATTTTATTTTGTTGTAACATTTTAGTCATTGCTGTATCCACAGAACTTAGAACAATGCCTGGCATGTAGTTTGTACTCAGTAAGTACTCAACAAATGAATGAATGCACTTTTTAAAGAGACCAAACAAACCTGTCTCAACTGCAACTTTGCACACAGCTCTGCAACAAAATGAAAGGTCTCTGTTTACACAACCCACATCATTTCATCAACTGCAACATGGACAGCCAGAGACATCCATACCAAATCCTCATATGCTAATATTTTCTTCAATTCATGTTTCTCAGTGTTTCAAATATCGTTTCTCCCTAAATCCACCAAGTTTCCCCATTCATCTAGGTTCAATCAAGGAAGCACATCTTGTGAATAAAAATGGAAAGGTATACTTCATGTCTTCGTGGACAAAAATAAGCACCTCAACATACTTGTTTGCTGTGATTGGTAAAACCACAGTCTTTGATAAACACCAGCTGAGTATTAACCACTTAGACTAGTCTTCAACTTGCAGAAATCCTTGGTACCATCTCAACTTAAAATGTCTCAGCAAAACAATCTACTTACTGCTATTCTCTAGTAATATCATGTGTAAGAATCCCAGGAGAACGGAGAAAAATAATTAATGTCTCTCTCTGGAACTTAGAAGGAATAGAAGAGCTACAATGCAGGCGATTGCCAAGACCAAAAAGCATGTTCCGCAAAACTTGGCAAAGGAATCCAAGTTGGCAAAGGAATCAAAACATTCTTACTATGCAGGTTGGGATCATGTTGAATTCATGTCAACAAATAACAGTTCTCTAAGGCCCAGCTCAGCAAATTTATGTTCTTAAAGAAAAGCAATGTGCTATGGACAGTACAGTTATATTAAATGCCTTCAAGTTCATGCAGCACATGGTGAACATTTGTTCTGGTATTTCAAAATTGAACACAGTTTTTTCAAAGTTTTACTTCTAAAGTGGACATAAATCAAACTTCCAGAAGAGGATACAATTCATTCTATTTAAAATTTTAACCCTTCTTGTGGAAGGAAAAAAAAAATTCATGCAATGCAATCATAGTTAGATCATTAACTACTAGCCTTGTCATCAACCTCATCATCAACAGATATTTATTGAGTATACACTATGTGTTGGATGTTATGTTAATCTATGAAGACAAATTTTATTATCTATAGTCAAAGATGATAAAATATGGTTGGAAGAAAAGGAGTTAGTACTTGTCTGTTTATTCCTTCATTTATTTAGTTGCATAGTCATTCTGTCTTTCATTCATTCACTCTGTAGTCTCTCCAATTTGCCAAACGCTCAACCCGGTGCCTGGCATATTGAGGTGAACAAAACTGACATTGTCTCAGCCCTCATGGAACCAGATATTCTACTGAGCATTTTACAAATGTTACCCCACTTACTTAAACCTCAGAGTTACGACTACCAAGAAACTGTTTTCTCCGTGGCAAGGACCATTTGGTGGTCGCTGAAGATCCACACTTTTCCTATATTTTCTTGTCCCCCTTGCAGGTATGTTAGGCTATGTGAAACTTCTTATTTCCACCTGTTCTCTAGAATTAACAAATGTCACTTACACGCGAAGACCATTAAAGCTGGTGTGCTCCCTCCATCTCTAATCACCTACTTACTTGTGCCCATGAAGGCCACATGCTCAAATGGTTCTGCCACAAAATGGAAGGGGCCTGCAGCACTGGTTAATAAATGGAAGAAGTTGCCTTGGGAAAATCACTGGACCTGCACAGTAATATACATGAGCAAGAAGAAAAAAACGTGTATTACGTTAAGCCACTGAGACATCCGTTTAGTTGTTACCACAGCAAATCCTAACTCGTACACCTTCACTCTTCCTAATCATAATTCCTAAGATTCTGAGATCCACATTAAGATGGAAGCTGTTTGTCTCATGAATCCTCAGGCATTTTATTGGTAATTGGTCATCTCAAATGTCAAAGTCCAGAATTGTGTGGGCAATGTTGAAAAAAAGATTACCAGGAAAAATAGCCGCTTATCTGAGGAGTTTCTATTGTGTCGCACAATGTTATCTCATAATCTTGTAATCCAAATTGTTCATATCCATAACTCTTAGCTCTTCATACCATAGCTCTAATTCCTAAATTTATATACCAACTGGGATAAAAAAAAAAACTATTCTTCACTTTTTTCATCTCTATGCTATTTTTACATAAAGTCAGAACAAATTCAGGAACTAGAGTCAAATTTGCCTATCAAGATATTTGACTCTAATTAACTGGGAAGATAAGATGAAATGAAAGCCAATATGCACCTGTTTGATCATCCAGAGTGATAATGCCTTATGAAACAAATCAGCCAATAGAAAACTTACCGACATCTCAGACCTACTTATAATGAGAATCATAGGTCTATACGATTATCCAAATTATAATTCAATATTCAAAATACACTTTTGATGTATGCAGCATTATTTCACATTTTAGCAATAAGGAAACTGAGGCTCAAAGAGGTATTACCTACCTGGTGAGTAGATACAAACCAGGTGTACCCAACTCCTTTTCTAGGGTTTCATGTAATACTGAAGAGGATAAAAGCAACGTGAGAAGAAATGAAATATATCTGACTCTGTTGGCTGGTTAACACAGCAGCCATCCCCAAACCTATTTCCCTGCATCCACTAATGGGGCTAAAAAAGCTAAATATCTACTTTGCCAGCCACCCTAGCAGCCACCTGTCCAATGAAACATAGAATTCTAGGAGGTATGTTAGAGAAAGTTCAGATTTCCTAATGACTGAAATAGAGCAGCTGGTGAAGCCACTGTCCCTCTTCCTGCTCTAAGCACAGATGTGAGGCCTGAAGACAGAGCAGCCATCTTGCCATGAACAGCAAGCCAAGACACTAAAGATAGAAAGCCCCTTGATGACATTATCAACCCACCGTACCAGCTCTGGATTACCTACCCTTAAACTTACAGTTATATCAGATTTAATAAAGGAAGATACAGAGAGAGAGAGAGAGAGAGAGGGAGGGAAAACTTTTTTAAAAATCCATGTGTATTTACTGTATCAGTATTCTACTGTTATGTCACAAACCATCCCAAAACATAGTAGTTTCAAACAGCTGCCATTTATTAATGCACGACCAGCAATTTGGGCTTGGTTCAGTTGGTAGTTCTTCTAATTTGTCTTGGTTCATTCATGTGGCTGTCCTCAACTGGCAGCTCAACTGGGGCTGGATGATATGAAATGATTTTACCTTGCCTAGACGTGCATGGTGGCAGTCAGCTGGGTCATGTGTCTCCGGCAATTTAGTCCAGACTTCTTCACACAGTATCAGTATTACAAGAACGCTGGTCTCAGAGCACAAGTTCTGTTAGCACAAGTTGTGTCACATTTGCTAATGATTAACTGGCTAAAGCAAATCACATGGCCAAGCTCCGAATCAGTGTGGGAGTGGACTACACAAGTGTATGCAAACAGCGGGGGGAGTGATTCACTGGCAGCCATTATTCTAATAATCTATCAGTTTGCTTTATGTTATTCGCATCCTTAATATTAACAGATTTTATAGCCTGTGTGACAAATGAGTGTCTCATTCTAAATCACCCAATCTTATTTAATATAAACTATCATCGGTATTTCAAATTTTATTTTCTCATATCTCTATGGAATGGATCCTTATCCACCTATTTTAATGTTGGAACATGTGGCTAAGACATGCAAAATCAAGAGCAAACTCTACTAGTTCGTTGGTGGAGCGACTTATCGCCAAGGACCTCTTGGCTCTGTAAGCAGTGTTTATTTATTTCTTTTTTAGAAAACGTTTTATCCCTCAGCTTTACTGAGATTAGACCAAAAAAAAAGCTATATATTTAAGGTTAAGAAACTGATTTTTTGATATACATATACATTATGGAATAATCACCACAAACTTAAATATCATATCACCTGGCATAATTTTTCTGGTATGTGTTAGATCACTTAAGATCTAGTCTTTTAGGGGTGTCCGAGTGACTCATTTAACTAAGTGTCTTGACTTAAGCTCAGGTCATGATCTCTTGGCTCATAAGGTTGAGCCCCGAGTAAGGCTCTGATCTGTCAGCACAGGCTGGAGCCTGCTTCTGATTCTGTCTCTCCATCTCTCTCTGCCTCTTTCCTGCTTGTGCTCTGTCTCTCTCTCTCTCAAAAATAAATAAGCATTAAAAAAATATAGTATTTTAGCAATCTTCAAGTATATTATATAATATTGTTAACTAGAGTCAAATTGTTGTACATTAGATAGAACTTATCCATCTTGTGTAAATAAAACTTTATACTATTTGACCAACATTTCCCCATTTCTCTCTTCCCCTAGCTCCTGGCAACCAGCATTCTATTCTCTGTTTCTATGAGTTTGATTATTTTAGATTCTGCATATAAGTGAGATCATGAAGTATTTGTGTCTGGCTTAATTCATTTGGCATTAATGTACTCCAATTTCATCAATGTTGTTGGAAATGGCAGGATTTCTTTCTTTTATAAGAATGAATAATTCTCTGATGCTCCTTATGGGATTATTCGCAATAGCCAAGATATGGAAACAATCTATATGTGCACTGATGGGGGCACAATGATGGTGGCTCAGTCAATTAAACATCTGGCTCTTGATTTTGGCTCAGGTCATCATCTCACAATTCGTGTGATCGATCCCCATATCAAGCTTTGTGCTGACAGCGCAGAGCCTCCTTGGGATTCTCTCTCTCTCTCTCTCTCTCTGCTCCTCCCCCATCCTCTCACTCTCAAAATAAATAAACATTTTAAAAATATATAAATAAATAAATTCCATTTATGGATGAATGTACAAGGAAATGTGATACACACACACACACACACACAAACACACACACACACATTATTCAGCCATAAAAAAGATGGAAATCTGTAAGCAGTGTTGACCTTCCAGCAGATAGCTAATGGCTCATAAAAGATAATGGAAATGGGAAAACAATGTGGCAATGACAGATGAAACTTCCCAAAGATGGGGAGATCACATACAAACTGGAGTAAATGGGTCAGGAAATGTGAACAATCTCTCTCACACTGTAATTAGCAGAAATTATTCCTTCTACCTAAATAAGACTGCAATATTATGGTGTCATGAGTTAATTTTGAACTTAAAAAGAGATGCGTGGAACATATGTGCATTTAGCTAATAGAAATTCTATATCCTGGAAGAAAAAAAATGAAAATAGCAGTGACTGGTTCATTCAATCACCTGCTCGGTAAGTACAGAACTTAGAACTAGATGAGATAAAAAGCAGGAGTCCTCTGGCTCAACTCATGCTACGGTGCATCATTCAGAACATGGAAGTCTTGGAATGTAAAATTTTTTTTTAAAGAGGAAATTTGCTGTTGTGAAATTTCTCTCTCTGAATATGTACATATTTTTCCTTTTCTTTCTCTCTTTTTTTTTTTTTGGCTTATTCACAGACTTTAGGATGTCTAAGCTCTGGAATATAGTCACTACCAAAGTGTTCTAAACTTTCACTTTACTTAGAATAATTTTTTTAATATGCCATATCATGCTCTATGTGGTGAATTATAGCAGCCAGGATATTGTTAATGCCACTGCTACCACTAACTTTGCTCTCCAACCCAACCTTATTTTGGGGGAGGAGTAAAAGAAAGGAAGTAAAGAGAAACATGAAGGAAGTATCTTGCTGCTAACTCTGTTCTCATAGTTCGACTAAAGACACTGAAATGGCAGGGAAAGATTGCATTCAAATCTTTCATCATGCAAAAAAAGGGGGGGGGGATATCTCACATTTGTCTGACCCAAATGCTAATGTTTAGTCTCTTTGGCAGGGTCTATGATTGGCTCCATATGTTTCCACAATCACAGACACTGTAAGGTACTTCTAGTTCCTTTTCATTCACCCAATTTGTCTTCCATCCCGCCCCGCCACCAATCTTCTAAATTTTCTGACATAGTCAAGGAGTAACAACAGACTTTCCAAATGCCCTTTCCTTTGTTTTCTCTCTAAAATCAACGTCACTGTCATCTCTGCAGGCACTGTGGGGTAAGGAGGGACTTTAAATTTGTTCTGAGAGTATTTAACTTGGCTGGAAAGACATATTTGAATATGTGGTAACTTTCAGACTGACTTTCTACAGAAATTCCTTTCATTTTCTGACAAGAGGACATTAATGGTTGCCTCACAGTCTTAAACTTGCAAGCTAATACTTTCGATATTTAGGAATTCATATGGAATCATAATAAATTCAACCAAAAATTTCTAGGAAGCCGACCAATAGAAAATGCTTTTCAAAATGGCTGTAATTTTCATCATAGGGTAGGAAACTGGTCAGATGGAAAATCACTTCCCAATATAATATATTGGCAAATATCACTTTTTCCAGAATAACCTATTCTCCCCGAATAGTTTACCAAAATGCTATGGAAATTCAGGCCTATGCCTACTGAACATTACGGAAAACTCAACTTTTGTTTAATGTTGTATGTAAACAGGATACAGTTTGAACAATGAAATAGAAAGCAAAAGGCTCAAAAAATCTCTGTCACAGGGATAACCTATTTCAGGGCTCTACTTCTATTTACAAAGTATTTTAGGAGGGAAGTAGATGTTGCGGGAAGTGCTGCAAGCTTTTAAGAAAAGAAGCATTAAAATAAAGTCACAGAGCTGTTCTCAAAGCCAGAAAATTATCTTCTCATGAGGAAAAAGAACCCAAATAGTCTTCTCCGCTTTTCATCTGATGGAGCTTGACTGAACTAACTCGAAATTCAGATTGAGAGTGTAGATGCTCCTGCTTGAAAAGTGAGTAGCTGGTAAATAAATCTCATGGAGACTACAGAGAACTGTTACCAGAAATAAGCTCACTTTACTTAGGACTATGCAGAAAGTTTTTTTTTTTTTAATGCTCAGCAAGTTGAAATGACCTGAAGAGATAGGAAAGCTGTCTACTCTACTCTTCAGATAAAACACAAAAGCAAAGGAGGAAGAACCATCCACTTCTACCCAGTCACAGAGTACAGAATGACTTTCCTCTCAACTTGTCCATTTGTTTCTCCTAGAGTGATGAAAAGTGCAAAGTTCTGCTTAGGTTTGGTGTGACAGCCAAATCAATGGGAACCATTCGCTGTTTTTAAATCCCATAAAAGAAGGTTATAGCTCCTGACCATAAACCTGTGTAGGTTCTGGCAGGCTAATTTTTTTCATGGAGACAGAAAATGTTCCTTTACCTTTATAAGAAAGACCATTTTAAAGAGCATTTCATAGCTACCAATGATAATTGTGGATAATGGGGAAAACATTGCACACATTATTTTCTACAACTTATTACTTTCATGTATTAAGATTATGAAAATTATACAGTTATTTTTGTTTGCCAGTATATAATTACCAAATATCTCTCCCTCAAATGCATATTAAGAGACACAAATATATATACACATACAAACATAAAATAGACATTTCTGCTCACAAACTTGGAACGACATACACCTTCCTGCCTAATTTCCCTTTGATTCTCCTATTTCAAGCATGCAAAATACATCACTGGCACGAAAGACCAACAAGTTTCATATCGCCTGCCAACTCTCTTCCACTGTTAGTGTCTGTCTAGAGCAAGGAGTTGAGAAGGATAGTATAATCAACTGGTCACGACCTCTTTGGTAAGAGCTTACCTATCCCATTTTAGATGGTATTTCCTACATGTTTTTTGCTTCAAGAGAATGGCAATACAGACCTTAGAAGAAAACCCATCAAATAACCCAAACCGGCAGGTGTGAGATCTATTGGCGTTTTGGGTATACAATGGTAAGAAGAAATGTGGAAAAGCAGGTACATCCTGTTAAGATGATCCAATCGGTAGCTGCATCATTCAGTTAAATATTTATTGGCTTATTTCATCACAGCTGAACCCTTTAGACAGACCATAGATATTTAGTTAGCACTGGCCAACCCACTGTGGTCCCTGGAGGCAAATGTTTGTTTGCAGGGTCAATAATCACAAAGAAGTTACACTTTCCTGTCTACAGGTAATGAATCCAGGAACTGTCTCCGAGCCTGACAGTCATTTTAACATCTTAAAGCAACAACTCTAACAGGGCTCAGGCATGGTCAGCAGGGCTGTTTATTCCCTACAGAGCTTACACTCTCCTTAAAGAGCACACTGTCAAGGGTGTAGCGTTTTCACAATCAAGATGACCTTGTTGCATAAAAAGGAGGGATGGGGCCCCTCCACTGCTTTGGTCTTTTCTCTCTAATGCTCCATAGGGTCCTCCAAGTAAAAGTCATAACCTTTTATGACTTCATCTGGAGGCCACCCATGTCCAGAAACTGTTAAAGAAGGTTAACCGCACTGGTCCCTGGAAGGGAATGAATGATGGCTAAGAGGGGAAGGTACAAAAAAATCTCAAGTTTTCTAACTTGATGACCCTACACTTTAAAATCATCAGTTGTTAACAAGTTGTAAGTTTGTTGACATTCAGGAGAATTACAGACTCTCAGTATTTTATTTTGAATCATAAAGCCATTGAATATTAGCATATCAAAAAACTAAGTGGTAACAGCAGGGAGAGAATTCCTTAGGTCTACAACTCTAATCCTCATAATAAAGATAACCCAGACAGAGTAAAGACAGTTTGGCATTCAAACTACGTTTATCATTCCTTACATTTTTTATAGGAGGGTTTCTATCTTGGTGGTATGCCTCCCCGTACTTAGCTTAAAAACCAATAAAATATCATGTTTTGAGAGCACTGTGGTTATACAGCCACCATCTCAGCGTCTGGCTCTTGGTAGGTTTTAGATCAGTGGTAGTCACTATTATTTTATCAACTTTCATGCCAGGGCAGAAGGTAAGCTACGTATCTACAGAGGTCCCTGAGACCTGCCCCAAAAAGCTTCCTTAACCAGGTTTTAATGCCATACGAATTCATGCCAGAAATTAAGTTCAGGTCCTCTGACATAATCTAACTTTTTAGATTTTTTTTTCCAGATCATATCATTCTTCTTCTTATTTCTGCATCTAGAATAGTTCCCTTCCTTCACTTGGTGACCTTCAACTTGTCTACTATTCAGGAGTCAACACAGAACCCACTTCTCCCAAAAAGCTTTCTCCTTGCCACCCTCTTTTCATCACTCAGCATTGATATTACTTTTCGTTTATGTCATCTCAGTCATACCTGTATCATAATACCCACCACAGTTGTGGTGTCACCCTTTGTTTGATGGTCTTCTCCCTATAGTCCTTAAAGGCAGGGACCTTGAATTTATATTTACAGTGCCAGACATGTAATGAGTGTTAAAAAAAATGTAAGCTGAGTAACTAAATGTCAATGCCCTTTTAAACAATATAATCACATTCTTATTCAAGTTGGAACTTTCCTGATCATTTATCTAATGTCTTTGTGAAGATAAAGAATAAAAGATGAAATCTACAGAGCACTTAATACCTGCCAAACACCACACTATGGAACTTATTTATAGGATCTCATTAACTCTCTCAAAATTCCTATAGAGAAGGTTCTATCATGATGACTATTTTACTTTTAAGTTTATTTTTTTATTTTGAGAAACAGAGCACAGGCGTGAGAGCAGGGGAGGGGCGGGGGGGGGGGGGAGAGAGAGAGAGAAAATCTGAAGCAGGCTCCATGCTGCCAGCACAGAGCCCAAAAGGGCCTGATCTCACAAACTGTGAAATCATGACCTGAGCTAAAAATCAAGAGTTGGTCTTTTAACCAACAGAGCCACCCAGGCACCCCCATGATGACTATTTTAAAGAAGGAGAAATTAAGCCCCAGGAAGCAAAGGTAACTTGTCTAAGAATGCAAAATTAGTAAATGGGAGAATCATGATTTATCTGCTCTGACCCCAAAGTTCTTTATTTAGCCACTAAGTCACACTGCCTTCTAGAAAATACCCCGGTTTGTAATTCCACTCGTATTTAAAGTCAACAGCAGCATGCATTAAAATATAAGCCTACACAGGCTCACACACACACATGCCAACAAAATGCTAGAAAGTAAATGAATACATGATGACAGTACTACAGAATTCAGCATAAAAAAAGGCCTTAAAGGCAATCCCATTCAGGACTAGTTTCAGGACTCGTGAATTCTGAAGGCATCTCAAAATCTGCAGGAAGCTGGCAGATGGTAACTGGGAAGGTTTCTGATGATGCTAACTTGCCTTGATTTGATGGGAGGGGGAAACCCACACGCAGACGATCTAAAGGAACTCCAGATGGACTCCAGTGTTTTGGGTGAGGAGGCAGATTGATGGCAGATGAAAATTAACTCCGGAAAGACAGAAATAATATGTGTCAGCAAAGCATCAAATCAACTTTCAGGTGCAGCGTTCTGGATTTTATTTTTTTTAACCTAAGTATAAAAAGTCAGTTCACAGCATCCCACTGTCACAAGAGCATAACATGTGAATTCAAGGGAGTAAATATCACGGAAGGATAACTCTTTCCTTGTAACTTGCATCTGTCAACAGCTGGGCTCTACACTGACCAAATGTTCTACGGAGAAAATAGTTTGGAGATATTTTGGCGTTACTTTGATGATGTTCTTCACCGTGAAAAACCAATTTTCAAAAAGCAAACAGGATGCTGGCCAGAATGTGAAAAGGAAGAGAACCTAACATCGTGTTGGAGAATTACATTTGAGTTCACTGCCTGTGCCTTCGACCCAGAAGTTAAACAGTCCTAGACTGGAAGTTAATAATCTTTTTCTATATAAAGAGCACTATTTGCCCCAGAACCCAAGGACCTTCAAAGACGTACATTGGGAGATGTGGTAATACACGTAAATTGTAGGAGGTGACAAAAATAATATTTTTAGTTTTAGTCGTGGAAGACACTCAAGTTCTATTTTAATATTAACATGGAGGGAGGAAGGGTGAATCCTGTTTTCTGTTTTCTTCGTCTTTCTATGCAGTTTTACAAAGCAAGAGCTAGGGTCACAGAGAGGTAATTGGCAAGTAAACAAAACATATAAAAGGAAATTTTTCCTCTCTGCGGATATAATCGGCTTGTGGCATCCAATGTCACTGAAGGTCAGAGTGGCAAATACTGTGGCTGGAGTTAAAAAGAAAAAAGCTGCAGATTTGAAAATCACCAGTGACAATGGCAATGGGGTAGCTAAGTGAGCGGTGATCAAACCCCAAGCCAAAATAGGTATGAATACCCTTAGAGGTCTTGTTTAGCCTTGATGGACTGTCCCTAAACTGGAAGCCTGACTGGGCTGTGGATATTAGAGGTCAAGTACTGCTCCCCTGGCCTTTGTTAGCAGCATTGGAGGCACACTGTATCACCTCCAGCATCAGAGAAGTGACAAGGCAAGGGGCCTTTCCATCTTCCTGCTACTTCAAAGATTTTTTTTTTGTTTATTGTTAACAGACTTCCATGTTATGTATGAAGAGTAGTCTTTCTTACTAGTAAAAATTTAATACTTGTTAAAATCATTTAGACCATGAGTTGCTCAGGAGTAGATTAGAATTCAAAGGGATGTTTTTAAAGAAAATATGTGGGGCTTCTTTTATTTTTCACTACATAGCAATTTCTGATAAGATAGAGTTTATCCTTCCTCTTTTAGAAAGATAATTTTGCTACAAATGTCCCATTTTTGGCACTCATGACAGAGTACTATTTTCCATGGATTTGGGTTTTAATATTAAAACTACCTGCAAAGGTGCCCGTGGCAGGTAGAATAATGTACCCCCCCACACACAAAGATGTCCATGTCCTAATCTTAAAACGTCTGAATGTATGGGGTGCCTGGGTGGCTCAGTCGGTTAAGGGTCTGACTTTGTGTCACTCACCATCCATGAGTTCAAGCCCCACTTTGGGCTCTGTGCTGACAGCTCAGAGCCTGGAGCCTGCTTCAGATTCCTTCTGTGTGTGTGTCTCTCTCTGTCCCTGCACCACTCGTGCTCTCTCTCTCTCTCTCTCAAAAATAAAATTAAAAACATAAAAAACAATTAAAAAAAAAACTTCTGAATGTATCAGCTCAAATGGCAAAGGGGACTTAGCAGATGCAATTACAGATCTTGAGATGGGAAAATTATCTGAGATAATTTAAGAGAGCTTCATGTAACCATAGGTGTCCTTAAAAGGGGGAAGTAGAATTGTCAGAATCAGAGAAGGCTATTTGATGGCAGGAGTGGAGAGGACAGAGGGAGAGATGGAAGGAGGGAGGTAGGGAGGGAAATGAGATTTAAAGAATCTTTGCCGTGGCTTTGCCGATAGAGGAAGGGGTCACACATGAAGGAATGCTGGCAGTCTCTAGAAGCTGGAAAAGGCCAGGAAATGGAGTCTCCCCAAGAGGTTCCAGAAGCAATGCAGCCCTGTCAACATGTTGACTTTGCAATGTCAATCTTCGAGAAATGTAAGATAATACACTTGTGTTGTTTTAAACCACTAAATTTGTGGTCATTTGGTAGAGCACCGATGGGAAACAAATACAGACTCGGGCACCGAAAGTGGGCTGCTGCTCTAAAAAGAACTAAAAATGTGGCGGTGGCTACAGAATTGGGCAATGGGCAGAGGCTAGAGAATGTTGAGGACCATCACAGAAAGAGCCTAGACTGCCTTCAACTGACTGTAGATAGAAATGTGGACATAAACGACTCTGCTAGTAAGGACTCAGATGAAAGGGGGGAGCACAGTGGAGAAAATCTATGTTTTCTTAAAGAATATTCAATCATTGTAAACAGACTGTTGGCACAAGGGTGGAATTAAAGGCATAATTACCAAGGCCTCAGAAAGAAATGAGAAATATGTTATTAGAAGCTGGAGCAGAGAGGCTTCACATCATATGGTGGCAGAAAGCTTAGCTGAAATGTGTCCTGCAAATGCAAAGTCCAACTTCTAAGTGATACTTTAGCTGCAGAAATTTCCATGCAAAGGTACGCGAAGGTATGGTCTCGTTTGTGTTTGCCGTTTATAGTAAAATGTGAAAGGAAAGAAAAACACTGAAGAAAGAACTCTTCAGCAACAAAGCAAAACAAAATCCCAGGGCTGGATGATTTTGGAAATCCAGTCAGGATTCCACAATAGTGTGATTTTAGAACTTGTGA
The DNA here is from genome assembly GCF_016509475.1 of Prionailurus bengalensis. Classification (NCBI taxonomy): domain Eukaryota; kingdom Metazoa; phylum Chordata; class Mammalia; order Carnivora; family Felidae; genus Prionailurus; species Prionailurus bengalensis. The sequence continues at coordinate 146,059,885 of NC_057350.1, read as the reverse complement.
ACTTCAGGACTGTCAGACAGTAAATCTATGCTGTTTTAAGGGGCTGAATTTGTGCTAATGTGTTACACCAGCAAAGGAAAATTAATGCAAAGGTCAACATGAAAAGTCCCAGATGAATGAAGAATATGTTTATCTGGGAAGGACAGCCCCTGAGACACAGGATGCAGTGGGTGAATCTCCTTGAGACTAATACACGCTACTGCCCTCCTTCTTCATTCAGATATGGTGAGTCTAAATGCGTCTAAGGGGCACCAGCAACTGCAGCATCGACAAACCACCCTACAACTTGGTGACTTACACACCACAGTGTACGATCTGTCATAAATCCAAGGGTTATCTGGGTGGTTCTGATAGGCTCACTCGTGAATCTGGTCAGGTAGAAGGTCCATGAAAGTCTGGCTGGTCTACAGTGGCCTTGGCTGGGATGATGTGGCTCCTTTCTACACAGTATCTTATCCCCCCAGCAGACTAGCCTGCTTTGTTCTCACAGCAGTGACAATCTTCCAGAAGAGAAACCAGAAGCATGCAAGGGCTCTTGAGGCCAAGACTCTGACTGACATACCATCACTTCCGCTGATGAGACCAGAGAAAGCCTCCCAGCCAGTCCAGGTTAAAGGGACAGGGCTATAAACTCCACCCCTTACTGAATGGAGCTGCGAAGTCCTCTTAAGAGAGGTTACAGTAAGGGGTAAATACATACATATATATATATATATATATATATATATATATATATATATATATATATATTTTTGCATCAATACACCACAATGCTTATGACAAAAACAATGGCATATGCCTGTAAGACATCCATTTTTGAAATCATGCAACTAATAGCATGGCCCAGAGTCTCAAGAGGGAGGGAGGAGAGGAGGCAGAAAGAGAAGGAGCAAAAGTGGTTCAGTCATATGCTCAAACTATTCACCGGTGGCCAGGCCAGAGAAGACGACAAGAGCTTGACTGTCACCCCTACAATGGAAATGAGTCCCTGACACATGTTTTACTACTGCTGGGATGGCTCTTCCCTTGTCACAAATGCAAAACTGCTCTAATTATCAATAGCATCTGCTATTTGCAGAAATAATCTTCTGGCAAATCAATTATCATTATTAGGCTTACTTCAACTATATTTAATCATCTTTCTTTTAAAAAGAATTAACCTAGGGATGCCTGGGTGGCTCAGTCGGTTAAGCATCCAACTTCAACTCAGGTCAGGCTCGCAGTCAGTGGGTTCAAGCCCCGCATTGGGCTCTGGGCTGAAGGCTCAGAGCCTGGAGCCTGTTTCGCATTCTGTGTCTCCCTCTCTCTCTGCCCCTCCCCCGTTCATGCTCTGTCTCTCTCTGTCTCAAAATAAAATAAACATTAAAAAAATAAATAAATAAAATAAAAAGAATTAACCTATATCAGCGAGGAGGTAGGCGGGGGAGGGGTGAAATAGCTGATGGGGATTAAGGAGTGTAGTTATGAAGAGCGATGGGTAACATATGGAATTGTTGAATCACTGTGTTGTGGACTTTAAAGTACCATAATATTGTATGTCAACTAACTGGAATTAAAACAAAAACTTAAAAATTAAGAAAAAAAAAAAGAATTAACCGATATAAGCAACTCTTAAACAGAAAAAAAAAAAAAACCATATGTATTTGGCCTGAAAGTCAGTTGAAAGTGGACAGGGATTTAAAATAAGATCCATCGGGTGCGTGGGTGGCTCAGTCAGTCAAGCGTCTGACTTCGACTCAGGTCATAATCTCACAGCTCATGAGTTCAAGCCCCAAGTCGGCTCTGTGCTGACAGCTCAGAGCCTGGAGCCTGCTGTGGATTCTCTATCTCCCTTTCTCTCAACCCCTCCCCGACACATGGTCTCTCTCTCAAAAATAAACATTAAAAAAATTTTTTTAAACAATAACAACAAAAAAGATCTAGCCTATCACATGTTTAATGTCCTAAAAACTATATTACACACTAATGTAGATAAATAAAGACCTGAGTGACACCCGAGCGAACTTTTTGTGCCCGCACGTAATAATTGCTACCTGGTATCACATACTATTATGTATAAATGCTTTAACAGGGAAATTTGTGAAACCCTAGAAATACTTCTACCCAAAAGAAAACCTTGGTACCCACTCTCACCATGATTTCATAAAGAATAATTCATGGGGCACCTGGGTGGCTCAGTCGGTTAAGCGTCTGACTTTGGCTCAGGTCATGATCTCACGGTCCGTGAGTTCGAGCCCCGCGTTGGGCTCTGTGCTGACAGCTCAGAGCCTGGAGCCCATTTCAGATTCTGTGTCTCCCTCTCTCTCTGCCCCTCCCCTGTTCATGTTCTGTCTCTCTCTGTCTCAAAAATAAATAAACTTTAAAAAAAGAAGAAGAAGAATTCAGGATGTACTGGCTAGATCATCATCAATAGACAATATTGTACAAATGCTTCAAAGATCTCTCCTAGTTTGAGAGCTGAGTGCCACCTAAACTGATTCCAATTTTATTTAGAACTTTACAGGTGGAAACCATATTCGTTCAAACCATTACAACCTACTAGTAAAAACGGTCTTTGGCCTACACTTAGTAAGCAATATGCAAGGCATTTTAATAGAAGCTACCAATTTAATCTTCACAACCCATGAGGTAGACACTGTTGTTCCATTTCAAAGGATCGAACGCTTTATGTGTGGTTGTACTGCAACTGAGCTGTAAGGTTACGATTCTATCTGAAATCAAAATAATAACATTTTCGCTTCCCTATACTGCCTCCTACACCTAAGTAACAGTGGAAGGAAGTGACACATTAAAAAGAACATGGGTATTGAAAGCAAAGGTATATCCCTAATGGTAATGCCTAGGCTTTTTCCAGTGGCATACCCTTTAATGGGCTTTACCAACTCTTTCTGGATCCCTACTGCCTGGGCACATGTGGATTTGCACCCCTTTTCTCTTATGGTTGGATGGGGTCAAGGGACTAGTTCTGGGAACTGAGGTGAGAGAAGAGACATGTGAGTCACTTCTGAGGCATAGGATTCCATCTGGATGGAAAAGCAACCGAAGAGTCCCTTCATCTCTGGACAGTAGTCAGTGATGTTAAACACAGTGGATGATCCATAAGCGTGGGTTCCTGTGTGACTGCAATTAAGAGACCCCTGCTACCCATGATAGGCAGGTACTATGAGCCAGAAATAAACCTTTGCTGAGTTAAGACTCTGAGATTTGAGGGTTGTTGATAACAGCAGCATAATATGGTATAGCCTTACTGATACACATGATGTTCATTTCTCTCCAAGAGGAGACCCTTTGTAGGTTGCACTATGTCCATACACTATTCTGCCTGTGAAGAGTAACAAACTAACCTCAGCATCACAATAAAACACAGTCAGCGTCCCCAGACATGCCCAGATATAAACAGAACTAACCAACGCATGAATAAAATAAGAAGGAATTTACAAGTTTAAAAAAAACCAGTGAGCATGAGGTCATTTCTTTTACTATCAGTGGCTTTTTTTAATTTCCATTTTGTCACAGACCAGTAAGTGATCTCACCATGTGAATTCTATGATCCCACAGACTAGTTCATGGCTAGTCCACCCCCTGTGATTCGGTATGCAAATTTAACAACACACAACTATTTGATGAAATGCACATTATCAAATTGCCAAAAAAGTTTCTAAAAGTTTACTTTCAATATTTTTACCTACATCACTGCAGATTAGTAATCAAGTGTTTATAGTCCTTCACCAGCTCAAGTAACACTTAAAGTAGCACTGGTTAATTCAATACAACTTCCTTGGTCTGTCTTGAAAGTGAGCTTCGCAACAGAAAGACAAATAAAGAAACTGATCCCATTCACAATTGCACCAAGAAGCATAAAATACCTAGGAATAAATCTAACCAAAGATGTAAAAGATCTGGATGCTGAAAACTATAGAAAGCTTATGAAGGTAACTGAAGAAGATATAAAGAAATGGAAAGACATTCCCTGCTCATGGATTGGAAGAATAAATATTGTCAAAATGTCAATACTACCCAAAGCTATCTACACATTCAATGCAATCCCAATCAAAATGGCACCAGCATTCTTCTCAAAACTAGAACAAGCCATCCTAAAATTCATATGGAACCACAAAAGGCCCCGAATAGCCAAAGTAATTCTGAAGAAGAAGACCAAAGCAGGAGGCATCACAATCCCAGACTTTAGCCTCTACTACAAAGCTGTAATCATCAAGACAGCATGGTATTGGCACAAAAACAGACACATAGATCAATGGAATAGAATAGAAACCCCAGAACTAGACCCACAAACATATGGCCAACTCATCTTTGACAAAGCAGGAAAGAACATCCAATGGAAAAAAGACAGTCTCTTTCACAAATGGTGCTGGGAGAACTGGACAGCAACATGCAGAAGGTTGAAACTAGACCACTTTCTCACACCATTCACAAAAATAAACTCAAAATGGATAAAGGACCTAAATGTGAGACAGGAAACCATCAAAACCTTAGAGGAGAAAGCAGGAAAAGACCTCTCTGACCTCAGCCGTAGCAATCTCTTACTCGACACATCCCCAAAGGCAAGGGAATTAAAAGCAAAAGTGAATTACTGGGACCTTATGAAGATAAAAAGCTTCTGCACAGCAAAGGAAACAACCAACAAAACTAAAAGGCAACCGACGGAATGGGAAAAGATATTCGCAAATGACATATTGGACAAAGGGCTAGTATCCAAAATCTATAAAGAGCTCACCAAACTCCACACCTGAAAAACAAATAACCCAGTGAAGAAATGGGCAGAAAACATGAACAGACACTTCTCTAAAGAAGACATCCGGATGGCCAACAGGCACATGAAAAGATGTTCAACGTCGCTCCTTATCAGGGAAATACAAATCAAAACCACACTCAGATATCACCTCACGCCAGTCAGAGTGGCCAAAATGAACAAATCAGGAGACTATAGATGCTGGAGAGGATGTGGAGAAACGGGAACCCTCTTGCACTGTTGGTGGGAATGCAAATTGGTGCAACCGCCCTGGAAAGCAGTGTGGAGGTTCCTCAGAAAATTAAAAATAGACCTACCCTATGACCCAGCAATAGCACTGCTAGGAATTTACCCAAGGGATACAGGAGTACTGATGCATAGGGGCACTTGTATCCCAATGTTTATAGCAGCACTCTCAACAATAGCCAAATTATGGAAAGAGCCTAAACGTCCATCAACTGATGAATGGATAAAGAAATTGTGGTTTATATACACAATGGAGTACTACATGGCAATGAGAAAGAATGAAATATGGCCTTTTGTAGCAACGTGGATGGAACTGGAGAGTGTTATGCTAAGTGAAATAAGTCAGGCAAAGAAAGACAGATACCATATGTTTTCACTCATATGTGGATCCTGAGAAACTTAACAGAAGACCATGGAGGAGAAGAAGGAAAAAAAAAAAAAGAGGTTAGAGTGGGAGAGAGCCAGCATAAGAGACTCTTAAAAACTGAGAACAAACTGAGGGTTGATAGGGGGTGGGAGGGAGGGGAAGGTGGGTGATGGGTATTGAGGAGGGCACCTTTTGGGATAAGCACTGGGTGTTGTATGGAAACCAATTTGACAATAAATTTCATATATTGAAAAAAATAAAAAAAATAAAAACCTCATGTGGAGTGAAAAAAAAAAAAAAGAAAAGAAAGTGAACTTCGCATTTGCACCACTAGAACCCCAGTGTTTTCCACAATTGGTTAAGAAAAACCTGACAGGGGCACTTGGGTGGCTCATTTGGGTAAGCATCCGACTTCGGCTCAGGTCATGATCTCGTGGTTCGTGAGTTCGAACCCCGCGTCAGGCTCTGTGCTGACAGCTCAGAGCCTCGGGCCCACTTTGGATTCTGTGTGTGTGTCTCTCTCTCTCTCCCAGTCCCTCTCCCTCTCTCTCAAAATTAAACATTAAAAAATGTTTTAAAAGAAAAAGCTGACATAAGGGAAAGTGAATAGTACTGGCTAGAAACAAGATGAGCACTCCAGAGAGCATTAGCAGAACTTCGGTGATGAAATGAGCAATCTGGATGCTGAAGATCATAAATATTTCCCTTAGCCAAACTTAGTAAGCATTTTACTAATTCCTACTAGGAAAGAATTAATAGTTAATGTCAAAACATTTTACGTATTATTTATAGTTCATTGCACAGAAATCATTCTCAGAGACGAAATAAACTATACACAGTTTTCACTCTCTAGGGTAGGTCTGGTGTGCTCAGGTAATCTTTGGTGGTCTGAAAACACAACTGCAGTTACAAGAGTGCCAAAAAAAATTACACAGATAAATCTGAACAGCCGACCCAAGAATGACAATTGTTATGAGGATTCTAGTTCCCACTCTGAGCAGACAGAGCAAAAACAACTTAGGTAGAAAAGTGCCTAGCTTATTCCTGAGCATGCTACCCATTAGGATTTTTATTTTAAAATCAGTCTGTATGTATACACGTACACATGCCCACAACACATAACACTCCCTCTTTACATCTATGTGTATTCACAAAGTTTTCTCAACTTTGGTACTGCTGACATTTTGGGACTCTTCTGTGCATTGTAGAATATTTACAAGTATTCCCAACTCCACCCACTAGATGCCAGTACTATGGCCCCCATTTCAAACCAAAAATGTTTCCAGATATTTGCAAGTGTCTCAAGGGGGAACAAACTGTCCCTGGTTGAGAATCGATGATATACACACACTATGTATATACCTGTCTCAGTCCTTCTGGGCTGCTATAACAAAATGCCATACACGAAATAGCGTATAAGCAACAGAAACTTATTTCTCACAGTTCTAGAGGCCAGAGGTTCAAGACCATGGTGCCAAAATGGTCATATTTTGAAGGTCATGAAGAAGGGTTCTCTTCCTGGTTCATAGCCAACATCTTCTCACTGGGTCCTTACATGGAGGAAGGGACTAGGGAGCTTTTGGGGCCCCTTTCCTAAGAGCATTAATCCCATGCATTAAGGTTCCACTTCACAGCATAAATGCCTTCCGAAGGTCCCACCTACTAACACCATCACTTTGGGTGGTTAGGATTTTGATCTATGAATTTGGGGAGGGCACAATCAGTCCATAGCAATATCATTTACCAAATCATATTATTAATTTCTTGGGGGAACTCACACAGGTCCATTACAATTTATTAAAAAGCAAACAAATATCCTCTTTTCATGAAAGCAGAATGGGACAAAATATTAAAGCATTACTTAGTCGACACGTTCTGCAAGTGATTTCAAGGTCCGTAAATCATGTCTCCGTGGGGTTTTGAGCACACTCTATCAGGCAATGGTCTCTGTGAAGCCAAGTTCCAAGTATCACTCAAAAATTAGGGCTAGGTATAAACTACTTAAGTTATTCAAGGCTGACGGGAAGGGAAAAATAATGTCGAGACATGTGGGCTGTGCATCTACATTCCAATATGTGGGAAGACATTCTTTAACTCTCCTCCCGGGACTGGAGGCGCTGCACCTTTAAATGGAGCCAGCTGCAGTAACCTGCATAACTCTCATGGAATGTGGAGTGTTCTGGGATTCTGTCTAGTCAGGTCTCTGGCAGGGCTGGGGCAGCTTTGTTTGTGGGCAGGAGGCCTCCTCACATTTCTGTTACTTTATCCTTAAGAAAGTTGCCATGGAGACTGGCATGGTGATGGCAGTCAGCCAGCAGAGAGTTTTAAGTTGAAAATGTTCACGCACACTCACACGCACGCACACACACACACACACACACACTCTCAAGTTCTTACTCATACATATTCCCAAAATAAACACATCTTTGTCTGTACGTAATCAACTTTGAAAAAACACATTTAATGTCACTGCCTATTTGGGTAAATGGCTAAACCATTGTCTCTTTTCTAACTTGCCCAAAGAAACACCACCAGATAAAGAGCAGTTAATGAAGTAGGAAAATAGCACCTATTAAAAGTAATCCATCACAGCTCATGAACACCCAGCTAGTAGGCATCTGATTGCAAAATCTGTTTTCGTGCAAAAAAGAGTCATGGAGAGAAACGTAAAAGGATACAGTAAATGAAGAATTTATTCTTCATTTGGTGAAAACAAACGTGATTTAGCTAAATACTATGAAAAATGGTCCAACATGCTATTTTATTTGCACACATGATACATAAAAATAACATCAGGCTTTGCAGATTTGGTTTTTAATTTTAGAAGAGTGGCTAAATTGGGACTTTCTTTAGCAATCTGAACAGCCTCAGATCTTATCCAATATCTGGCACTTGGAGCACTTTCTACTCCAACCTTCAACTCAAGGTATTTTGTCAAAAGCAATGATAAAATCCTGAAGTATGTCTAAGTTGGTAAGAGAGAAATGTGAGAAAGTCATAAATCCTTCACAATACCCTACAACAGCATCAGAAGTTTGTATTATATTAGTGCATAAATCACTTAGTGTTTATTTGAAAAGTGTGCAGTGTGTGCTTAATACAACCCAAGTTTCTATATGCTTTTTATGCCAGCACAGACAGTATGCAGGAAGGCATCTCTGTAATTTAGATTATTGGGGAGAGGACCATGCAAACAAGCCTTCAAATCCGAAGAGAAAGTGAGAGGAAAAGTTTGCAAGATGAAACTCTCCTTTCTGCTTCTTACAAAAGTACTATGGACTGTCCAAAGACTGGGAGCTTCTATGCATGATCAACTGACCCAATCAGACAGCACTGACTAACATGAACTCTACGGTGTCTTTTTCCCTGTCTCCCCAAAGAACAAACTCCCTTGGAGATACTGCTACCTGGGCTTGTTTGTGCCCCTGAGGAGCTGACCAGAAGCAGTTCACTTAAGGTAGCTGAAGCTTTGTTTCTGAGGTTTGGGAACACTGCACATGGTCACTGCATAGGTATTAACCCCAGTGTCTTACAGGCCTCCGGATGACCCACTGGAGTTTACATGGCCCTTTTGCTGCTCTATCAACATAACCTGCTGAAACCGCAAAGAAATTGTGCGGTTAATAGGGCTGTTACGCACCACGTTAATACTATTCAAATCAGATCATGGTTGATGTGTTAGCAACATCACAATCATCCACCCCCATTTGATTCCCCATTCTCCTTGTGTGATGAATGACATAACATAAAGTGGGAATCTAATGTATCCAAACCGTCGCTTTCTATCATCCACAGTGACATCACATGTTTTCTCCCACATGTGACATGAATTACATGAAATTTTATCATTGTGTCAATGACGACCCAAAATACTGAAAGAAAACCAATTAAATCTGTATTTTTTCAATTTTAAGGCAAAGGGGGATGCTTTGCAATAAAGGATATTGCGTTTTTATTTTAGAGTTCAGAATAAACAGGCTTTATTCTGTAAGAAGACAATTCTGACTCTATTCATCTGTAGTTATGTTGACACGTGTATCTGTCTAAGCTCAATTCTTACAGAGTCCTCAAAGGCATCTTAGTAAACCTGTTTAAAGCTGAATTAAAACGCCCCACCCCCAGGCCCAGATTCTGCTAATGTTTGGCATTATTTTCAGCAGAAATGAAGGTAAGAATGTTCAACGAGGGCTGACGTTTAACTTTTCACACATGAAGTGAGCACGGAGATTACAAGTCTCCAATGACACCAGGAGGCTTTGACGTTCCTTCAATTAAAAGACTTGCAAGTATAAAGCATATGAAATTTGCTAAAAGGTATACCGGGAAAAATGCAGAAAGGCAAAAAGAGTAATTTTCTTTCAGCGTCACAAGTGCATAGAGTATAATTTTCCTCCATTGAGATAAGGCAAAAAGCAAATGGGTAGACACTTTATCACAAATCATCTAGTTTATACAACTAAAGGCAATTTCTTCCAGAAGGCCTATTAAGACTGGAGCCATTTCCAACATCTATGGTTCTGTTGATAACCTTGGAGATCCCTGGGATCAGGGTTTTGATTTTGTGCTTCATTGTTCTGCTCACCCTCCCACCTGCCCCACTTTTAAACGTTTCTCCAGATCCCCAGCTCCAGAACCCAGACTGAAGTCTTCTCTCTCTAGGCCACATTTCATCATCTTTCTCTTTGTATGGAAACAACGCATTGTATGTATTGAAATGCCCTACATTCCAATCCCCCAGGGCTTGGTCCTCCATCTTCTAAGACGGTGCCTAATTGTGCAATAATCTAATCTAAATATATTCTAATGACTCAGAGTGAGTGGGTGACTGCCTGCCTAGGGCTCATCTATGTATCAGGCCCAGTGTCAAGGGTCCAGAATACTTTCTAGAGACCTACAAAAACTTCTTTTTTTATTAGAAGAAAAAAATGAACACTCAGGTCACACACAAAAAAAGGAAATATCATACAGTATTAGTATGATAATTTGTCTTTTCCCCAAGAGTCCTAAAATATAATTTTTAACATGGTTTCATGGATGAAGGGGCCCCTGAAAGTCATAGTGCGGAATTATTGAAGTCCAGTGATTTATGCTCTGGACTGATTAGTAACCCCCCTTTGTTAGTTTCTCTATGTTCTGGCTCCCATTTCTAACTCTTTATTAAACAATTTTTATGTGACGCAAACTTCCTTCAGAAAGAAAAACAAAATAGTGTGACACCAAGATCTTATGAGATGATTTCTAATAACAATCTGAGAATAATCAAAATGAAAAGCCTAATCCTCACAGAATCTGATGGAGGATTGTCAGGTCTACAATATACCCCCTCATCAGGATAGTAATGATGATGATAGGTCACATTTGCAGTACTAGGTATCTTCATAATCTTTACTGCACATACAATGAGAAAATCCATCTTTTTAAAATATCTCCCCAAATAGTGAATAGTGTGGCTCCCTGAACCTTTATGTCCAATTTCCTATAGCCACCCTTATAAATTCCAGGATTATTATAATATTTTTTATTATTATTTTTGGATGGTGAGTCATGAGACTACATGAGGGCACCCTCATGTTTAAACATTTTTGGAAACCATGTTATGTAAGAATGCTAAAGACATTTTGAAATTCAGCTCATCAATCTTTCCTCTTATGTGACAAATGATATACAGTTCCAAAATACAAAGCAAAATAATAATCAAAAGGCAAAGGGAAATCAGGGACACGGGCAAATATGAATATTTACTTTCATCAATGAGCATAATTCATGAGTCACTGCAAGCACCAGAAACTCAACTTCCTATATAAAAGAAGAGAATTATCACCTCATGGTTTCTAGGGAAGGGCTCAATGGTCCCAGGAAGGAAGATATTCACAAATGGTTTTGCAGACCACTGGACTCAAGAACCAGAATGCCTCCATTATTTATTACCTTTATTTTTTCTGCTTCTCTATATGTAAGAGGATCTCAAATTCACAAAGAAAGTTAATGACAGGGTTGGGATTTTTAAGCAGTTTTTTACTCACTCTGCTACACAGAATGTTTGGTACAGTGGAAACGGTGAGTGAATTCAGGGAATCACATAAAAACTTAGGCATTCCAGAAAGTGCACAATCATTAATTTTCTGGACCTAAACACAAACATGTGATTGAAAACAGCCAACAGAGCATCAGGTATCATGCAGTTTGAGACAGGGGTGTACATTCCCTCTTTTTTAAGTATAGCAGTTTTTTTCCATGTTTATGTGCTCAGTACTTAGTATTTGTCAACAGGTATTGGCCTGTGATCAGAGGACGGGGCTTTGGATATGAGTTATACACTGCATTTGAAAAGTACTGGAAATCTTATGTTCACATGAATAGGAAATTAAAGAACAAAGATATAGAATGTTAGATCCCCAAAGTTATTATTTTGGTACACATGTTTTCTAGAAATGGTCCTTCTCTGAGTTCCAGGACCTAGGTCTATATTTGATGACAATACAAAACCTTAGTAATGAATTGGTTAATCAATGCCAAAGAAATGTTTTCATCAGGACTAAAATAGTGTTTACTATTAACTTAATTATCTTCATATTTTATGGAACAATAAAGATATGTCAACCATATGAACAGGTTTCCATTTAAAGAAATTTTTAAAGTTGTGTTCATTTTTAAAGGTAAGTGACCAATCATTTCTTAAATAACCAATTAAGATTTTTAATTTTTAAAAGTCAACTCTTGTGGGACACCTTGGTGGCTCAGTCAGTTAAGCGCCCAACATCAGCTCAAGTCTTGATCTTGTGGTTCATGAGTTCGAGCCTGACATCAGGCTCTGTGCTGACAGCTCAGAGCCTGGAGAATGCTTTAGATTTTGTGTCTCCTTCTCTCTGCCCCTCTCCCACTCATTCATTCATTCTCTCTCTCAAAAATAAATAAGCCTTAAAAAAATCAACTCTTGTATCCCGTTAACATAATCTGGTATAACTTCTTGTCAGTCTCTGAAACATCAGCAAAGTCAGTGGGACCCATATTGCATTGCATGAGGCACTGGGAGCAAAGAAAAATCCTCAGTTACCATGCTTGACAGAAAAAGGACAGCCTCTCAGTTACTATTTACACTTCTGAGGGTTCTCTTTCACATTTTCATTTAGTTGGTTTAGTTTTTGTACTGAAATTTAAAAACAAATTTAATGCAAGAGAGCTCAGTGAGTAATATGGGGCAAAAAAGTATTTGTCACTGGCTAGTAGCAGAGACTCAAAGAATTAAACTGATAAAGACCATTTCAGTAAATGTTGACGGTAAAACCTGATTTTAAGTTTGACATCCTTAACACTATAATCTAAGTATGCTTTTATATTTATCAAAGTAAAATATAATAGCTTCCACATCTGATCTGTCATCATACTATAGAAGTATTTGTACGCAGAAGGGTGGAAATTTCTTTCTTTCTTTTTTTTTCTTTAAATCCGTTTCCTCCCATGATAGCAAGGGTATAATTTAGATTACATAAGTAATGATTTTGCTTGAAGTTAAATTACTGAGCATAAACCAGGACTAATTTTTTTCCCCTAAATTGATGTATTTGGGCAAGAAAGCTGCCCTTTTACTTTTTTTTTTTTTTTTTTTTTTTGCCAAGGTAGGAGGGATTAAATGTTAATGGCTGCAAAAAAGTGAAGATTGTAGCCCAGTTCCTACTGAGGAGGTATTTTAAAAACTACTATGAGCCTTCTCAAAACACATACACTATGGGACCAGAACTTGATGCCAATTCCCCCTCACTTCAGTGTAGATGGGTACAGAATTATCTTTGGGGTTCAGAGGCAGTCAGAAGGCAGAACAATCCTGAGCAAATGATAAGGGCCACAAATCAAAGCAGGAATAGGAGGAGAATGGTCACTGGAGGCCTTTGCTTAGGGCCAGACCTCATCACAGAGCATATTAAGTTTGACTTAAGTCTGCTCAAGACACTAGAGAAGGAATAGCCTTCATGGGATAGTGAAATGGGGAATGGCTGCTGTTCAAAAACTAATCGCCAAAGTGCCTCCAACATAAACTCTGCTGGGGTAGGGGACCGCATGGGACCAAAAGCCCAGAGGAAGGCTTAAATGTGAGGAGTTCATTCACACATTTGAGGTGCTTTAGTTCAAAAGGCTAATAGCAAAGCTTATATTCTGAAGGACAGCTCACAGCTCCTAGCCATGTGATAGGCATGAGATTAAAAGATTATCAATTAAATGAACATTTGAAAAAGTGATTAATCTCATGAGTCACCAGGAATGGGAAAAATACAACCACAATGATGTACCTAAACACATAAACTAAGTTGCTAAAATTAAAGACTGACAATACCAAGTGCTATCAAGGATGCACATCCATATAACCCAGCAACTCCAGTCCTAGATGTATAGTCAAAAGACATGCATAGGTACGTATATCAAAGGGTTTGTTCAAAAATATTAAGAGCAGCATTATTGGTAAAAGCCTTAAACTGGAAGAAGAGCAAATGTCCATCAAAAGTAAAAACATAAACATGGCATTCCATGGAATATCTTACAGTAATGAAAATGAATGTGCTGATAGGACAACAGGCATGAATTGCATGAACAAGATGCTGAACAAGAGCCAGACAAAAGAATATACTCTCTCTGATTCCATTGGTTAAATATCAAAAACAGGTAAAATTGATCTATGTTGTTAGAAGTCAGGATACTGATTTCCTTTGGTGTTACGTCCAGGAAAGGGGCATGAGGAAGATATGGTGGGCTTTTGGTGCTAATCATGTTCTAGATCTACATCTAGGGTGCAACCTAATATGGGTATGTTTACTTAGTGAAAATACATCAAGTTATACATTTGTACACTTCTCTGTATCTTCCATTAAATGAAAATTATAAAACTATCAATAAGTGTCATAGGCAGGTTGAGGAGAGAAGACATTGAAATGAAAGACAGTGGCAGAAAGATGCCTATAAAATGAGGGATGTGAGCTGGAATGCAAAGGTGTTGTCTGGACCAGTTCTACAAATACTGGCCAATAGCCCGCCCTCCACGAGAGAATTGGCAGCCTTTATTTTTAACTGTGCTCTATTTGTCATGTTCTCTGTGATCATGGGCTAGCAACTTGAATTCTCTAATACCTGATTTTCTCACCTATAACATGGAACTATCTTGTGACTTTATTAGAAAGATTAAATGAAAGAGGAAAAATGGCCAGTAATGCACTTAGTATAATTCCTGGTACATGGTTGATTAACAAATATAGGTTCTTTTGTGACTTCTTTCTCTTATCCAGTTAGCTTTCATGAAAGACTGCTTGAAAATAGAAAAATAAATACCTCATTTTCTCCATTTATTAATAACATCATAGGAAATTCTTTTTCACATCCATATCGGTGAACAAGGAGGGAGATCTGTTATTGCAACAGGGAAAGGAACATGGCATGGGTGTGGCCTCAGTTTCTTAAACTAACCAGATTACAGGGAAGGATGGCCAACATTTGAGACAGTGTCCAAAGACCAATGTTAAAACAAAGAACTGCATCTCAGGGTTGGAAAGGTAGAGTCGGATACAGAGAGAGAAAGATAGGTTCTAGCAATGAAGAATGAGTAATAATTGAAATTTATTTTCCCTAGCCAAATCTTCTTAACCATCACCAGGGAGAAGATCAGTTTGCACATATGGAAAAAAGATCCACTGATCATTTTGAAAAGAAAAAAAAAAAACAAAGGAAAGTTTATAATGCTAAAGTCATTTTGGAAAAACATAGAGTTAATCAACAGCAGGATGTATGGATTCCAAGATGGATCTTATTGTAAAATAACCTGCTCTGGAAAATGGGGTGGTATCCTTGGCTCTATTCACAACTCTTTTTTTTTTTTGACATACAACAAAAGTCTTTGAGTGGAAGAAAATGCTAAAGTATAGCATTCTAAGAGTGGGAAAGTGGCTAACAAGAAATGGAAGGGAAAGTCAATTCCCTTGAAAGAGAACGCACTGCCTGAGGAACCAGTTGGTTACCATGTCGCCCCACCTAGGAGAGCCGTAAAGGAAGACACAAAACTGTGAACATGCTTACATGTAGGTCCACAGTTCAACACTCTGGGACAGGACACTTACTTGGAATAAGAAAGGACGATGGACATGTTCTCAGCTTGGGGGAAATTAGAATGTGAGATAACTCCCTGACTCCCCAACAAGCTCCCTGCTCTTGAGAAAGGGATCCTTGAATCCAGAAAGGCACAAATGAAGGGGGCAACCATGACAGCCACCATGATATGGCAGTGCAGGTATAGGTAATAGGCCCTTAGATTTGATGACAGCCAGACCATAAGACCACTTATTATGTCCAAGGTGACAGTGCTTTACAATACTTGTCTTTGAGTTTTCGGTAAACACTGGGACAGAGCTAGAATTGTAGCAAATGCACGGACAAGAATCAGCTGTAGAGTGACACCCCACCGCCTTGCGCCATTCCAATTACACACAGTTCTGATTCCTTGCTTTATGGCTCCCGCCTCACTGTCCAAATAACAAATCAATAATTCCCATAGCTGACTTGACTGGTTTTCCTCAGCGTCCTCCTCCTGGGGTTGGGCTTTAAGTACAGAGAGACACAGCTGTGTGTTCCTCACTCATGGGCCAAATCCAGTATACCGACTTCTTTCTCTTCATTCACTAACTCGGTGATTCAATTGGAAAAGTGTGACCAAACCTGCCTAGCCCAATTTGTGCTTTATAAACCAGGTTGTTTATTGCTAATGCTCTGTTACTCCCTGGATATGTACAGATTTTTCCTCCTAATTTTGGTCACATTACTTTAATAGAATCTGAAGCTAGATTTAGTGGTTGTGACTACCATGACTACGGGTATGGCTTTTTGTTGTCTCGGATTCTTTCTTTCTCTTCTTATTTCTCTGTATAAATAAGTATAGGGAAGCTGTTATAAAATGTCTCCAGGTGGATTTTCATTTACCAATGAATGGTGACAATTATAAGGTCATTTATATTTCAACTAGTAAAACAGAAAACATGGGTGGCACACAGGAAATCAGATACCCTATTGCTTAATGAAATGTGCCTTCTTCCTGCCTCCATTCATCCATCTCTTCCTTTATCCCTCCTTCCCCTTCTCTCTCTCTTCTTGTCTCTAACATATGGAACAAGCCATCTGCATCTTCTGATGAGATCCCAGAAGTCAGAGGTAGAAAAACTACGGTCCATGGAAGAAGTCCTCTCAAGTCTTTATTTCCATTAGCAAACATTTACTTGCACAGTGGTCCTATGGTACAACCGAAAAAGTACAGAATTTGAAGCCAGAGAACCTATGTAGCTACCCCAGGCCATGTTTACTTAACCTCTGTTAATTGTTGTACCCTGTATGGTAATTTTAATAGGTCACAGAACAAAGTGGCTGTGAAAGAGGGCTCTTGAAGTCGCCATACCTGAGTTATAAGCCACTCATGAACTTGTACTTTCATTGTGACCTTAGGAAGTTACTGATAGCAGTTTCACCCTCTGGAAAATAGGGATGATAACAGTACCTACTGTATGGGGTTACGGAAATCAAAAAAGTCACGTTCTATAAAGCACACAGTGCCTCATGTAAAGAAAGAGCCCCGTCAATGATATTAGTAGAGTACTCATAAAAAAAATTCACAAAGTGAAAGGTGTTATCAAAATTTTAGTTCTTCAGCACCTGGGTGGCTCAGCTGGTTGAGCGTCTGACTTCAGTTCAGGTCGTGATCTTTTCACTCTGAGTTGGAGCCCCACATCAGGCTCTGTGCTGACAGCTTGGAGCCTGGAGTCTGCTTCGGATTCTGTGTCTCCCTCTCTCTCTGCCCCTCCCCCGCTGGTGCTCTGTCTCTGTCTCTGTCTCTCTCTCTGTGTATCTCAAAAATAAATAAACATTTTTAAAAATTTTTAGTTCTTTTAAATTTTTTCATGGGAGACATTGAACAAAGGCTGGGTATATAAAAAGATAAAGAACAACATACTCGTGTCCCAGCCCTAAAAATAATGGTTAAACTGATAGTGACACAGGATGTATTCACACAAAAGTAATTATCAAGATCCAAGTGCAGACGATGGGCCAAATTTGTCTTTCCAACAAATCCATGCTGTAGGACATGAGATGAGGGTCCCATGGGAATACACATGGCAAGTTCTGAAGCTTGCATGTGGGATTGGATCAGAGAGAACATTATGACAGAACAGCAGAATGTGGGCTTCAGGAAGCTAGAAGGAAGAAGAGTTTATGTTCAGAGGCTCTGGAGGGCAAAAGGGTAGTGAGGAAAAAGGATGAACTCAGTGTGTTATCTTAGAATTATTAAATAGGCAGGGATATATAGGGAAAAGGTAGGCCCCAGGAGCCACAGGAACAAGGGAACATTTATGAAACAATCCTCGTGCGCCCATTTGCTTGGGTGCCATGAATCATCCCCTACAGACACGATGTAAATCAACTGATGTGTATGTGTGCGTGTGTGTATGTAGACATGTTTCTCTCCATGTATTTCTTGTTTTGTGCACCAAACCTTTCCTAGGGAATGTAAACTGAACATGCAGTCAGGTCATACTTGCATGGCCAAAAAAAGATACTATCTTAGCAAATGACTTAAATACATGTAAATCAAGTATTTCCAAACCACATGAATTCTAGTAAGAGTAAAAATACAAATGGAGACATCAAATCAGTTGAAGTTCTCTTTTTTAGCTATTATGGTCACACGATATATTTTAATTCGAATAGCTACAATTTATCAATTATCAGGAAGACATTAAGCACAACTGCATATACCTTTTATCTGTTCATTTCTTTGATTTTCCAAACAATCCTCTGAGATACAGCCCATTAAGACTATTACCCTATCAGGGAAACTAAGACAACAGTGAACAGTATTACACAGCTAAGAACGGGGCAGCACTGGAATGGGCAATCAGGTTCTGGAGCCCAAATTCCTATCCACCTTGCCAAAGGTATATGTAATAACCATCCATGGACCCTGGGAATGGTTAAACACAGACTCCTGAACCCCACATCCAGCAGTGGTGACTTAAGTCTTGGCTAGGGCCTAAGATTTTGCATTTCTAACAAGTTCCCAGGGATGCCGATGCTGTGGTCTGTGGATCACACTTGGGCAGCATCACTCTGTATTATGTTATTTCAATTGTTGGATAAAAGAAAATGAAATAGCATGATGTGAAAAAGTGATCTCTCATTTTCAAAATGTTTAAAGTTCATTCCAAGGCAATCCTCCCAAGCACTGCTATGAGTATTATAGATTTAGTTCACAAGTGTAAGCTTGTTTATTGAGCATGATAGAATATTTGAACCTATACCAGTATTTAGGATTCAAGCTTTTTTATTTTTTTCTCTAAATTATCCCAGTATTTCCTCTCTTTATCTTTCCTGTATTGGAAAACAACTTATAGGCTTAGCGTACTAATTGAAACATATCAGTAGTGTAAGGCACTTAATTTACATTACAGGAGACAATCCACTTGGAAACACTGAAAGCCTCTTTTGTTATACTTTATTGCAACAGTCAGAATCCAGAATGAGAAACAAAATTCACAAAAATTCGTTAGGTGAACAAAATTCACAAAAATCATAACCATCTTCAGTGTCTATGCAGAGAGAAGAAAAGGAGTTTCAGTAATCTGGTAGGAAAAAAAAAATCTGTTTGGTTCCCTCATGGGAAAAGTTCTAAATGTTGAGGAAAAAAGTGAATAATGCAGACTTCTCATTCTAGTAAAAGATGCAGGGGCGCCTGGGTGACTTGGTCGGTTAAGCGTCCGACTTCGGTTCAGGGCATAATCTCACGGTCCGTGAGTTCGAGCCCCGCTTCAGGCTCTGTGCTGACAGCTCAGAGCCTGGAGCCTGTTTCAGATTCTGTGTCTCCCTCTCTCTCTGCTCCTCCCCTGTTCATGCTCTGTCTCTGTCTCAAAAATAAATAAACGTTAAAATAAATTTAAAAAAAAAAGATGCAATAGATATACTGTTTCCCTAGTCTTCCTGCTAAGTACAACCAGAAAGCCTTAATATTACATACAAAATAAACATAATGAGATTTTGAAAAGCTGAGGGAAAAAGGCAAACCAGCCAGGAACCCCAGAACCTCCAACATGACAGAGTGGTAAATTCTCCAGACTTACTTTCTGCTTCATATATCCCAGACTTAGGACTGAAAAAGCCAGTGACTCAGAAACACCAATGGGTACAGGAACAACAAAACAAAACAAAAACCCAAAGCCTGCTCTTTATATTCAAAAAACAAACAGAAACAAAAACAAAAGCAAGAAACCAAGAAAGGGACAGCCCAGTAGGACAAAGGCTTTCAGACAATAACTACTTGTACCAAACAGGGACAACTCTGTGCCTACCACTAATCTCACCAGCAAAGGTTGAGCAGGGGACTAACATTTCTACCCTCTCCAGGATGTTTTGAGGCACGGGGTTCCACCAGGGTGCTATCAGAGAACACTGAGCAGGAAGCTGCGACTTTCATTCTAGCCATGTGGCAATGAGGCCACACCTGTGTAGTGTCAGTGGAAATGAAATGGTTTATGGACTTTTACCCCATCAGCAGTAATGAGGTGTTCCAGCCCCCTGCTGGCACAGTGTCACTGGAGGCCAGGTGGAATTAGGACTGTCACCACCACTCAGAGGCGAAGGTCACCCGGTTCTCATTGTGGTGTCAGTGGAAGCTACGAGAGAAGCAGTAACAAGTCACTCTTGACCCTCACAAGCAGGGTGGTATCAGCAGAAGCCTGGAGAGTAGTTAGAACTCCTATCTTATCCAGCACTAATGAGGAGCCTCTCCTAGGGGGTAAACAGAGGCTGAGTGAGGAACCTGGATTTCTAGCCCTACCTGGAAGGAATGAAGCCATGCACTCCTTCGCCTGTTGGAGCAGTGCTAGAAGAAATCAGCTAAAACAAAAGGTATGAATCAGATCCCGAGTCTCATAACAAACTATACAAAATGACTAGGTTTCCACCGAAAAATCACTGGTCATAACAAGAATCTTTCAAACCTCACCCTCAATGAAAAAATAATCAGTAGGCACTAACCTGATCGTGTTAAGATGATAGGAATGTTAAAATTATTGACAATTTTTTAAAAATTTTTTAATATTCGGGGCGCCTGGGTGGCGCAGTCAGTTAATCGTCCGACTTCAGCCAGGTCACGATCTTGCGGTCCGTGAGTTCGAGCCCCGCGTCGGGCTCTGGGCTGATGGCTCGGAGCCAGGAGCCTGTTTCCGATTCTGTGTCTCCCTCTCTCTCTGCCCTTCCCCCGTTCATGCTCTGTCTCTCTCTGTCCCCAAAATAAATAAACGTTGAAAAAAAAATTTAAAAATTTTTTAATATTCATTTATTTTTGAGAGAGAGAGCATGAGCAGTGAAGGGGCAGAGAGGGAGGGAGACACAGAATCCAAAGCAAGTTCCAGGCTCTGAGCTGTCAGCACAGAGTCCGACTAGGGGTTCAAACCCACGAACCAAGAGATCATGACCTGAGCCGAAGTCAGATGCTTAACCAACTGAGCCACCCAGGAACTCCTATCTGACAAAGATTTTAAAGCCGGCATCATAAAAATGAGCCTATGAGCAATTATGAACACACCTGAAACAATTTTCTAAAATCCCACCTAAGAAGAGAGAATATAAAAGAGAACCAAATTGAAATACGGGAATTGAAACATGCAATAACTGAAATAAAAATCTCAATGGATATAGGCTCAGCAACAGAATGGAAGGAGACCGTGGAAAAAATCAGTGAATTCAAAAATAGAATAGAAATTATCCAGTTTGAATAACAAAGAGAAAATAGATGGGACAACAAAATGAATAGAGCCTCAAGGAACTGTGGTATTATAAAAATGAAGATCTAACATTCATGTCATCAGAGTCCCAAAAGGAGAAGAGAAAAATGATGGAACTTAAAAAGTAGTCAAAAAATAAAAAATAAAATAACTAGAAACATCCCAAATTTGGCATAAAAAAACACAACCGTGTGGATTTAAGAAGGTGAGCAAACCCCAAACAGGATAAATTGAGGCCCAGATAAACCATAGTCAAAATTCTGCAAAATGAAAACCAAGAAATCTTGAAAGAAACAAGAGCGAAATGGCACCTTCCTGATAGCACAAAAAACCAACGAGAATGACAGGCGATTTCTCATCAATGACCATGGAGGACTAAAGGAAGTAGCACAATATTTTTTAAGTGTTTAAAGAAAAGAACTGCCAGCCCATAATTCAAAAGTCAGTGAAAATATCCTTCAGGAATGCACAGGAAATCAAGACATTCTCCAACCACGCAAATTAATCAGTAGACCTAACCTAAAAGAATGGCTGATGGAAGCTTCGAAACAGAAAGGCAACGAAGGAAGAATAAAAGATGGAGTCGTGGGACATGAAGAAGGATAAAAGAATAGGAACAGTAAAACTATGAGTAAATAAAATGCTCATTTCTTCTCTTGAGTTTTGTAAATTACGTTCGATGGTTGAGGCAAAAATTGTAATACGCTCTGATGTGGCACTTTATGTATAGAGAAAATATTTAGGGAAATTATATGATAAACTGGAGAGGATGGAGGGCAATAAAAGGATGTAGGTAAGGTTTCACTCAAGCTGGTGATTTATACCAATAGATGAGTTATGTATATATAATGTAATACACAGAGTAATCACTGAAAAAGCTCTCCAAGACAATGCACTCACCATCACTCCAGATAAATCAAAATTTTATTTCAAAAAATTTTCACATAGCCCACAAGAAGGCAGAAGAAACAGAAATAACCAAAAAAAAGGCAGATTTAAGCCCTATCATATCTATACTTATATCGAATGTAAGTAGTCTAGGTATACTAATTAAACTATAGAGATTGGCAGAGTGGATTCAAAAACATGACCTGGCTATATGCTGCCTGTAAGAAATTCATTTTAAATACAATCGTATAGAAAGATTCAAAGTAAAAGGATGAAAAAAGATATATTATGCAAAAATTAAACAAAAGGAAGCAGAGTGTCTATTTAGCATCAGATGATTAGACTTCAGAGCAAAGAAAATTACAAGAGACACAGAATGACACTGAATAATTATAAAAGGGTCAATCCATCAGGAAGACATAGCAACTCTAAATACACACAGCAGTGGTACATAATATGTGAAGCAAAAAATGATGTAACTGAAAAGACAGATTTAAATATATGGAATCTTCAACACTACTCTCTCAGAGATGGGAGTATTAGCAATACAGAAAACCTCAAAAAACAGTATCACTCACAGAATCCAATCACATTTATGGAGAAGCTTTTCAAGTTTCTATGGAACATATACCAAGATAGACTCTATCTAGGGGAATAAAACAAACCTAAACACATTTAAAAGAATTGAAATAAGTGTATTCTCTGATCCCAAATGAGTCCAACTAAAAATCAGGAACAGAAAGGTAACGGGACAATCTCCAAAGACTTGCAAGATAAACAGCACACTTCTAAAGAACCCATGGGTCAAAGAAACCTCCAGGGAAATTAAAAAAAAAATGAACTTAATGAAAATGAAAATACAGTAACAATATTAGTGGGATATAACTGAAGAAGTAGTGAAAAAGAAATTCATAGCGCTAAATTTACACATTAGAAAAGAGGAAGTGACACAAATCAATAATCTAGGCTCCCACTTCAAGACTCTAGAAAAAGAAAGCAAAATAAAGCCAAAGAAAACAGAGGGAAAGAAATCAGAAAGTTAAGAGCAGAAATCACAGAAATTAAAAACAAAACAAAATAAAATGACAGAGGAAAGTCAATGAAACAGAAAGTTGGTTCTTTGAAATTATAACATAAAATTGATAAATCTTTAGCAAGACTGTTAAAAAAAAGAGATAAGACACAAATTACTAACATCAGGAATGAAATGGATATTACCACAGATTCTATAGATATCAAAGGATCATAAGAGACTACAAACAACCCCACACACATACATTTTAGACCTTAGGTGGCATGAAATAATTCCTCAAAAAACACAAACTACCACAACTGACCAAATATAGACAATTTGGATAACCCTATCCTTATTAAGGAAAATAAATTAATAATTTAAAAACTTTTCCCCAACAAAATCTCCAGGCTTCTACATGGTATTTAGGAGGGAACTGCCACTAGTGATCTCCTAACAAAGAAGCATAATTCCAAAGCAATAGCTTGTTTCACTTGGTCATTGATCCAGACTCTTCAGGAAACCACAAATGGCTCTTGATAACCCTTGGAACTATTTGGAGCTATCTGTATACCTAACAAATGTTTCCATTTATTTATGCTTTATGTCTAGATTTTTATTTCAGTTAAGGCTGGGTAAGGGATGGGTAATTCTATACTGAAAAGCTCACATTCTGTACTTGGCAAATAAATACATTGTCAATGAAAAAAAAAAAGTAAAGCAAGCATATCCACTTTCACCATTCTTATTCAACACAGGACTGAAAGTTCTAGGCAGTGCAAGAAGGCAAGAAGAGGAAATAAAAAGCATACAGATCAGATACTAAAACATACAAGTATTTTTATTTCCATAATGTGATTGTTTACATAGAAAATCCCAAGGAATCTTGGGGAACTAGAACTAATGAGTGTATTCAGCAAAATCTCAAGGTAGAAGATAAACATGTGGACACCTGGGTGGCTTCGTCAGTTATGTCAGACTCTTGATTTCAACTCAAGTCATGATCACATAGTTCATGAGATCAAGCCCCATGTCAGGCTATACACAGGCAGTGTGGAGCCCACTTTGGATTCTCTCTCCTCCTCTCTCTCTTCCCCTCCCCCATCTTGCTCTCTCAAAATAAATAAATTTTTAAAAAGGTTAGGCATACAGGAATGCAAGCTGGTGAAGCCACTCTGGAAAACTGTGGAGGTTCCTCAAAAAACTAAAAATAGAACTACCCTACGACCCCACAATTGCACTACTAGGCATTTATCCATGGGATACAGGTGTGCTGTTTTGAAGGGACACATGCACACCCATGTTTATAGCAGCACTATCAATAGCCAAAGTATGGAAACAGCCCAAATGTCCATCGAAGATGTCCAAAGAAGATGTGGCATATATATATGCAATGGAGTATTACTCAGCAATCAAAAAGAATGAAATCTTGCCATTTGCAACTACATGGATGGAACTGGAGGGTATTATGCTAAGTGAAATTAGAGAAATACAAAAATCATATGACTTCACTCATATGAGGACTTTAAGAGACAAAACAGATGAACATAAGGGAAGGGAAACAAAAATAATGAAAAACAGGGAGGGGGACAAAACAGAAGAGACTCATAAATATGGAGAACTGAGGGTTACCAGAGGGGTTGGGGTTGTGGGGGGTGGATGGGCTACATGGGTAAGGGGTACTAAGGAATCTATTCCTAAAATCATTGTTGCACTATATGCTAACTAATTAGGATATAAATTCTAAAAAATAAAAAATAAAATTAAAAAAATGATAGACATACATAATCAATTTTATCTCCATATGCTAGCAATGAACACATAGACATTGGACTTAAAAGTACATCATTTACAATCCCTCAAAAAGTCCTTCGAGTTCTAACAAAGTATGTACAAGGCTTGTATGCTAAAAACTATTCAATGCTGATGAAAGAAATTTTAAAACTCATTAATTGGAAAGTCACACAATATTAATGGATGGGAAGACTCAACACAGTAAATGTATCAATTCTCCTCACAGTGATATACAGACTTTATGAAATGCTGGACTTTTTATAGCTAGATTTTTGTAGTTGTAAAATTTTGAGGACCATAAACCAGATTTTTTGTCTCTATAAATCTGGAAATATACAATATATTCTTCCGATTGAAAATGTACCACCCTTTCCTCCATACATCATTCAAATTCAAAACAAATAAAGTATAATGAAAGAATATTTATGTATATGCCAGGGAATGTTCCAAGCACGGAGAAAGCACATGGGAAAAATAGACAAGGTCCCTGCCATCAAGGACCTCCTTTTTTTTTTTTTTTTTTTTTTTTTTTTTGTCTGTTTAAATGTGACTTTTAAGACCTGCTTCCTTTGGGCACAAGTGAACTCATTGAGGTATTTCAGCTTTATTATTGAGCCAATTTTGAAAGGCACTGGAGTTCAGTGGAGTTGAAGAAAGAGCAGTAAGACAATGTCTACAGTCCATTTACAGACTTACAAAAGTAAATTACTAGAGACACTTTCAAGGGCACCACATCTCTGAATATTTAAATACACCCACAACAGGGATTTGTGTTGCTGTCTAACATGCTAACTACAGATGAATCCAAGAGCCTTCTAACATTGGCATATTAGCTAATCAAATGTATCTTGGTGGTTACCACAACGAAAGTATCCCAGGTTTGGCATCTAGAATCTGCTGGACCCAAAGCTCAACTCATACTCCTTATTCTGATAATAATATTAAATTTCTCTCTTTCCTAGTGTTCGTATTGTCACTTTTTCTAGAAGTATGAAAGACAGTTCACAAATGGAAACCCCACGGTGCCTCAGAAGTAGCCTAAAATTCACCTTTTCTTTACTTCACCTGAAAATACTGTTTTAAGAGCTTCTACATACCAGGCATTATCTAAGCACTTTATAGTCATTAACTTATTTAATCTTCATGATAAGTCTATGAGATAATCTTTGTGATGAATCCAGTCTTGCTGTCATCTTACAATAGGGAAAGCAATGTGGAGGGAGATGGAGATTAAGAGACCTGCCCAGTGTCACAGGGCGAGTGATTGGTGGAGCCTAGACTCACAGGCCATGCTCCGAATGCCATTCTAACTCATGGTCTCATCAGTACAAGAACCTCATTCTGACTTCATTTCAGATCTGCCTCCAATGACTAATTTTTCCTTACTCAAATTTTACGTAGATCTCTGTTTGATCGCAGGCCATGTATAACCATATTTACAATCAGAAAACAGAAACTGATATGGAATACATCAGCCAACTTTTATTCCTCACATGGTCAATAAAGAACATTTAGTCACTTTGTATCTAATTAGAAATATGGCGAGAGAGGTCTTGGGACTGGAACTGGGTTTAATTGGATGAAACAGTTTTAGAGTATCAATTTAGCACTGTTTCTAAATGGGTAGCAGAAGCTGGGGTCCTTAAAATTATCCCTTGAAACTTGCTGATAATGTTTCTTGTGTTTATTTGTACAACTGAATGTATATCAACATAAGGTCACTATCCCCCTTTGCAGGATTTTCATATTCATTATGGTTCCTTTCATGTGTGCTGTCTTAAATGCTAATGGAATTTAGTTGGGCAATGATAATAAAAAGACAATAATTGCCAACATGTTCATGGCAAAGAAGCCATAATTCCATGTTTGTATCTTCCTGATATCACTAAAGAATGCATCCTGGCATTGAAAGCAATTTGTTGTGTTGCGGGGGGGGGGGGGTGCAGACCAACATTTGTTAATAATTTGCTTGAAAAAAGAAATTAAGATTAATCTAAGGCTGTTCCAGTGTCATTTTCCCTTACTTCTTGAGTGGTGGGGAAGGATTAAATTGGAGTTCGTACTTAACCAACAGCCTATTTCACCTATGCTGTAGTCCACAGGGAGTGCACTCTTAATAGTTGTAAAAATTATGAATCATTGCAGTGCTTGTGAGTTGTGATTCTAGAGTTAGTTTTGCTTTCGTTTTAATTTTCCACATGGGTAATTTTTTAATAAGGAAGAAGGCAAAGACAGATGAAGAAAGCTGGAGAAGTGCACCCACATCTACATTTACATCTGTGATGAAAGGATGCTGTGAAAATTCGTCAATAATGACACAGTCACTACGACTGTGAAAGTAAGGGGAGACACAGGTGATTGTATAAACCTGGCATTTAGTTGGACTGTAGAGGAAGACAATGTTTCTGTGTTTTGAGTGACTTTGTTGAATCAATTCAATTGTTTTCTAGGAGATCTTCAGATGTTGATTGTATTAAGACGTCACCCATTTTGAAAAATGATTCCTCACATCGATAAACTCTTGAATTGATGCTATCAGGTCCAACTGAGTCAAAAATATCCAAACGGTCACTTAGGTTTAAAAGATCTATAGAAACATTTAGCCTGGTACATCTTATTTACTTAACACAAAGGAGAAATGTCCATTTCAGAGAAACGGTTACTCATCCACTATTTATTCAAAAATCATTCCATAAATAGCTATCGAGCATCCACTCTAAGCACCAGATATTCGGTTCAGGATAAGCACCCAGGGGCAGGAAATAGAGAAGGAGAAGGCAGAGTGAAACAGCATGAATTTTGAAAAATGCTACCCCAAATTTAAATTCTAGGCATGGAGAGTAAAATGACAAGATTAGGCCATGTATGATCAAGTGTCTGATGAATGGCACACAGTAAATCAGATAATAATTAGCACAGGAACAGAGGGGAATTTAGCATAAAGGTAACAAAGTTCCAACTTTTGGATCCCTCACTTGGAAGGATATTCACTCCTTCAACTTAATTTGCATGTGTCATTTTAAAATGTTTTTTTTCTGAAAGAGGGCCCAAGGGGCACAAGCTTCAGTGCCCACAAAGTCTAGATCTGCCTCTGTACAGGAATTCAGAAAGGCAGAAGGACAATTTTCTCAAGATCTGTCTCAACAAAGATGCCTTCTTTGCATCTCTTTATAGATTATTTTGGTCATGGCTAGTGGTTATTTTTGTTTACTGTCCAGTTGGTAGCCTTTAGGATCTTTAAACAACTGCTTTGATTTACAAAACATATTCTTTCTTGGGGCACCTGGGTGGCTCTGTCAGTTAAGCGTCTGCCTCTTGGGTTTCGGCTCAGGTCATAATCTCACGGTTTTGTGGGTTCTAGCCCCACATAGGGCTCTGTGCTGACAGCACAGAGCCTGCTTGGGATTCTTATTCTCTCTCTCTCTCTCCCTCCCTCCCCGTCTCCCCGTTTCCCCCTCTGCTCCTCCCCTGATCACACTGTCTCTATCAAAAATAAATACACTTGTTTTTATATGCTAAAGTAAAATGGTTTAATTTCAGCTGGAGCAACTTCAGAGGCCAAGAAAAATGTCAATATAAATAGATCTTTTCTTATTTTTATGTCTAAAATTACATAACTTTCCATACCTTGAATTTATGTCACCCCATAGAAAACAAAAATCAAATTTGTATTATTTATATTAGTTATATACCAATATTAAGTACTATCCATCGTGATTTCCCTCTCTCTCTCTCTATATATATACAACATCCACTTTGTGCATGGTCTAAAAATAAATAAACTTTTTAAAAAATGTTTTAAAAATATTTTCATTTTCTTCCCAAGAGAAACGTGGGGCTGTCCTTCAAATCTGAACCTGAAGAGAGACCCCAACACACATCTGTTTCGGAAAAAAATTAAAAATATCTACAGAAGAACAGGTACTGGTCACCAAACCCAGAGCCCAACTCTTTCTGGAACCAGCAAAGGAATTCAATAGGGATTCCAAAGAAAGTCTTGCTTGTGGGTAAAGTGTAGAGTTATACCTACCTCATTCTTTATCTGCCCTCAAATAAGTTAGGAATAAGTACCAGAACCGAAGGGCAGGGCTGAAGAAAGGGAGACAGAATTTCATCACGCCTTTTTTGAAGTTTATAGGAATATAGGGACAAGGAATCCAACTGATCATCACAAGATATTAATGTAAATTTCATGTATAAATATATACGTATACATTTAATCCCAGTAAATTTATTATTTTATCTTATGGCTTCTTGACTTTTTGTCTTTCTTAGAAAGACCTCACATACACTGACCATTTTTTATTCTAGAATTTTACAGTTTAATTTACACATAACATGCTGATCCCCAAATGATTTTAGGATAAGGTTCTAAATAGTTGTTCAGCTTCATTCTTTCTCTAGGTGTCTAATAAATTTTACCAAAAGAATTTATTTAAAAATTTGTTCCCAGTGATCTAAAATGCAACTTTAACATACACTAAATTCCCAGATACATTTGGATCTATTCCTAGAAACTCTGTTTTATTCCATCCATAATACTGCATCATTTATCTATGCCTAAGTATAAATTATTGTAAATATTACAGTTTTAAAGTGTGTTGAATATTTGTTAGGATTATTCACTCACTGCACTTTACAATTCACAATTCCTTTAATTTTCTTTGCTATTCTTGGATGCTTCTATTTTATTTGAAATTCTGAGGTGTGATGCTTGCTTTGTTTTTATGGAACTAAATTTACCAATATGCTATGTATTTCCGCGGTCTTTAATCATTAATTCAAATCAGATATTTGCTTTCAAAACCTATTACCCATCTCTGACTTTTCTTCTGGGCTTTAAAAAAATCATCTGTCTAAATTGCTTAGAAAATCTTTACGACTCACGCTGCTATAATGTAGGTTTGGTTATAAAATGCCTGCCAATCAAATCCGTCTCTCATGATAAAGGTAGGCTCGCTCTTACTTAATCTGGAGAGCTTAAAATGAAGGTGTCATCCTTGTCCCTCAAAACCACTTTAATAATGGTCTCCTACTGTTACAGAACTCAACCAGCTTATTGAAGTCAGCTGTTTTCTTGAGAGCTCCATTACCTGTGGCTGTTTTCATCCACACACATTATTAAACAACAACAAGCAAAAGCAAAATTCTCTAAATTCAACCAAAGCAAATCTTTCAGTCGAAAACAAGTGCCGTGATTTAAAAATAAAAAGAATTGCACCTCCTTTTATTTTATAGGGGTTCTAAAAACTAACCTGCCACTAGTTGCATCCTTTATTTGCTTAGAACAAAGACTGATATTAATAAAGCATTGTGATGTGTTTGCTGATCTTACAAAACATGTAGATTAGCTTAGCTATTAACATTATCCTTACTATTCTTGACTCAAAAAGGATGTGATGCAAATATATTTTTATTGAAGGCTACTAAAAACTAGAAGTAAAATTAATGACACAAAGAAAAAGTTTTGCATTACTATTTGCTGAGAAGCTTCCTTCTTATCTTCTGTTCAAATCTGGGCAATATATGAAAATTACATTTCCTGGCTTAAACGGCAGCAGAATCAAAAAGCAACATGCCCAGCACAGGGTTAAAATATG
Source organism: Prionailurus bengalensis (assembly GCF_016509475.1). Classification (NCBI taxonomy): domain Eukaryota; kingdom Metazoa; phylum Chordata; class Mammalia; order Carnivora; family Felidae; genus Prionailurus; species Prionailurus bengalensis. Next base: position 146,029,428 of record NC_057350.1, on the reverse strand, counting down.
CCATTTGTTTACCCTTCTCATTAATTTCTTAACTAACTCTCCCACAAACATCAAAAAGATCCATTTGAAAACTGTGACTTGACATATAATAAACCCAATTAAAAAACACTCACACACAGAGATACATACACACACACTTACACATTTGTGCAGCTCCTAATGGTGCCAATAAATCAACTCAAAACTATAAAAAAGTAATTAGGAACAAAGAAATGACCTGTCTTGATGTTGCTTTTTTTCTCAATATGATTCTAACTCGATTATACATGCATATCTAATTACTACATCTGATGACCTATGGTCATAGCTTGATTTCTGTATTACAAATGGCCTGACATTTAATTAGTTTGTGTGATTAAATTATGTAAATATCTACATGGTGACCAAATGATTAAAACTTTTTTATACCTCCAGTTTCTCAGCACTAGAGTCAATTATATCTGGCTACATATACAGCATGTGAACAAACTGACACAAAAATCCAAGTGAAAAGAAAGTTACAGTTATTCAAATTCAGATTGAAAGCTATCTCATTGAGCACATCTTACAAGAGGTGCAGTGGGATGATGTAGGACTTCAATCACTGCGAAAACTTCAAACCTAAATTATTATAACAAGGACAGATCTGGTGAACCCGTTTCTCCAGTTCTCATTTGTTCTCATTCCATTCTCTTAGGAACTGATGGCTCTTATATGTATGGGTGTGTGTATATTATAAGAAATGATTCATTTATATAAAATTTAGATTAAATTTTGGTGATTGCTATCATGATCTCAAACTTATTTCTGTTTTTATGCATCCCAGTCAACCACAGACTCTTCACAGATTGTCATCTGAATTGTGACAGTTCTACGCTCACAGCTTTGGTACAAGCACCAACGAATTCAGGAGTTCTGAATCTCTGCAAAATGTGGAATTGTTGCGAGTCCCAAGCAGACCTGAAAAATAGGAACGGGAAGGGGCGCCTGGGTGGCGCAGCCGGTTGAGCGTCCGACTTCGGCCAGGTCACCATCTCGCGGTCCGTGAGTTCGAGCCCCGCGTCAGGCTCTGGGCTGATGGCTCAGAGCCTGGAGCCTGCTTCCGATTCTGTGTCTCCCTCTCTCTCTGCCCCTCCCCCGTTCATGCTCTGTCTCTCTCTGTCCCAAAAATAAATAAACGTTGAAAAAAAAAAAAAAATAGGAACGGGAAAAGAATCCCCACTCTCGTTCATATAATCGAGTTGAATGAAGCAGGGAACAAATGCTTCCTCTTGAAACATATCTTTATTTTTTTTTTTAACGTTTATTTATTTTTGAGACAGAGAGAGACAGAGCATGAACAGGGGAGGGTCACAGAGAGAGGGAGACACAGAATCCGAAACAGGCTTCAGGCTCTGAGCTGTCAGCACAGAGCCTGACGCGGGGCTCGAACCCACGGACCGTGAGATCATGACCTGAGCTGAAGTCGGACGCTTAACCGACCGAGCCACCCAGGCGCCCCTAAACATATCTTTATTAACAGAGGGGATCCTTTTGCCATGCTTGAAGCATGTTCAATACACCTGTGTCATTTATCATTACCCCATCCATACGAAGGCAGCGAGTACAAAGGCTCCTAATTACCCAGAGATAGTAAGGAAAGACAAAGAAGTTACACCAAAATCTACCACCATCCTGAAATCACATTTAGCCAATGCATTCAATAACTGCTCCACCAGACATTTTTTTTTTCCATTACATATCAGACCAAATTTAACTGACACTGACTCTCATGCATACAAAACTACTTGGTTAGAAAAAGAAAACTTCACAAATTTGACTTTGTTGCATAGTAAGTTATTTCCTAAACTGCTAGCCATAGGATTATTTATTAGGATTAAATGATTTATCTTACAATCAGCAAGTTACTTGATGAAACCTCCATGTCCTCCAGAAGGAAAAAGCATATATAAAAGTACAAGTAGACTGAATTTCTTTTCTCCTAGTTTTATAGAGAAAGTGCTCAGATTCTAAGGGCACCTGGGTGGCTCAGTCGGTTGAATGTTTGACTCTTGATTTCAGCTCAGGTCATGATTCTAGGGTCATGGGATGCAGCCTCGCATTTGGCCCATGTCGGGCCCCTGTACTGAGTGTGGAACCTGCTTGAGATTCTCTCTCTCTCCCTCTCTGCCCCTCCCCTGCTTTCATATGCTCTCTCTCTCAAAATCGATAAATATTTTTTAGAAGTGCTAAAATGCTTCAAAGAACCAATATCTGAAAACAATGTATATAAGCAATCCAGAAATTAATTAATCTGTAATCAAGGAAAGCCACGGCTGTAAAGGAGAGAATGATGAAAAAAGTGGAGCATTCATAAGAGAGAGAAAGAGAGAGAGAGAGAAATATGAGCAGTAACTTCAAAGAATAACAGAGATAAGAAAAGAAAAACAAGGTATGATTCAACTAAAGGTTATAGAATTAGAAGGCAGAAATGACTTAAAAGTAATAAATCCTCAATGGGAACTCAGTGTATTTAAAATGAAAAAAAAAAATAGGCCTCTAGCTCAAGATGGATGAACACCTACGTATGCCTCACGTCCTTCATGAAATACATATAAATAGTATAAATACAGAAGACAAAACAAACTTATAAAAAGAATAGGAATGGGAATCCCCATCAGGCAAGAGATGTTAACAAACTCCAGAAAATTACCAAATACATGAGGCAGTAAAGTAGGGACCAGCTGGTGATCCTTTTCTATAAAGGGTCAGAGAGTAAATATTTCAGGCTTAAAAGGACCATACCCTCTTCATTGGAAACACTCAATTCTGCTCTTGTAGCACAAAACACCCATTGACCATATCTAAAAGGATGGATGTAGCTGTATTCCAATAAAACTTTACCAAAACAGACAGCTGGCCCATGGTTGTAGTTTGCCAACCCCTACAACTAAAAACACTTTTACGGTCATGGTATTCAATATTCTGATCAAAGACTCATAGCTTCTAGCTGAAAGATTCAAAAAAATGTGAAAATACAGATAAGAAAATTTTCAAAGACCTCACTGGGGAATAACGGTGCCAGTTACTCCTCCTTTAATCCTCAGGACACATAAAAGTTGGCAACTTGGCTCTAATCCCTAAGGAGAAGAATGCGAAGGTTCTTCCCTAAAGAAATTGTGTGATTCCTATCCGTGGCTGTTGATACCTTAAATAAATCCCTCTTATCCTAGCATTTGGACCATGCTTATCCTGAATTCAAGTCCAACCTCATATGTACCCTGTGCATCAACTCAATCGGACTGCCCACATATGGAAGATGCCCATTGTGAAGCGGAAGAAATTATCCTATGGTGAACTAAACCCATAACACTTACACTGCGTTAAATGCGAACAAGTAAGCCTAGGGGGCTTGGTTGGTTAAGCATCTGACTTAGGCTCAGGTCAGGATCTCACAGTTTTTGAGTTTGAGCCCCGCATCAGGCTCTGTGCTGACAGCTCAGGGCCGGGAGCTTGCTTCGGTTTCTGTGTCTCCTTCTGTCTCTTTCCTTTGCCCACTTACAATCTCTCCCTCTCCCTCTCTCTCTAAATAAACATTTAAAGAAAATATTTTTTTTAAAGTAAGCAGGGATCATCAGACATGAGAATATCTAACAGAATATGAAAGACCAAATTGACCCCAAAGTAAACAACTCATATAAGAAATTAAAATTAAATTTAAAAAAAAGGATTGGGGCACCTGGGTAGCTCAGTCAGTTAAGCATCTGACTCTTGACTACAACTCAGGTCATGATCTCACAGCTTGGGGGTTTGAGCCTCACTTTGGGCTCTGTGCTGACAGGGTGGAGCCTGTTTGGGATTCTCGCCTTCTCTCTCTGTCTCTCCCCCATTCATGCTCTCTGTCTCTATAAATAAATAGACTAAATAAATACAGGATTCAGTATACTCCTCGAAATCTGAGAAGACGTTATACATCTTATAAAAACGAAAATTAGGGACAACAAAAGAGTTTCTAAGATTAAAAAAAATGTTTTTTAATTCAGTAGCATGGCAGAATGATAACGTCAAATAGCTACATAAGAAAATAATTTAAAGAGGAGGAATAAGGGCTGACATTGGTGAATGTCTGCACATGCCAGGCATTACTGCAAACATGTTACATATATTAACTCTCTTAACCCTCTACATTACTAAAAGGTAGATTCTATTATTTTCGATTTACAGAAAAGCAAACAACCACCTATTGGTTTAAAATATAAAAAAGGTATATCCAATTCAAATGGTGTGAGTCTGCTCCTGCATGAGACATGGAGAAGTAATCAGGAGCCCAATATTAAACTATCAGGAAGTTATTTAAGTAAGAATAGGGGGGAAAAAAACCACATGAACAAGATGAAATTATCACAGAAAGAGAAAAATTCTTTGAAGTGTAGAAAGAAATGAATTTTCAGTTTTAAAGGGCCAAAGAATCACTAAGAGGAGGATAAAAACAAGTCTTCGACTTGGAAAAATTCCCATTAACTTGAAACTTCAAGGTTAAAAAGGAAATCTTTAAAAATCTATTTAAAAAATTCCAAGTAAAACATCTAACCCAGTAGGACAATCAAGGAAATTCTCAGGATGACAGCTATACAAGAGGCTTAGAGAACATCGAGTCCTGAATGAAGAAAGAGGACACAGTATTTCTGAATTAATTCTCTATGGAGAAAAGAGGAATTCAATAATGTAAAACATGACTGAAACTCCAGATTAAAGGTAAGCTAAATGCACATCATTAGAAATTCTAGAAAAAAAAGGAAAAAAAAATTTAATGTAAAAGTCACACTATAAATAAGATTTGTTTCTAATTTTAAAACATATGTGATTTCCCTGTAATTCTTTATGCTATTGATTTCAATCAAAATGCCGCTATCATTAAAGACTCTTCTCTGAGGGGCACCTGGGTGGCTTAGTCAGTTGAGCATTTGACTTTGGCTCAAGTCAGGGTCTTACGGTTCATGAGTTTCAGCCCCACATTGGGCTTGCTGCTCTCAGCCTGTCAGCTCACATTCTACGTCGGATCTTCTGTTCTCCCTCTCTCTGTCCCTCCCCCGCTTGCACCCTCCCGAAAGTACATAAATACTTTCTGAAAAATGAATATTCTCTGAATGACTGCTGTAATTTGAGGAGATTTGTTTTTTTGACCCATTATGGTCAATTCTCATAAAAGTTCCCTGTATGCAGAGAATGATTATTCTACACCTGTTGTATACAATATTCTTTTTATATTCATTAGGTCAAAATTGATAACTGTTACTTTAATCTCCATTGATTTCTAAAAGAAATTACAATTATAAATTTGTCTGTAGTTACTTTTTGTCAAAAATATTTCATTGATTTGGGGACCCTATAACATAGCTTCGCTGCATGAGCATCACTTATTTCTCTGGGACTCCAAATAGAAGTAGGACATATATGATAATTCTTTTAATGTTCTCGTCCATATTTTCTATCATTTTGTATTTCTATGCTTAAAAAGCTGTTTAACTTTTTCTGATCTATTTTTTTCATTCACTACTTTTCTATGTCCAATCTAATGTAATATACACACTGAATTATTTCAGTTATTGTGCTGTTCAGACCTCAAATTTTCATTTGGTACCTATTCAAATCATCTATTTTATTTTCTACAGTTCCAATTTCCTGTTTTATTTATAACTTTGGCTTTTGTTCTTTGAGCATACTAAGCAGTCTGAGCCTGACAGTCTCAAATATCTCAAGTCTTTGCGAATCTTTCCATTCTCTGCAGTTTCTGCTGGTTATTATTCATGGTGTCTTACTCCTTTGAGTGTCTCATTACCTTTGACTGTGTCTTGGGCATTTTATTTTTAAAATGATTCATAGGAATAATTTAAGGCATGAGATGATGACAAATCCCTCCAAACAGGTTCTATTTTGTTTTGCTTTGGCAAAGTGTTAAGATTTCCACTAGTCTGGGATGACTTTAATCAACAGATTTCCTGGATCACCTAGATAATGCAACTCCAGGCCACAAGCTTATTTCCAAAGTCTACCCATATCCTAAAACACAGCCTTTGGGGTCTCTGCTTGAAGTGGAAGTGGCTTTTAGTTTGACAGGTCATTTTTGGTTTTAGAAATATGGAAATATAAATATAAATATAAATATAAATATAAATATAAATATAAATATAAATATAAATATAAATATCCATAGGCCAAAGCAGATTTATGTGCTAAGCTAATCCATCTGGGTCCTCACTCTCAAGATTTGGCCTAAAATGTCCTTAGAGTATTCTTAGTTCTTTGAGGTTTTTAAGAATTTTTAAATATATTTTTATCTAATACTTTGGTTGTCCTGAGCAGGATGATTGGTCCAAATTGCTCTGACAACCTTTCACTAAAGTTTAAAGTATTAGTATCTCATCGATCATATTTCCTATTAACCAGTAACTTTTCCTGTATATAGACAATTACTATAGTGTTCTATGCCCATGTCTCAGAGGAAAAACGCACAGCACAATGCCAAGAATTTTTAAAAAGCCAAATTATTTTCTTGTACATTTTAATAGCCTTGATCAGGAAAATTATGCATTAGTTTTGGTCAATGACCACTTAAGAACAAAATTATTCATTTATAATCTGGCCAAAGGTCCCTTGAGTGAGCCAAGGAAGTGAGTCAATGGGAAGGCTACAAAGTCAGATACCAGTCAGTATGCCCTCAAGTACAGCCTATTCACAAAACCTGCAAAACCTCCCCATTGGCTTAGTCAAGCACCCACATTCCAAAAACAGGAAGGCAGTATAAAGAATCCAGAAAACTCATAGGTGTATAACCAAGTAGAAACCAAGAAAGCGGTAAGACTACAGGGTCCCACCCTGAAAATAAAGTCTCATCCCTAAGAGGGAATGAGTCTAGACAACAGCGTGCTACACTGTCCCAGAGTTCCCACATGAACACGGTCTGTCCCCTTGGCAGTTAAATGATGTCCATACGTCTTCATATTTTAAAAAGATGGTGAAGGATTTTGGATAGGCCTCATCAGTAGTGGACTGAAAAATATCCATTATTACAACACAGAAGAAACAGAAATTTACTTTCTGAAGACAGAAGGAAACCTGGCTTGCACAGGTCTTGTTAGAATAAAAGAGTATAGGGCACTGAGTGGTCTGCAGGGATCAATGACCAAGTGCCAGATGGGATAGTCTTCATCTCTGTTAGGGCCAAAATGGACAGATATTAGCCTAAAATAAGATTCACTCCTGGGGCACCTGGGTGGCTCAGTCAGTTAAGCATCTGGCTCTTGACTTCGGCTCAGGTCATAATCTCAGAGTTTGTGGGTTGAAGCCCCACAAGCATTCTGTCTCTCTCTCTCCCTCTCTCTCTCTCAAAATAAACAAACATAAAATAAATTTTAAAAATAAGATTCACTCCATCCTCTATGTCTCTAACATATTAAGTGATCCCTTCAAATTGGGAAACATACTCAGTGGTCCTGTAAAATGTAAAGTCATCATCTTTTAAAAATGAAGTAAATTGTATAAAACAACATATATCCTTGGCTCATACGTTATCTTTGACTTCTCTCTCATTCCACACTCCTGTGTTGTATTAGTTTCCTAAGGCTGCCATAACAAAGTACCACAGTTTGGGTAGCTTAAACCACAGAAATTTGTTGTCACTCAGTTCTGCAGGTTAGAAGTCTCAGATCAAGGTGTTGGCAAGGGTTGATGTTCCTTCCAAGGGGTAGGAGGGAAAATCTGTTCCGTACCTCCCCCTAGCTTCTAGGTTTCCTGTCAATCACTGGCATTCCTTGGCTTACAGGTTCATCATCAATCTGATCTCGGTCTTCATCTTCACATGGCTTTCACCCTGTGAATCTTTACATAGTCTTCCCTCTGTGTAGATCTGTCTCTGTGTCCAAATTTCCCCTTTTTATCAGGGCATCAAATTGGATTAGATCCTATCCTAATGACCTCATTTTATATTCATCATGTCTGTAAAGACCCTATTTAAAAATATGGTCACATCCTCAAGTCCTGGGGACTAGAACTTCAACACATCCCTTAGGGACACAATTCAGCCCATAAAATATGCCATCACTCACTTTCACCCCTACCCCTAACTACCACCCCATCTCTGGTCCTCACATGAGAAAGTGAATGAGGACATAAATTTGACACATTCTGTGATGATCAAAGAAGGAGAAAAGTTAGGTTTGAAGTTTTTATTTCTTTAAAGGCATACATGATGAACCCAAGACAAGTGGTAATAATCGTTCCATGATACCCATTCTCTGACTCCTGACCAAAATGTAAAAGTAAAAAGTAGGTAGATTTGGGATCTGCATACTGGTACGATTGCCAAGTACTCTCTAATTTAAGTTGAACAGAATCAATTGGTGGTTTCACTTCCCCCACAAAAAACACTTGATAAGCCACAGAAGACCAACAAATTTCCTTAAGTCTTGATTCCCGTGGCTATTTGTTTTGGTGGGAAAAATAAAAATACAGAGTCAACAAGACTGAGACTATGGCTGAACTGTAGCAGAATGGTGTTGGCTACTCAAGACGATGAGGGTTAAGAATGGGGAGAAGGAGAATTTGGGGAAGATAGCCCAATAGCCACCAACAGGTCTCACTGGAATTAGAGATGTTCAACTATTTCTGAAAAATGAGGCTTGGCTAAGTTACTTTAGGCTAAACTCCCCTACGCCACCAGCTGAATGCCCAGCATTTAGTTGAAGAGAAACATTGTCTTCAAAACGCCGCTTTTACATCGCTCAGTTTCACCTACAAGCAATGCAGTTTTGCCTCTGTCCTCTATCACAGCGAAGAATCCTGACTTATTCTGCCATTCTATAAGCCCTCTACAGTGGCTAACACATAATCTAGCACACATTGGGCTTTCATAAATCATTTAAATAAATGTATATGCGTCCATATACATTTTCCATCATTTCAAACTGTGACCCTTAGGCAGTTCCTACATTGAACTTCTTGATGAGTTTTACCTTTGAGAACATTTATTTTCCCTCTTTCCTCATTCAGTTTTCCTTGTGTCTTTTAGTGAATTCAAAAGATTTTTCTATCGATGAGGAAAAATGAATAAACTACATTTTAGTATTTGAGCTAAAAATGGCAAGGAACAAGGTTTTTAATGTGGAATTAACTAAAACGCTCGTATCTTGTACACAGCAGGAAAAGTACACTGCATTAAGCACTTCTCCTATTTATTTGTTTACTTATTTATTTAGAGTGAGCGTGCAAGCAGGGGAGAGGGGCAGAGGGAGACAGAGAGAATCTTAAGCAGGCTCCACACTCAGTCAGGAGCCCGATGCGGGGCTCGATCCCACAATCCTGGGACCATGATGTGAGCCCAAAATCAACAGGCAGATGTTCAACCGACTGACCAACCCATGCACTCCAGCACTTGACTATTTTAATAGTACGGGGGTAGATACAGCATTTGTAATCTTGAAGAACTGTACTTGTTTAGGGGCATGGAGGCAAACAGATCAGCAGATTTTCAATTTTCAATTTTCAATTCAACCAACAACTTCTACTTCTGGAGCTTCTGAACCTGTCTTTTTCAGAGCATCCAGATAAACTGTTTCTGGAACAGTAACCATCAGCCAATCTCCCAGGCTCCAGGTAAACTGCTTCTGGAACAATAACCATCAGCCAGTCTCCTAGGCTCCCGGACATCTAGGCCAGATATTGGCAAACCATGGTCCATGGGCCAAATCTAGCATTTGCTCTTTTCTGTCAATCATTTGACAGGAAAACAGCCACCCCTTTCTGTTTTTTGGATTTTTCTAGGCTGCTTTTGGGCTATAACGGCATAGCCGTTATCACAGAGACTGGCTGTCTGGCCGGCAAAGCCTGAAATACATACTACAATTGCAGGAAGTGTTCACTAACACTGACCTCTGGTTCAGACAATACCAGATGCACTTAATTTCTTTTTTCCTCTTTGTAGAAAAATCCAATCACCAAATGATGTTGCTTAAATGGTTTTTTGGGGTTTGTTTTTTTTTTTGCTTATCTATATATGAACATGCAAAACATCAGTTTTGAAGAAACTGGTTAGTATGGAGTTAACCCTCATTGGATGAAGATTATCTTAATTGCCTTCTGAAACAAAGGAATAAGTTTCTGCCAAGGCAAAAGTACAACTTTATTAGAAGTCTCCAATTCCATTCAAAAGAATCCTTCTTAGAAACACCTTTGCTTTTGGGGTGCCTGGGTGGCTCCGTTGATTAAGCCTCAGGCTTGATTTCAACTCAGGTCATGATCTCTTGATCATGAAATGGACTCCAGGATCGGGCATTGCACTGAGTGTGGAGCCTGCTTGGGTCTGTATGTCTGTCTGTCTGTCTCTCTCTCTTCCTCCCTGCCCCCCTAAAATGAATATTAAAAACATGCTTTTTGTAGTCATGTCTATGCTCTCATTACATTGAAATCTTATTCCAATAGATTATTTTACCCCGCCTCATGTTGAAAATCAGGTTATAATCTTATGCCTTTGTTTCCTCTTCCCTCTTAGCTTGCTCTTTATCACTTTCTATCTGTCAATTCCAAACATCCTCATTTTTCTTATAAAGTACTCCCATCTATCCACTTCAGAATTAAAATGAATTTAGTCTCTCGGTCTCTCATTAATGAGGATGGCTTTCTCCTGCCTGTCTCCCTCCCTACATGTTGAGAGGAAAAGATGTGTTTTTACATTTTTTAAAACTGTAACGTTAGAAATCAGTCCAGCCAACTGCCCTTACACAATCTTTCATTTTAGGCTCCACGTGGAAGTTTGTGATGTGTTTGCCCACAGACGGCTGCCAAACTGGGTGTCTTCTTTTTTACAGAACCATAACCAGCTGTGTTAGTATGGTGGAGGATGTCAGACAGCTCCCATAGGATATAGTTTCTTTACTCTCCTCAACTTTGGTTTGGGAAATTAGTTTTGTAATCATGCTAAGAAAGAAAAAGTGGCTTGAATCTCCTTTCTCCACTCACTCCAGCAAAGTCAGACTGGCCAAGGCCCATGAGTGGGGCTACGCTTGCAGAGCAGGGGACCATGGGGAGATGTGGTGAGTGGTACAAATGGAAGCAGCTCAGATCGGGGACGGGGACGGGAATCTGGAGAAAGTGGGACAAGCGTCTCCTTGCTCTTAGGACCCACAGGGTGAAAATGGCTGCAGAGACTGTCGAGAGGGCAGTGTGAGATTGATGTCTGGGCTCACAGGAGGAGCAGCCCAACTCAGGAGACAGGTGACAGGGACTTCAAAGCCCTGAAGGACAGGACTTTTGTGATAAATCTGGTGAACACCGCTGAAAAAACACCCGGTCCCTTCCTAACTTTTGTAGCACTCAAGAGACCAGAAGACGTAAAATCTTGTACAGCCTGAGAGATCACCCCCAAAATGGCTGAGACGGACTTTCCTACCAGAGTGGCAGGGGGTGGTGCCTTAGAGCAGAAGAAGTATGATTTAGGAAAGAAAAAAAGGAGGGGATGTTTGGAGCTGGAACTACTGTTTTGTCCACTTGGAACCCCAAATGAGTTAAATTTCAAGGATAAATTGTACCAACAATGCGGTAATCTAATCTCATTTGGCAACAAAAACTACACTATCTAATAGATTTTTAGCTTAGCCATCTAGAGACTTAGATTCAAATACAGTACTCAATAAAAGTAATTACTTTTTTCAGATTTGTGGTGCTTCTTGTACTTAATCTCTTTGTTTCCATTACACATTTACTTGCTTTATCCTGAATTGTACTATTTTGTAGATTGTTTTGTTCAATTTATAATTTGCCTCAAATCCTGCTTAAAAGCTGAATGGGCACGCTAAATGAGGGATTGATTCAAGTTCCTTAGTGTCACATTTCTTTAGAATTTTGTTCTAACTAATCTAATCCCATTATAATATAGAAAAACATGTTATACCCCCAAGGTGTTTCATGTAGCTTTAGTTGAAATGCTTTTTCATTACAATTATTCCATGTAGTAGAAATAAAACAAAATTTGTTTTTAAACTAAAGTCACTTTTAAGAACCCAAATGGTTCAATTATGTACATTGTCTAACCAAGATTACAGTTATACCATAATTTATCAAATTTATTCATTTGTGTCCCTTGAAAGAATTTTCAATTTTTGAAATATTTCTGGAAAAATATAGAACATACAGCATGTATGAGAGCTAACAATATTATTTTCTATTTCAGCTTTATTTTTTTGTAAATAAGAAAAAAATTACAAATACAACTAAGGCTTTACCATACCTATCCATTTCAATTATCCCCCTCTTTCCTTAAAGTAGGCATTATACGACAACTGGGCCATATCTTGCTAACACATACATCTCTAACTACTTATGTCTCTATCCAAAACAATGTATAAAATCACCTTATCTAAACATAACGTCAATGGCATCTTAATGTATATGGTGTGCATTAAAGTTATTTTTCTAACGATTAAAACAATTTTTGAAAAGTATTGATGCATTATTTTAAGAATTAAATACTGTATTATAGCATTTTCTCAAGAGTTAGGTGCTTTAACGTGTGTGTGTGTGAGTGTGTGTGTTTCAATTCAGCTTATCACTTTGAGGTAATTGTAAATTCACTTACAGCAAATAATACACAGAGATGTCTGTTTTATCACCATAAGGATCCCTTGTGTTACCCTTTTATACTACATCCTCCTCTCTCCATGCTGATACTCTAAACTCTAAACTCTGGAACTACTCATCTGCTCTCCATCTCTATAGCTTTATCATTTCAAGAATGTTATATACATGGAACAATATAGGATGTAATCATTGAGATTGGAGGGTTTTTTTTTTTTTCACTCAGCTTGCCTCCTTATGGCTCTCTTGAGCATTCATTCATTCATTCATTCATGGTGTTGTTGGATATATCACTTTATATGGTTTCTTAGTGGTTTCTCCAGAATATACATATATACATATATGGATAAATGTAGAAAATCATAATCTAACTAGTATCAGCATTGCACTACTGGAAACCTTACTACCATTTAGGTCCCTTTACCTTTCTCACTTTTAAATATCACATCGTCTTGAATAGCAGGTGGTATTATAATTTTTATTTCAATAATCAAATAATGACTTAGAAAACTCATGAGGGAAAGAACAATCTATTATATTTACCTATATTTCTGCTCTTTTCATTATTTTTCCTTCCTAATACTCCAAGATTTCTTTATTTATCTGTCCTTTCTTTTTGAAAAGCCTCCTCTGGTCATTCTTGAAGGGTAGGTCTGCTAGCCAAAACTCCTCTTAATTTTCCTTCATCTTAGAATGTCTCTATCAACACTTCTTCCTGAAGGACAGTTTCACTGGCTATAGAATTTGCAGTTGACAGTTCATTCCATTCAGCACTTGAAAATGTTGTGCCGTGTCCTTCCGGTCTCTGTGGCATCAAATGAGAACACAGCTGTCGTCTGAACTGGTGTTTCCCTATAAGTAATATGCTGTTTCTCTCTCACTGCTCTATAGGCTTTCTTTGCATTTAGAAGTTTAATAATCACATATCTTGGCATGAATTTCTCTGTGTTCATCTATCCTACTGGGTTTGTGCAACTTCTTGAATCTATAACGCTTATGTCTCATCAAATCTGGGAAGTTTTCAGCCATCATTTCTTCAAATACACTTTCAACATCATCCTCTTTTTCCTCTCCTTCTGGAACATCCACTTGAAGGTTGGTGCTATTGTTAATTACCCCCTGAAGCGCTGTTCTTTTTCTTATTTTTCAATTTTATTGATTTGTCTTCAAGGTCACTCACTCATTCATCATCTCTACTCTTCTAGTGAGTCCATACTTTGCGTTTTTAATCTCTGTTTTCATATTTTTCAGCTCTTTAATTTCCATTGTTTTTTTTTTACCACTTCTATTTCTAGTTGGAATTTTTCTATTTTTTCTTCTGTTTTTCTATCATTTGTTTCAAGAACATTTGTAATTCCTGACTGAAGCATTTTTGTGATGGCTGCTTCCAAAATCCTTATTTGATAATTCCAACATCTGATTAATATTGGTATTGGCAGGGTGCCTGGGTGGTTCAGTCGGTTGAGTGCCAATTTCAGCTCAGGTCATGATCTCACGGTTTGTGAGTTTGAGCCCCACGTCGGGCTCTGTGCTGACAGCTCAGAGCCTGGAGCCTGCTTCAGATTCTCTGTCTCCCTCTCTCTGCCCCTCTCCTGCTTGTGCTCTGTCTCTCTCTCTCTCTCAAAAATAAAATAAACATTAAAAAAATAAAAAAAATATATTGGTATTGGCATGAATTGATTGTCTTTTTTCATTCATGTTGAAACCACTATATTCCAGGTTATTTTCTATTATATCCTGAATATTTTCACTATAAAATAGACTCTAAATCTTATTTAAATTGTTTAAAGATTTAGGCAGTCACTCTGTTTATGCTTAGCACACAGGTGCTGGCCTATTTTTGTGGTCTGTGAATCTGATTACGGTACCATTTTCTGAGGCTTTGTGATTCTCTTTAAGTCTGACTGGATACTGCTGGGGTTCTCAATGATCCCTGATGATGCATCCTGAGGGGTCAGAAGGTGTTTCCTCATGCAAGAAATCCTGTAGGTGGTGAATGAGAATACAGAGCCTATCCCAGGGTAGGCATCCACAGTGGGACTCCTGTCAGTGTCAGCTGGCCACCCAATGTCTCTAGGCATAGGGAGGATCTTTCTAGCCCAGAGAGAACTGAGAATGATTCTCAAGGCAGGTACTTGCTGTAATAGGTGCACCCCATCAGTGCTACCTGCTGCCCATTGTCTCTAGGTTGGGGAAAGTATTTTCCAGCATATGGAGAAGAGGATTCCTGGGCTGAGCACTTGTCATGGCAGGATCTGTCCTATTTAAACCAGCCAGCTGTCCTGTATCTCCAGGTAGAGGAAGGAAGTCTCAGGCCCAGAGGGAAAATAAAGTACTTCCCCCACACTATTTATTATTGTCAAAGGACTCCCAATAGACTCTGAGCTTGCCTAGTGTTGTCAATGGGTCTCCTTTGCCCAGAATAGTAATGAGGCAACTGCACCACCTTCTACTGCCAGGTTGGGGATGGGGAGACATAAAGCCTGGGTTGTATTCTGCTCAGTGAATGGCGGTAAGATGTCTTGCTGCTTGCTGCTGTATTCATCTTCTAACCCTAGAATTTCTAATCTCTTTGCCTTCTTTCTACTTTTCAGACTTATTTGGCTGTCTCTTGTAGGATTTCCAGAGTTGACAGTAATATTTCAGGAGAACCAGGAGCCATATTATACAGAAGAGAAGTCTGGATTGGTTTTCACACTGTAAAAACTAATCTCCTAATCATATTCTATCAAGGGATAAACTTTTGAGATTTTTTTAAATGACAACTATTTCATAAAGAAATGACAAATGCTGAAATTTATAAAACATTTCTTACTAAAAGATTATTTCAAAATAGGTATTCTCATAATTTCCTAAATGAAATCAATAAAAAACTTTAATATCTGCAGGCCATTCTGTTAACAATGTCTTTTATGTGATAACTATAGGAGCCAACTGGGCTCATTGCAGCCTAATGCACTAGAGCCTTTCATGTTTGTACAATCATTTATCATAACAAATAATTAAAAGGAAAGCCTCTACTAAACTTACATAATATATTGCCATTATGATGTCTACTTTGTAAAAAGATTCAGTCTCAGGACTATAGAAAAACATAGAAAAGCCTTACGACTTTTCTGCATATCTAAAACTGTTCTGAAATAAAATATTTATTTTGTATTATTTTGTTAGTTTTTAATGTGCCTTTGGCTTTATGAATGGACCTCAATGATTTGGGGGGAGTAAAAGCTACCTGTTCCTTTGGTCAGAGCAACTTAAGTATTCAAGCTAATGTAAAACTATTCTTTAATTAGAACTGAAAACTGAAAGTTGACACTTTTGTTAATGTTACTGTTAAGGAAACTAAGGCCATTTTCCCTCATTTTTCTTCTTTTAAAGATATGGATAATGATACAAACCGTTCGTGTTTTGTTGTTGGTTTTTTGGGTTGTTTTGTTTTGTTTTGTTTTGTTTTGTTTTGTTTTAGCACTGGGCAGGAAAAACTCATGAGAAATCTAGAATTTTCAAGAGTTAATTGTGACTTGAATAGAGTCTTGTAATAGAGATGACCCCAGCACAGGCCCAACAATGTCACCAGGAAATACAGGAAATTGAGATTTCTACCTTAATGGAAAGACCTGCCAAGAAAGGTATCTTCTTTTAAGCTTAAGGATAAGGGAATCCCATCACTACTGCCTCACTCATAGGGGAAAAATAAAGTAAAAATTACTGAGAAAGCAAAGTCTTATCTTGGAGTCAGGTGACAGGTGTTAGGTCAAGACAAGCACAGAAAACTGGCTTATATAAGGACCCAATATTTGCACTCATCCAAGGCACAAAATCAGGCTTCTCCATGGTGAGTTGATGAACAGTGCAAGAAACAGGCATCTACACTGCTGAACAAATTCTTCTCGCTAGATTATCTGCTAACCTAGGAAGCAGGAGGAGCCACTTAGAACTTACAACACAAACCACAACCCAGACACGTTCCCAAGAGTCGATGCTCAAACTGCACTTACCTATAAATCCCTAACTGTTGTTGTGAATTATCTACCAACTATTAGGTTCTCTATGAAACATTCTTGAATGTCAAAGCAAAGTTTGCTTATTTTCGTCTGTTTTTATATTAAGAGCAATGATTTATTTTTTTCTCATTAACGTAGCAATGATGATTCTTGAAGCACAAAGTTATTACAAAATAAGTTGTGGAGCTGGAATTTACGAGAACTCTGATTACAGATAATGATGTCCAAGCTCTGTGAATGACAGTATGGTTCAGAGCTGGACAATCCTTACAGATTTCTCTACCATCAACTGATTTCCCCTGTGTTTCTACAAACTTTACACACTTCTTTTTTCCAACCAGTTTGAACCCGAAGTATAAAGCATGTGGTAATTGAACATTCTTAATACACAACTCATGATGGTGCCTGATAAATGGTACTGGTCACTTACTAAATCATAACGATGAAGTTCATCTCTGGGAGGTTATGTTGAAGTGACAATTTGAATGTAACAATAGGATTTGAGAATCCAGGCTTCATCTTAAATGTTTAAAACTTCATTTCACTTTATACATAACCCAATATACACTTCCATTCTTTCCATTTTCCCTTTTCTTCATTTCTCCTTCATTATTTGCTTTTTCCCTCCTCTTTTCTTTCCTTTTCCTTTCTTTCTCCCTTCCTTCATTCTCTTTCCCTTCTTTCTTTCCTTCTGCCCTTCCTTATTTCTTTCTTCCTCCCTTCCTTCCTATCTATCTTTTCCTAAGGAATATTCTCGTGGTTCCCTAATGTATGTTTCAGAAAGTACATTTTTCTCATTATAACCTTCTGATTATACATGCAGGCTAAGAATTTATCCTACCAAGAATAATGTTAAAAAATAACATGCTGAATGGTTTTTATGTATTATAATGAAAAACAGGAATATAGGACGAAGGAAAAGTTCAGCCATGAATGAATAAACAGATCACAGAGCTTGGAATAGAGACTCTTATTTTGCTATCGCAGAAGGATACTTGATTTGAGAATCCACCAGAGCCAACCCATTTGCAATGTAAGGTCAAGTTACTCTACAGGGAAATTATTCTTGTATCCATGATTTAGGCCCACTTAACACATTCAGTCAGAAAATTAGAATGTTCCTACACTTGGTTCTCTGCAACAGGATAGCCTTCATCTGTGGAGAGCACTGTAATATGCACTTGTCTACAGGAAAAAAAGCCCATTCCCTGCCTTCTTAGAAATAGGAAATAGTAAATCTTGGAGCATTTTCCAATGCCTGAAGGTGGTAAGTTAGCTCCTTTAATTCAGACTTCCAAATACCAGTTGGGTTGTTATGAGTACAATGCTGCATTTCAGTGCTGAAAGACCATCTGCTACTCCTCTGGGAAATATACTCTCTACCCTCCAAGCTTGGAAACGAAGCTTTTTTCTCTTCCTCAAGCCTGCTTCCAGCCACACAGTTATTTCTGAGGCAATGGAGTGGACACAGTATCTAGTATTGTTAATACTGGGTACAGTATTGTGCAGAACATGCTCACCATTTGCTCTTCAATACGCTCCAGCTTATGAGGCTCAGGGCAATGGAGAACATGCAGCTTTTGTGACTTTTGCGGAAGTGTTGGATGTACATTTATGTGAGTACAATGTGATTATCTTCTTGAAGATTCAATGAGTTTCTTAACGAACAGAGCAAAAAAGGGAAAAAAACAAAACAAAAAAATTGCTTCAAAGTCATTCAATAGAAATGACTTCCAAAACAAAATGCCTGGTGGAAAGATGCAACTACAATTCACTTGTTCAATGTTGGGTTACTGTATCAAAGAAAAATGGAAAAAGTACATAAATCATCTATAAAGCCAGATCAGCCTAGAAAATGAGGTAAGAATTAGATGCCCGGAGCCTACCCCCATTCAGTATGACTAACTTCAGAAATGTTCACAATTGCCACAGTTTGTTAATTGCTACACAAGAGTTATCACATTAATGCAACTCGGATGCCAAGAAGGGTTTAAATGAAGTTAAATGAGTAAAGCACGCAGAATGCTTTTCATTGTTCAGGCTTATGGGTAGTCAGTGAGTTGTATAATTGGGATCTCTAATGTTTCCAGCTCATTTAGTCTTTTACTGTATTGTGTGAAGTCAACAAACATCTGCCAAAAAAAAAAAAAAAGGTGCAATAGCCCAAATTCAAAGATCTTCAATGCAAAGATCAAGTAATTTTTCCTCCCATTCAGAGTTTACTTTCTTAAAAACAAGACCTGTAGAAAATACACTTGTTTCTGCTTATTTACTTTTATCTAACTGCCACAATAGCTAGCACTTTGCTAGTCAAAATATGTTCCATAGACCAGCACAATCACCTAAGAGCTTGTTAGAAATGCAGAATACCCAGCCCAGCCCATATTTACAGAATCAGAATCTGCATTTAACAAGATTCCTAGATGATCTGTATGCAAGGTAAAGCTTGAGAAGCACTGAGCTAAACAATAACCTACATGAAATCGGTAAAGGACAAAATATGTAAATATCTTACTTTTCAGCAGGTAGCATGAGTCTTTTTTCTGACAAACATTCATCCAGAGTTGATAAGCTCATGGAAGCTCTCTTATTTTATTGTCTCTTAGGGTTGCTAACTGAATGTGAACAAACTGACTACAGACATATTTGACATTTGCATACTTGCAAAGTTGTGATAAAAAAGAAGAAAACAGGTAATTCGTGTACCAAAGCCCTTTTGCCTCTTTTTGTTGTTAGATGTAATCTTTTACTGATAGGGCATCTAAAACTTTACTTAGCGGTGTACTGGTATATGATTAACATTAGACTGTCCATTAGAAGAGATAGCTCAGATTCAAAACGTTTGGTGATTTCTGGTGTGAATAGTCCAGCTATGGCCAATTTAAAGTCACTACCATGGGGTCATGTGACTCAGATTCGGAAAGAAAAGTGCACAAGCAGCTGCTCCAGCAAGTCTGAGGCAGTTCTGGCTTTCTGCTACACAGACACTCAGAGCTGGCCCTTAGCTCTCCTTAGAACCTCAAGGCTTCAGAACCCAGCTGGAAACTTCAGGAAGGAAACTCAAGGCAACCAAGCAGAAAACAACGTTTGTTTCATTCTTGCAATTCCTTTCCTTGGTTCCAACACCTGGTCTGCCCGTCTAACCTGGCTTGCCCTTGGATCCTCTCCCTTTGTTCCCATCCTGTTACTGGCATCCTTCTTCAGTTCTCAGTTTTCTACCAGTGGCTCAGAACTGTGCCGGCGTGACCTACTGTTCATGATCAGAATCTCAAGTGTTACGGCTTGTAAATTTTTAACTGATGGTAAAGTATACAAATTCACCAATGATTTCCTTTTCTGTATATATCAAAGCATTTCAAACTCCTATTCAAAATCCATTCTACCAATATTTCGTGAACTTTTTCTTTTAATGTTTATTTATTTTGAGAGAGAGAAAGCGAGCACACATGCATGGGAGCAGGGGAGGGGCAGAGAGAGAGGGAGAGAGAGAATTTCAAGCAGGCTCCATGCTATCAATGCAGAACCTGGCATGGGGTTCAATCCCACCAGCTGTGAGATCATGACCTGAGCCAAAATCAAGTCTGATGCTCAACTGACTGAGCCATCCAGGCACCTCCCAGTGAAACTTTTCTAGTGCTAGCAGTGTAATAAGTTCTTGAAAAGGAGAAAGGAGACTGAAAAACAGCTGGGATCCTGAAGGCTCGGGTGTGTTTTGCTGGTGAATTTCACTCATGAAGTGAGGCACAGGGAGGAAGGCAGGGCTCTCTGCTCAGCATCCTGGGTGCCCCGCTCTCCTTTTTCCTATGTGAAAGGAAAGAGGCTCCCCATTCTAGCCCCCTCTCTCAGGCCCAATCATCTACTGCTGTCCTTCATTCAGGAGACAAAATACGTAAAGAAGATTCTCAATCTTAGTTTCTTTAGGAATTGCTCCTTTGCAATGACCAAGTTAAGCTAAGCAAAACTAGCCGGGGCTTTGTGATGAATTGGTGGCAGATGTGGCCTGGAGGGGCAGATCTTCACAAAGGTGCTTACAGGAGCTGCCTGAACCTTATTACCACCCTTGCCTCCCACAGATGCCTTCTAAAACTTACACATTCTCACGTCGAGCAACCTATGGGATTCACCTAAGAAGTAACAGCCACTGGCTACAAGAGAAGGATCAAATTAGATACAAGGAGGCCTACGCACGGCTGAGCGTACCGCCCTCAATTCTGAAGTTCCGTGTATCTTAACATGTCAGTTCAGTTTTTACTTTGCTTTATAGCCCTCAATTTTCCCCCCCCGAGAGTCCGTCTATTCTATGTGGCAACCACAACACATTTTTAAGTTTTATTACATACTGATACTGCCTTCTGCTTATAGTTTTTGTCAGTTTAAGAAAAATCAGGAAAGGTTAATGTCAGATGATTCAAAAGTCAGCAATTTTATTTTGTAAAAATAAGGACTGTGCAACTAGCAGGTTTTATTTTATCTGAATCAAATACAACTCCCAAATGCCAATCATACAATCTCACATAGGAAAGTTATCTAAACACATATTAACATTTAAAAAGTCATTTGTTTGAGAGTGTAAATTTTAAGACCTCTCCACAGATTGAAAATTCCTGCAGAACTGCAATTGCACAATGGTACTTGCGATCTATATACAGAACACGAAAAAATAATTATCTTAATAACATAATCGTGTACACAGAGGCAGCTCAAACACATCCACTGCATAAACAGTGACCTTGCATTTATAATAAGAATGCCATGCTTTTGCTGGTGACAACTAATGACCACTCAGCACAGGTTAATGGCATGGCCCAGCATGCTATTTTGTATTAGTAATTTTAATTTATCTTAGTGGAAATAGGGATGGAAAGTACATACCAACATTTCCACCTTGAATCTTACCTCTCAGAATCTTAAATATTCTCTTGTGTTGCCAGTATCTCTTGTTTAGACTTATTTACTACTGAATCATTAATTACGTTATGATACACTGAAATAATTGGTAGATTTGTAAGTATTTAGTTAACATATTTTGAAGAACACTTGGGCAAGGTCCAGGAATGCACTTGAATTTCAATGCTTAAAATTACCCTCAGAACTGAGGGATAGATTTTCTTTCTAAAATAATGAGGTTTAATAACATAATTATTGGGCAAAACCCAAAACAAACACCTAGAAAAATATACAACAGCAAATTATATTTTTATGTATGGCAAATTTATTTTGAAAGAACTTTTTAAAAACCTCATTAAGCTGTTTTAATTTGAATGCCTAAAATTAACCTTAGGAGAAAAGAATTTATTTTATTTATAAATAATGAAGAAGAATGGATACCATAGCTGCTGGAGTAAAAGCAGCTTAGATCGAGGTCTGCAGAAAACATAAGAAACCATTAATTATGGTCTCAAAAGAATGTGACTTAATTTAATTTACCTAAATGTTGCATATGTTATGCTTGTGCTCTACAGAGATTTTTAACATTAAAAGAGTCGTTTTATAAATAACAGAAGAGACTGGGGCGGTATGTCCAAAAAAAATTAAGGTAGCATTATTTAACAAAGAATTCATTACCATGACTTGTGTTAGTAGAATTCTGAAATCATTTCCTTCCCCCATAACTTTGTGAATCTCAGTCTTGTATGACAAATGTACATGAGGAATGTGTTTGGGCCAAAATTTAGTGATATAGGAATCTGAAGCACCATCCACTAACCACATAACTACACAAGATACTAAACAAAAGGTCAATTATTTTATTTATTCTAGAACCCTCCTTCATGTTAAATCATCTACAAATTAAAAACTAATGGATATCACCAATAGACACAGAGAAGTGGAAACCACTGCATTTTCTCCAACAATCATGAGTACTCTGTTGTGGTTTTTTTGGTTTTTTGGTTTTTTGGTTTTTTAATCAACACCTAAGTTCTCCCAGGGTGGCAGGGTCCCAGCAGCCACAGAAGCTCTCAGACACAGAGGAGGCTTCAGCACTGAACCTTAGCTGCTCTCTGTCCCTGCAGTGATATTTTCACACTGGAAGCAAGTTAACCAGTGGCAGCTTCACATAAAGTCTGAAAAATGCTCCATCTGACCAGGCACAGTGGAAAGAGGCTGTGGGTTAAATAGGACCCTGGGATAAAGCAATGAGACAGCAAGCCTAGCACTTTAGAAACCAGAATTTGCCAACATCAGAATAAAGGCCAGGTCTCTACGGCCAATAACAGCATGTGGGGATGTGTTTATATTCTCTCTCCTTCCCAGTTGAAGGAGAATAAATAGTAAACTTTGAACTTTGAAGGTATTCCATTTCTTACACTTTAAAATATTTGCTTCCTTTGTCTCCATCCCAATGCTTTTTTTCCACATTTTATTACATCATTTCTCTTTCTTTCACTTTTGTCTAGATCTTAGGTCTCAGAAGCACTTCACATTTTAAAAAAATCACTGAGGATTCCCCAAGAGCTAGCACATATACGGGTTACACGTATCAATATTTACCATATTCAAAATTAAAACTCAGAACTTTTTCTAAAAACACAAGTATGCACAAGCACACATTCTACTAGCTGCCACAGCAATGCTGTCACACATTATGCAGCCTCAGAGAGCTCCAGTGCACACTTGCAAGAGAATGAAAGTGAAAAACATAAAAATCAACTGGTGTTACCAGAAACAGAGTATTGACCCTGTGGAGCTCTGAAAGGGGACTTCTGGGGATCTCTGGAAAGCAAATTAAAAACTGCTGCTCAAAGTAAACAGAAGGCAAAAAATCAGAATTGTTTTTATCTCTTTCATGTCAATTTCTACTCTTCCTCTGAATACTGAAAAACAACGACAAAGGTGGACTTCACCACTTGATTTCCTAATTATCGTGTCATGGTACTCAAGACCGCATAGCGTTGTGTACCTATCAGAAGAGGACTCATTGAACCAGCTATGGGTGAAGATGTGGGGAAAGCGGAACATTTCACACCACTGGTAAGAATGTAAAATGATACAACTACCACAGGCAATCAGTTGGCAGTTTCTTTAAAAAATTAAACATATACCTGCCATATTATATACCTATTATGCTCCCAGGTCTTTACATAAGATAAATGAAAGCACACAGAAATTACACATGAAAATTATAGCACCGTTATCTGTAGCCATCAAAAACTGGAAACCACCAATGTCCATTAATAAGTAAATTATGGCATATCCATATGGTGGATACAGTACTCTACAATAATGATGAATGAACTCTTGATATATACAACTACATGGTCGAGTTTTAGAATAATTTTGCTTAGTGAAAGAAGCCAGTCAAAAATGGTCCATTAAGAGAATGAAAAGCCAAATCACCAGACAACAATAAATCTTTGCAAAATGCATTTCAGATAAAGAATTTGTATCCAAAACATTAAAATTCAACCAGAAAAAAAATAAAACTCAGTTTTAAAAATGGGCAAAGGACGTGAACAAACAACTCACCAGAGAAGATATAGATGGAAAATAAGCAAATGAAAAGATGCCCAATGTCATATGTTGTTAGAGAATCACAAATTAAAATGACCATGAGATACTACCACACACTTATCAGAATGGCCAAAATCCAAAACACTCACACCAAATACTGGAGAAGGTGTGGAGCAAAAGGAAGTTTCATTCATTGCTGGTGGGAAAGCAAAATGGTAAAGCTACTTTGGAAGACAGTTTCCTTACAAAATTAAACATACTCTACTATAGGATCAAGCAATCACACCCCGTGGTATTTATTCAGAGGAGTTGAAAAGTTATGTCTACACAAACACCTGCACATGAATGTTCATAGCAACTTTATTCGTAATCGATAAAATGTGGAAGCAATCAAGATCTAAAATAGGTAAATGAATAATAAAACTGTGTGGTACATCCATACACAGTCATAAAAAGAAATGAGCTATCAAGCCATGAAAAAACATGGAAGAACCTTAAATGTATACTGCTAAGTGGAGAACTTTAAATGTATATTGCTAAGTGAAAGAAGCCAATCTGAAAAGGGTACGGACTGTGTACCTTCCAACTATAGGACATTCTCAGAAAGGCAAAACCATGGAGACAGTAAAAATATCAGCGGTTTTCAGGGGAAGGAAGGGAGGCAGGAAGGTGGAGCCCTGAGGATTTCCAGGGCAGTAAAACCATTATTCTGTATGATAGTATGTAATGGTAGGTACATGTCACTATACATTTCTCAAAACCCATATAATGTACAACATAAAGGGTAAACCCTAATGTAAACGATGGGCTTCCATTAATAATAATGTCTCAGTTTTGGCTCATTAGTGGTAACAAATGTGCCACACTAACGCTATACGGCAAAAATAGAGGAAATTGGGTGGCGGCTAAGTGGGCATATTTTCATATGTACTGTACTTTCATATGTACATATGTACTGTACTTTCATATGTACATATGTACTGTACTTCTTCCTCATCTTAAACCTAAAACTTGTCAAAAATTCTATTAATGTTTCAAAAGTACAATATATGATTCCATTTACATGAAGTTCTAGAACATGAAAAATAATGTATGTGGCAGAAAATGGAGCAGTAGTTGCCCGGAGATGAAGACGAAGAGAGGCGGGGCTTACAAAGGGGTGCAAGGAAACCTTTGAGGGTAATGGACATGTCCGTTATTGACTGTGATGATAATTTTCTGGGGACACAGATATGCCAAATGTATCAGATTTTATACTTTGAATATGTATAGCTTATTCATGTTAACTTGCTCTTCTAGCCATTTCCCAGATGATGCTAATAATGCTGGTTGAGACCACACTTTGAGCACCACTCAGAGCCAATGACACACAGATTAGACAGAGGGCAACTGTCCCCACCTTGGGCTGCACTTTGGAATCTACTGGAGTCGTTAAAAAACAGAGATTCTGACGTCAGTTTGTGGTGAAGCCTGGCTTGGGGATTTTTTAAAAGCTTCTTCAGTGATTCTCACTTAGCTAGGATGGAAAGCAATTAGGATAGGGACACCTCAAAAAACACTCTAGTTCTACATCTGGATCGTTTGTAACAGCAACCTACCAATAACCAAAAAATAACTAAAATGACTCCACCAATAATGTATACTTGGAAATTCCATTAGTTTTATTTGTGTCACGTATAGAATTTTTGATACATCTATTAAAAAGAAGAGTTCGTCAATTTAGGGAGCATTGGGGGAAAAAGATGGGAATTATTTTGTTGGCTGCAAATAGCTACAGTTTAATATTTAAATCAATCAGTAAAACATAATCTCTAAAAAAATAAAATCATCTCATGTCCTTTCCTTTCTGTGAGTTGCTCCATTTTATGAGGTCACCAAAAAAAAAATGATACAAGATGACAGCTGATCAATTTATGATTTAATTATTTGGGGGATGGGCTGGGTAATTTTATAGTTCATTTTTACTAAATGAATGTTTTCCCTTCCTGTAAGACACCTTTCAATTTAAGTTCTCTCATGTTTCTTTAATGATCCATCGACTGGATTCTTCTAGTGTCCAACCTCCCATCCATACATAAGAACCAGTGCAGAGAGAAACACAGGGCTGAGGGAAAGAGACTGTACCCCAAACCCCAGAACTACTCATTTATGCTTCTATCTCCCATCTATAGGCACAAACTGAGTGTGTTTGTGCATGAAGAACATAAGCTGTAGTATCTACTACCCAAGTTAGCCTCAAAACCTTTCCACTATATAACCCATTTTTAGTTCTTGAAGGATTTTTCCTAACTCACTGTCCTAAAAGGTTGCTCAGGCCACATCTTATAGAGAGAACCATCAGATCTTCAGTGGCCTTAACATGGCGATGCAAACCTCCCTAGATAAACTTTTGGTTGGCTAATAATACCGCTTTCAATATACTAAACAGAATTTTATCAGCCATCTGAATCCTCATCAGTTGTAGTTTACCCTAAGAGCTATTGGTGCACCTAACTAAATTCCTCAATTAAGGCAACCCAGGCTTTTTTAAGTCAAGCCTGAAGGTAATTTTATAAAACAGTGTGTGTATAACTGATTAAGCAAATATGTCACTAGTCCGACAAACAACAGGAAGCTCAGGAGAAGAATATTTCAAGACATTTGTAATTTAGAATCACATTGAAATGTGATTCTAAATTTAGGTGCAAACAATTAAAAGTATATGGAATTCATATTGGCATTTATACTCTGGTGTCAAGGAGCTACATTATTTTGTATGAACAAATCATTAGAGTCAATTTTCAATGAAAACACAAAGTTCCTTTGATGACCACTGAAGTGATGTCTTTATAAAAAAATAGAATTTAATGATCTCAACAGCCAGCTTTGGCAATCCTAGAACTCCATGCTTAAGTTCCAATGAGGCTCTAACTCATCCAGTCTTTTTCAAGTTGTTCCAATAAATGCCACAGTGATGAGGCAGAGAGTGTATGGAAGAGGCCTCCAGGAACACAAGCCAAAATTACACCCAAAGCTGGTACTATGAGCATATTCTTGATCTCATCTCCTCAAGCATATGACAGGTTTTTCAATCAGAGAGCTTTATTCCTACTTCTCCCCAACGTCACACACTTCATGGTTTTAATCTATACAGCAGTACCCCACCAGAGCTGCAAAGTGACAGATTTCAGATGAGCTATGTCCTATAATTGGCTATACAGAGCATAAGTGGTAAAGATATGAAAAAGGATATAGTCAAAGGAATCCAGATTCTGGTCTATTCCTACCCTTCAGCACTGATTCCACTTCATCACCAAATATAGATGATAATGCCAGCTTTAATTCACTTCCTATGTGCATTACTCTGACCTTCTGGGATACCGATATTAAAAACCAGCCATGGACTTACATTAAAAAGCAGTTATGGACTTTCACATCTGATGAGAATACAAAGTCACAAGGTAAGTTTGCCCCCACTCCAACAAAACAAGGAGCCAGACAATATACAAAAACAATGGGCTTTCCCCAAAGCCTGTAAGAGAACTGACATCACTGACTAACTTTAAATAAAACAAAAAACCCTATTGAACTAAGTCCAAAATAAGACTAGCCTTTTCCTGAATAGAAAGGAATCATGCCTGCTTTCTTCCATAGTTGAGTAGTAGAAGAAAGAAGACGCCATCTTAAGTGGAGGTAAGCAGAAAACGGCTCAGCTTTCTGCAAATTTGAAGGCTATGTGTCAGCTGGCATGACTCCTTCACACGGAAGCCTCAGAGGAAATGGAAGACTTGACAGCCCTGCAAATTCTTTCACACAGGCCTTCCCAAGTGTTCGTGACAAAGGCTGGGGACAGGGCAGGAGAACTGAGAATGATAGTGAAGTCTCAGGGCGGCTCAAGAGAAGTGAAGGAAATGTTCCAGGCAAATTGGGCCTGACAACTGAGTGCCACAGTTGTCCACCACTGGAAAAGAAAACGTACAGCTGAGAGAGCCCCTTTGCACACACACACCCACTAGAACTGTTTGAATAGAAGGGCGTATGTAGGAGGACTTAAAAGGCACACCACACCGACACTGGACCCTCCATAAATAACAAGCAGTGGCTGTCTGCTGCTGAAAGAGGCTAACAGAGAATCACTTGAGGTGAAAATGCACTGGGATCTGCTGAAGTATGAAAAGTAGGGGAGAAAACCCCACAACTGTACCCAGTTTTAGCCATATGCTACTAAGGATTTGGGGGACACAATTGGTCACACAGTGTGCATACACATGACCTACTAAATTCTGACAGAACAGAATTGAAACAAACCTGTGGTGAATAACAAAGCCCAGACACAGCTCAACTGATGACTAAATTGACTCACCCTATCATTCACCCCCACATGCAAATACACACACCACAGCTTGACAGAAGAGGAGCCATGGGGCTGTTCTGGGCTTAAGTATTTTCTTCAGTTTCTACTTTTTAGGTTTATATACACTGTTCAGAAAGCAGTAAAATGCAGGAGAGTCATGAAAAGGCAAGAAAATAGAAATCATGATTGAGAGGAAAAAAATAGTTAATAGAACCAGAGTGCAAATAGCTTATATGTTGAAATTATCCAATAGGAACTTTAAAAGAACTATAATGGTCAAATATGTAGGGGAAAATGTAGACAACATACATAAGTAGATGGGAAGATTAAAAGATGAAAACTATAAAAATGAGCCTCACATAAATGTGAGAAATAAAAAATATAAAACCAGAGAAATTATTTAGATGGGATTACCAGCAGACTGGACACAGCCGAAAGAAAAAAAAATCTGTCACCCTAAAAACTTTTCAAGAGAAGTCCAGTACAAAGAGAAAAAAAAAGAGTAAAACCTACAAACCATACTTGAGACCCATGAGACAATATCAAACAACATGTGCGTAATTGGAGTCTCAAAAGGAGAAAAGGGAAAGAATGAAAAAGAAGACCTATTTTAAATACAATAATAAAGAATTTTCCAAAACTAATGAAAGATATTGAAATCCACAGATACAATGAGCTGAATGACAGCAAGCAGAGTAAATATAAAGTAAATCACAAAGAGGCAAAGAAACTCAGATCAAAGCCAACCCTAAGGAAAATCTAGAAAGTGGACAGAGAAGCACAGACATAATACATGTAGACAACAATGATAAATAATGGCTGATTTCTCATCAGAAACTACCGAGGCAAGAAGATAATGAGAAGACATCTTTAAAATATTGAAAGAAAAAAATGTTAACCTAGAATTCTACATCCAGTGAAATGCCTCTCAAAAATGAAGGAAATGGAAATGGAAACTGGTGCAACCACTAGGGAAAATGGTATGAAGTTTCCTCAAAAAATAAAAATACCACATAATCTAATATTCCATTTCTGAGTATTTATCTGAGAGAAACCAAAACACTAACTCAAAAAGATATCCGCATCCCTGTGTTCACTGTAGCATATTTACAGTAGTCAAGGCACGGAACCTAATTGTCATCAGTGGATGAATGGATAAAGAAAAGGGAGTATTATTCAGCTATGTAAAGAAGGAAATCCTGTCGTGTACTATAACATGGGTGGACCTTGAGGGGATATGCTAAGTGAAATAAGTCAGACATAGAAAGACAAATACCATATGATCTCACTTTTATGTAAGAATTCTTTTTTTAAATGAACTCATAAATACATAGAACAGATTGGTAGTTGCTAGAGGTGGGGGTGGGAGCAAAATGAGTGATGATGGACAAAAGGTATAAACATTCAGTTATAAAATAAGTCTGGGGATGCAATGTATAGTATGGTTAACTAGAGTTAATAATACTGTATAGTATACTTGTAAGTTGCTAAGAAAATAAATCTGAAAAGTTCTTATAAAAAGAAAAAAATTATAATTATGTGTAGTGATGGATGTTAACTAGACTTATATCTATAAGATATATATCATATGATATATACATCAAATCATTATACTGGACACCGGAAACTAATATGTCAGTGATAATTCAATAAAAATTAAAAAAAAATAAACCAGTTAATTTTTACCAACAAAAGTAAACAATCTACTCAGGCATCATCTTTCCTAATGAGTTCTAACTTAAACATTCTGTTTGGCTTTTCCCATGTCATATTACCTTCAAAAAAATGGAGAGGGGTGCCTGGTGACACAGTCAGTTAAGCATCTGACTCTTGACCTCAGCTCAGGTCATGATCTCATGGTTCATGAGTTCAAGCCCCACATCACGCTCTGTACTAATGGTGTGGAACCTGCTTGGGATTCTCCCTCTCCCTCTGTCTCCCTGCCTCTCCCCAGCTTGTGCATTCTTTCTCTATCAAAATAAATACACTTTAAAAAATTAAAAATAAATTAAAAATAAATAAAAAGTTAAAATGGAGAAATACATATCTGACAGACAAAAGCTGAAGGAATTCATCTCCAGCAGATGTGCAGTATAAGATTAAATCTTCAAAAATAAAACAAACTATGGGCTATATAAAGTAAAATTATTAAAATTACTGTAGGGTATATAGCATATGTGACAACAAGAACACAAAGTGTGGAAGTGTGGTAATTGGAAATTTACTACTGTAAGTTCTTATATTGCTCGTGGAGTAGAATGCTTGCCAAGGTAGACTACGATAAATTCAAGATGCTTACTTTTCATCTCTAGAGCAGGGATTGGCAAACTTTATTTGTAAAGGGCCAATAGTAAATATTTTAGTCTCTAAAGGCCATATGATCTCTGTCACAACTGCTAAATTCTACTATTGAAAAAGCAGCCATATATAAGTAAATGAATAAACATGACTCTGTTCCAGTAAATCTTTATTTGCAAAAACATGTCCTGGATTGGCCTACAGAATATAGTTTGCTGACCCCTGTTCCAGGACAACCACTAACAAAAAAAGAGATACATAACCAAAAGTCAATAAAGGAGATAAAATGG
Organism: Prionailurus bengalensis; assembly: GCF_016509475.1. Classification (NCBI taxonomy): domain Eukaryota; kingdom Metazoa; phylum Chordata; class Mammalia; order Carnivora; family Felidae; genus Prionailurus; species Prionailurus bengalensis. The sequence continues at coordinate 145,998,466 of NC_057350.1, read as the reverse complement.
AATATGAAAACTTACTTGATTCATTCTGGAAAAGCAAGAAAGTAGTAAAAAGCAGATAGGATAAGTATAATCCAGACACCAAGATGGCAGACTTAAACCAAAACATATTAATGATTAGACTGAATTAAAGTGGAGTAGCCACTCTAATTAAACTGATATACTGGAGTATAAAGATATATATATATAAAGAAACACCCTTTAAAGATACAGTCAGGTTTCAAAATAGAATATAAAAGATATACTACACTATTACTATAAGAATACTAGCCTATATGAATAGGAGATAAAATAGACTTCAAGATGTAGAGAATTATTACTATAGGCACTTCTTAAAAAGTTAAATCTACATCTTTTCTATAGATGCATAGAATGCATATAGTTTTTCATAATATTTTCTTATAATTGCTTGCATTTCTGTGGTACTGGTCATTATTTCTCCTCTCTCATTTGTGAATTTATTTATGTGGGTCCTTTCTGTTTTCTTTTTGATAAGTGTGGGTAGGGGCTTGTCAATTTTATTAATTTTTTCAAAGAACCAGTTCCTAGTTTCATTGATCTCTTCTACTGTGTTTTGGATTTTTTTTGTTTCTTTCTGTGTCATTTATTTCTGCTCTAATCTTTATTATTTCCTTCCTTCCGCCGGCTTCAGACTTCATTTGCTGTTTTCTTTAGGTGTAAGGTTAGGTTATTCTTTTGAGCTTTTTCTTGCTTCTGGAGGTAGCCCTGTATTGCTATATACTTTCCTCATAGGACCACTTGCACTGCATCCCAAAGGTTTTGGACCATTGTGTTTTCATTTTCATTTGTTTCCATGTATTTTGTATCTTTGATATCCTTCTTGACCCATTCATTATTTAGCAGCATATTATTTACATTCCATGTATTTGCGGTCAGATTTTTTTCTTATGGGTGACTTCTAGTTTCACACTGTTGTCAGAAAAGGTACAGGATATGATTTCAATCTGTTTTGCATTTGTTGAGGCCAGTTTTGTGACTTATTATGTGATCTATTTGGGAGAATGTTCCATATGCATTTAAACAGAATGTGTATTATGCTATTTCAGGATGGAAAGTTCTAGATATATACGTTAAATTCATCTGGTCCAGGGTGTCATTCAAAGCCATTGTTTCCTTGTTGATTTTCGGTTTAGATGATCTGCCCAGTGATGTAAGTGGGGTGTTAAAGTCCCCTACTATTATTGTATTATCAATTAGTTCCTTTATGTTTTTAATTAATTGTTTTATTATTTAGAGTACCACGTTGGGTGCATAAATATTTGCAACTGTTTTATCTTCTTGTTGGATTATCCCCTTTATGATTATATAATGCCCTTCTTTGTCTCTTTTTACAGTTTTTGTTTTAAAGTCTAGTTTGTCCAATACTGGTATTGCTACTCCAGTTTTCTTTTGACATCCATTTGCCTGTTCTATGTTTCTCTTCCTCTCTCCACTTTCAATCTGCAGGCTTCTTGAGACCTAAAATGAGTCTCTTATAGGTAGCATATAGACAGCTCTTATTTTTTAATTCATTCTGACATCCTAGGTCTTTTGATTGGAATGTTTAGTTCATTTACATTCAAAGTAATTATTGATAGATATGTATTTATTGCCATTTTATTATCTGTTTTCTCATGGTTTCTGGAGAGTTTCTCTGGTCCTTTTTTGTCTTTGTCACTTTTGGTTTCTCCTTTGCATTCAGAGTCCCCTTTAACATTTCTTGCAGGGCTGGTTTAGTGGTCACAAACTCCTTTAGTTTTGTTTATCTGGGAAATTCTTTCTCTGTTCTTGTATTCTGAAAGATAGCCTTACTGGATAGAGTATTCTTGCCTGCAGATTATTCCCATGCAGCACTTTGAATATATCATGTCATTCCCTTCTGGCTTGACAAGTTTCTACTGAGAAAACTCCAGGTAGCCATATGGGTTCTCTCTTGTAAACAAGTTAAGGATTTCTTTTGCTGCTTTTAAGATTTTTTTGTTTATCACTATTTTGTGCAAATTTAATTACAATATGTCTTGATGTTTGCCTGCTTTTGTTGATTTTGATAGTCCTCTGTGCCTCCTAGATCTGAATGTCTATTTCCTACCCCAGATTAGGGTAGTTTCCTGCTATTATTTCTTGAAATACATTTTCTGTCCCCTTTTCTCTCTCCTTCTTACTCTGGGACTCCTATAATATGAATGCAACCCAGGGATCTTATTCTTAGGTATTTTATTCAAGAAAAATGAGAACCTATATCCACAAAAATCCTCATACACAAATCTTTTCAAAGATTTATTCATAATAACCCAAATATGGAATAGCTCAAGTACCCATTAACAGGTGAACAGGAAATTAACAGTATATTCTTATCATGGACTACTTAGTAATAATAAGGAATTAAAACTAACATTATTCGGACATAAAGACTCGAGAAAGGAAACAGTATATAATGTACGATGATAACTTCTATAAAGTTTTAGAAGAGACAAAACTTACTTTCATAGAAGTAAGATCAGTGTTTGTTTTTGGCAGGGTACTTGACTCAAAGGGCACAAGGAAACATTCTGGGGTGATGTAAATGTTTTCTATCTTGACAGAGATGGGTCACATTGGTGCATTCATTTGTCAAAATTAACCAACCTGCATACTTAATATTTTTGCATATACTAAATGTAAATTATACCTCAATAAATTTGACATTTGGTTATAAAAAGCATTTATACATGACTATGAAAATCAGTAGGCATTTATGTTAATCAACTATAGTAATATAAATATTCATTTGCTATTAAACTGTTTTCAGGTCCAATCCAAGAAGAATATTTGCTAATTAGGTTTTCTGCTGGTAAGATATCAAACATCCTGGGGTATTCCATTACCTGAAAGCAGTGGGGTAAAACATACAGAAACATGTAGCATATACTAGATAAGCAACACAACATTTTTCTTCCTCCTTTCCTAAGATGAGATCTAAAGGGAACATGTCTTATCCAAAATATCATGAGTGTAACATGTATAGTCCCTTACCTATTTGAGTCACATATGGCCATGGGCTATAACAGCCCTCTTTCAGCAACCGAGGTAGCCACCTCCAATGGATCCAACTTAACACACACTTTGAAACTTGTGTGTCACCTGCACCAAACTATGAAATGCAGCTCTCAAAAGCTTACTGTATTGTCACAGACTGGGCTACGGCAGGATAAGACGGTTCTGGTCAAAGTTAGACTAGACTAGACCACTTAGTGGAGCAATCCGAGGAGAATCCTATGATAAGTTAAAGACGATACCCTAACCTGGCCGGTCAGCATGGAAACAGTAGAGGCAATGAGGAGGATAGAATACCATCGGATAATGAAGTTGAGTTCAATGACCAGGAGTTAGGCCCAGAGATTAGAGGTGAGAGAATGAATCAGCCTCAGGACTTTAAAACCCAGTCCAGGTTAGGGGGCCCAGGTAGAAAGTGAAATCTGTGTATAAGAGAAGGTATCAGAGAGTCAAGCCAAACACGACTTACCAAGGAACACAGATTTAGTTTCTAAGAATGCATTGGAAATTGGTTTTCATTATACATTACAGTATACTCTTTTAATAGTTATTGTTGGGCTGATGGCCTAGGAGAGTTTCCTATTTATATTTCTAAGCATATAATTTAGGGGTTTCGGTGAAGGAAAGAACAGAATATGATGTTTGTGATTGAAATTGAATTTTAATAAAACTGTCTCTCTGGGTTCTGCTTAAAATGCTAATTTGCAACTTCTGCTCTTGATGAAGTAGAATGAAGAACAAGGCTCCCAATGAAAACTAGGAAAGGCAGATAACATACCAAAACATCTGTCTGTAGGTAATGGAACCTGCCAGAAAGCCAGGACTGCAGAGGCCGAGATACTGGAAAGAAAGATCATTGAGTTGAACCCAACTTTCTACACACTGCTTCCCCCCCTGGGTTATTTGCCAATTCCTGGTACTGAATGAGAAGCTAATAAGGCTGGCAGATGTCAGCCACTAAATGGCAGAGAAGCCAGCAGAGCTTTTGACAACCTCATGGTGCTGCCGAGACAAAAATGACATTTGGAGCTGCCAAATTAGAAGAGGTTGAGAGGCCAGGCGTCTAAGGAGAAGTGATCCCAACTCTCAGCACAAGGTTTGCCCTGGAGGTATTTACTGATTCTTAAGCTGTGCTGGACAAAAATACCAAGAAGCCAAATAGGAAGACAGACAAGAGCTGAAAAGCACAGAGGAGTGGTTAATAGAAAAACGCTAGAGAGATGACCATGGACTTTACAAATTACCAAAGGAAAAAGACCCAAAGAACTCAGGTTCTAGGTGGAAGAATACCTGAAGGGCTAAAAGATAGGAGGGTCTGAAGCAAAGGTAGACCGAGTCATATAAAAACTACAACCCAGCCTTGAGCCTGCTCAGTCCCTAGCTAAGGTGATGCCCCTGTGCTCACATCAAAGTATCATCTAAGTAAAAGGATAACATCCTGAGCCTCCACAGTATTTCAAACATGTGCTAAATATTCAACAAACCAGTACCAACTATTAAAACAATGAGACCAGGAGCAAAGCACACAGACACAGAAAAAGATATGAATACCAGAAAATACAGATCTGATGGTAAAATAATTAATTGTCACAAAAATCAATGTTAAGGTCAAAAATTTCACTGGAGAACTGGAATCTATGAAAAAGAAACAAACAAATTCTAAACATAGAAAATAAAATAGTGATGCGCCTACAAGTCAAGGAATACCAAGGACTGCCAACAACCACCAGAAGCTAGGAGACATTTTTTTTTATTACAAGCCTTAAAAATCTAAGCTATATTTTACAAGTAAAGCACATCTCAAGTGAAAATTTTTTCAACTGCACTAGACATATTTCAATTATTCAGTGACCACATGGAGCTACAGATGACCATATAACATATTAGCCAGTACAAGTCGATGCCAAAACCAAAAGTAGGTAAAGCACAGAAACATGTGCAACTTCCTTGGACATATTCTTGAACAAAAACAAGTCAGATTCAAAAGGGATGTGTGTGTGTGTGTGTGTGTGTGTGTGTGTGTGTGTGTATACATATATATACTAAGAAAAGGCAAAGGTGACTGGTGGTCATAGAAGTCAAAATACTGATCACTTCATGTGAGAATGGTTTTGACAGGAAGGGGCATGAGGGAACATTTTAGGAGTCTCCTCTATATCCTGACCTGTGTCGTGCGGTACACATAAAGTCAAAAAGTTGTATACTTAGAGTGTGCTTTCTGCAACTAGCATAATGTATATTATATCCTGTAGTGTGTTGGTTAGCCAGACTTCAAGGGAGGGGGGAAGAGGAGAAGGAAGATCTCACAATTTGTAGAATATGCCATCCTCCATTATGCAGGTGCCCCAGTCATGCCCAACTTTAAGCCTCTAACATGACCTCACTAAATGTGAAATTGAAAGAGATATGCAAACTCAGCTCTTACAAGTTGATGCAAGCCAGTTCCAGCATGTGCACCTTCATATACAAGTAAAATGAATAAATACGTGAAGGAGCTGGGGTGTGAACAAAAGCAGTCAGAATAGAGAGCCCACTCTTTTGATGACTACCCCTACACAATACAAATCACCGTGAGGAGGAGGAGGAGGGCGGGGGGAGGAGCTCTTCTTCACGAGGCTTCTGAGCTGCTCAAAGAGAACCCCCGTGGAGATGTTACTGACACAAGGCACACGTAGGCTCCCTCATCCTCTGTCTCTGGCCCCTGCATGTGCTCTCCTGCCCGGTGGTGCCCTGCGCTCAGCACACCCGAGCGGAGCTGAGGGAGGACAACCGCGTGCGCTCAGGAGGGAGCTTTCTCTTCTTCTACACGACGCAGGGCCCAATGTGCTGTCAAACCCAGGAAATAATACACTTGAAGATAATGAAGTGTATTAGACAACAATACCAAAGGCAATATTGAAGTGTCAAATAAAACATGTACCACAGTAAAATAAGGCAGATGCTCCCGGGCTCCTGGCTTGTTCATAGGAGAATATATATTAAAACAAAAATAAACAGCATGTGCTTCACTGAGTCTCTAAATTTTTACATGTTTGCGGTGCAGGAAAATTCACGCTGAGAGTCACCGTTTGCACTTCCTAACCTTTGTTAGGACTCTATGGCCTCAGTGACACAGTGCTGCAAGCATGTGAAATTAATTTCCTGGTTGCATTAGCTCAAAGAGATGCTGTCCTTTAAAGGTTATCAATTAATGAAAATTCTAATTCAAGAGAAACACGGGGCCGTAAAGGGCCTGGATTCTGTACAAGGTGGCCTATTCTGGAGGGCAGTATGACATCTGACCCAAGGCCTAGTATGACACACAAGAAAGTGAAAACAGTGGTAGCAAGGCCTTTTACAATTATCGAATGCCATAAAACAGTGTCACTCAGGGGGAAAAAAAAAAAAAAACATTCTGATTCCAATAGTATAGTTGTTAAGAGGCAAGGCCCAGGCATGATTGACTGGAGGTTGCATTCCCCTTGTGCCAGTGACTAGCTGTGCAACTTTGAGCAAGTTTCTTAACTTCTTTGTGCCTCAGTTTCTTCACTGGAAAGGGGGATTATAATAATACTATCACACACACGTATAATCTCAAAAATAAATTACGTAAAATTATTTTGATGCATATTTTCAAAACTCATCCTAGAAGATTACAAGTACATACATTTCTAGGCCTTCAAGTAAACTATAGTATTTATCTAAACTTTAACTTTTAATTGTAGATTTTTATCCATCCTTATTCCAAAGAAGTCTCAGGTAGTTTTTTATGGTATACATAAGATGAAAGATTAAGTATCAAAATATGATCATGTGAAACTATGAATAAGAAAAACAAGATGAGGACAGGTGTGATATTAACATATAAATACTCATTCTTTACAGCTGAGCATTTTTACTTTGTAAGAAGCCATATTCAAGTTTTATAAATATCTAGACAAATACTGGATTAAGCAAACTGATGACATGAATGAATCATCTCCAATCCCTTTTGAAAGTTGGTGTAGGATGCATAACAAATGAGTGAGTTAATGACAGCAATGAAAACTCATGTCGATAATCCATGACATGGACGTGAATAATTAGATGATGACTGTATTAGTAACATGGGAATAATTTTCACTCACATGGACATAAAACTTTAAAGTCAATGAGTCTTCAACCTGAAAAGGAGAATTACTATTCAAGTAATTATTACGATCTCTTATTCTTTTGTTTTTTCCTGTCAGAAAATGTTAATCAATATCTGGGTCCTCTTGTACCCAAAATGTTCATTATGTGTTTTTTGGGTTTTTTTTTTGTTTTTTTTTCTATATACACATCTAAAATTAGTAGTTTGGCCCTTTTGTAGTGCACAATTCTATTTCTAAAAAAAGTTAAGTGGACTCTTAGATAATGCTTGTATAGAAGAAGGAAGTGGTAACCTCCAGAACCAATCATTAACAATGGTAAAGCAGACTAACAAAACCAACAGCCTTTCAGTGTCTCTAGAGAGGTCTCTCCAAGATGGCAACCACGAGCCACAAATGGCTAAAGATAAATTAATGAAAATGAAATAATATTGAAAAATCAGTTCTTCGGTTGGACTAGGCATAATTCAAGTGCATACCTGTCCAGTGGCTACCACATCGGGTGGTGCCGATGTGGAACGTTCCTCTCATCACAGAAAGCCCTACTTGACAGTGTGACTTGTAGGATATAAGTTCTCTTTGACCAGTGAAAAGACAGCTCATTTGCAAGTATATATGTAAACTGATGGACTGGAGATCAAAATGTATTTTCCAATAAAATCATGATCACAAATGATTTCCAGGTGAATCCATAACAGTCTATTGAGCCTTCAATTAACTGAAATCGTGCAAACTGACAGTGCAACAGTTGTGAATAAATCTACTGCACACTTATAAGTAAACGGAACTGGCAAACAATAGCACTGCCTGAGAGATAGTGCTTTATATCCTGTGAATGCCGTAGTGAAGGAATAACAAGTTTAATTAGACAAGGAGGCGTCCATCTAAATAGGGAATTCTATGACAATTTGTTAAACATATTCTTCACCTTCCCACTAGTATTAGGTGGCTAACAAATCATTCTATATTATAATTTGGCTTTGAGTCACAACATAGTGCTTCTTTTCCTTGATACAAGGAGATCACTGCCACCAAATGTGCATATATCAGTTTAGGTATTTGTAGTCTGCCTTCAGAACTGAATTTTAAAAGAGGAAGAAGAAGGGAGTAAACAATCTTTCATCAATTAAATAAGCAGGAGTAGAGAAGGGAAGGTTAAAGGGGTTGCAGCCAGTATTTGTTTGTGGTCAACACTTTACATATGTACATTATCTCATTAAAAGTGTCTGTAGGGACAAGTGAGAAAAAAGAAGAGATAAAGAACAAACTGAACTGTACACAGAAAATGACGCAAGAAATAAATTAAAGGATAAGATTAGGGAGAAGAAAAAGGTGCAATAGACCAGACATGTATAAAACCCTGCTATTCAAAGTGTGGCCCACGGTCTGGCAGCATTGACGTCAACTGAGAGCCTTTAGGGGGATGCAAATTCTCATGCCCCACCTTAGACCTACTGTATTATAACCTGGGTTTCAGCAAAACCTCTAAGTGATCCATATGCACACTAGTGTTTGACATGTGGACAATACCTAGGAAACCTCTGAAACAAGCCACTTTTATTGCTTTGTAGGATGTGTCAGACATTGTCAGCAACCCATCCATCAACCATTCCCCAACTCCTTCTCTCTCACTTGCCTTCTACTAATGAAACTAAAAAAGCCAGACACTTTTCTTCCTTCCTTCCTTCCTTCCTTGAAGCAAAAAACAGCAATGACCACCAGGGGGACAATGAGGAGTGATGAAATGTTTATTGAATGGCATCTGGTAAAGATTTTCCTACCTGATAAAAGCAGAGATAGTGAGGCGAGATCTTTTGGTCACTTGCTAACTTTCTTCAGCTAAGATTGCTGCTGTGAAGATACAGTGCTCAGAACTGAGATAGATATTTCATGACTGATAGAAGACATCCATCATCAACTTACTAAGAACAGCTAAGTGGAGTTAATAAGAGCCGGAGTCCTTGATGACATCATGAGCGACCGCACCAACCAAACTGGCCACTTTTGAACTTCTTGTGCTTTGTGAGATAATTAAATATCCTTTTCCCTAAGTCACTGTTCTATTACTTGCGTCTGAAGGCATTTCTAATGGCCCCTGGTCACAGAGGTGTTTGAGGAAGAAAGAGAAAGGCAAGGAACTATCTATTCTATATATAGGAAGTTCATACAGTGGGTATCAAATCACTAAAAGGAATCAAATTTTTAGTCGTATCGTAAACTTGATTAAACCAGTGATTTCAAATCTCAAAGTGTTGGGTGTGTCTTTTCTCCCATAAGGAAATGACATGATAGTTGGTAAGTCTGTGATACAGGCTTTGTTTTATAAATGCAGTATGTGACTCACACTTGAATTCCAGTCTTTTTTAAAATATTTAAAAATTTAAAATATTTTAAAGAATGATTTACCTAAGTCAATGATTAAAAATGACAAAGTCTGCTACTTTTTTGTTAAGCAGGTTACTTTCAAATCTTACTTATTTCAGATTGTGTGCCGTTACCACACATTCACCATACTTCTCAAAACTGGTTAAAATACAGAGTTTCAGTCCATAGATAAGGAGATCACTTATAAGTGATAAGTAGATATCAAAGTGATGTATGAAATAAACAGCTTATATTTTCTCCAAACTTCTCATGATTAAAAAAATTAATCAAAGAATATCTCCTACCATTCTCCTTCCTTTCCTCCGATTCAACAGTCTTGTTTGCAAGATGAATGGAAATTTCAGCATCTATTTCTGTTTGGAATTGAAATTTTCTTTTTCTTTTTTTAATGTTTATTTTTGAGAGAGAGAGAGAGAGAGAGAGCGAGAGAGAGCGAGCAGGGGAGGGGCAGAGAAAGAGAGAGAGAGAGGGAGACACAGAATCCAAAGCAGGATCCAGACTCTGAGCTGTCAGCACAGAGTCCGATGCAGGGCCGAAACTCACGAACTGTGAGATCATGACCTGAGCCAAAGTTGGACGCTTAATCGACTGAGCCACCCAACGCCCCTGGAATTGAAATTTTCCATGACAGTTCAATCATATCCTACCAATATAGGACAGTGATGTTGCTGCCACTGTTGCAACAAAGAGAAAGTGCAATAAAAGGCATGAATTACCAGAACTTGCAAAGACTAAAGTTTAAGTCTTCTGGTTATTGGATACAATGGAAGAATATATTGTAACACTTGTGGATCAAAATCTTTTATGAATCTATCAATGCATTTCCTTCTTTAACACCATGATGGTAATATAAAAAATCCTTAGATCATTGTGAATGTTCACAGACATACTAATCAATGATGTTCATGCTACAGAAACGTTAAAATAAAAGGTGGATTGGTTTGAACTTGCTGTTTATGGATCATAGGACATGCCTTGCCGAGATATGTGGGCATTATTTTTGGATTTTTTCAATTGTTTTTAGTTAAAACTTTTTTTCTGTGAGGCTGTCATTAATCTCTTCTCTCAAAAAATTATAAGATCATATCTAACAGTTTATGTTTTTTAGAGTTTTATTATTTCGCAATAATATTTTTTACAATACACTCAAACTTAATATACGCAAGGCAAAGCAGTTCTCAGATTCTAATGTGCATGTAAATCACCTGGGGATCTTGTTGAGTTGCAGATGCTAATTCAGTAGATCTGGGGTTGGGCCTGAGATTCTGCAATTCTCACGGGCTCCCAGGTGCTGCCCATGCTGCTGGTCCACATGACATTCTTTGAGTAGCAGGGTCTAACATCTTACAGTTCACAAAGTGCTTTAACTTATGTAAACTCATCGAATTCTCAGCCAGTCCCCACCATACCGATGAGTAAGAAAAAGTAAGTTTCTGAGAGCTTCAGGGTCTTGCTCAAGACCGTAAGTCATAAAGTTGGCACTTCAACCTACACGATCTGAGGCCCTTTCTACTTCAAAATAGGACTTTCCCCTCTGCCTCTCGCAGGTGAGGCATCCAGTCGTCTGGAGCAGGTAAGAACAAATTCTGTAGCCCATCGGTTTATTCACACTAATTACATCAACTAATTTCACAGAATACCATAGAAGGATCAATCTAGCTTTACTTACATATCAGAATACATTGTAACTTGGACTTTAATTAGACATTAGAATGTGACACAGAAAGAAATGCCCATTTAAACATACTGTGTGCACTTAGCATGCCAGCTTTCTATTAAGCAGAAGTTAATTTATCTTCAGATTGGGGGAGAGAAGGAGTGGTAAACAGATTCTTTGTAATTCGGAAGATGCTTCTAGGGAAGAAAAACATTAGGGTTTCATTCTCTTCCCTCTGTTGTCCTCCTTTCCTGTTTCCTTATCTTCCCCCCTCCTTCCTTGTCCCACTGCCTACACATCTATAAAACCCTTTAGGATCTGATTCCATTTTTATGATTCAACTAACTGAAAAAGCTAAAATCCCAACGAGAGTCTGGGAGCAGCAGAAAATCTGATTATTTGGAGTGCTGTTGGCTAGCTCATGGCATCCATATTTAAGGCAGCATCCTGCAACAACCATCCAGAAGGAGCATATGGCAGACCTCTGTATGCAACCATTATTATTCAGTCATTGTTCATTATGTTTGAATTAACAGTGACAGCACACATCATACTTATTAGATGATGTTTCTATTTAATTCCCTATTATCTATTAAAATCTCTCTGCTCTTGCAGAGAGAATACACAAAAAAGTCACGCATAGAGACTCAAGGACCACCCACATATTACTTTAGAAAATACAGTTCTAAAGAGTTGACTCTAAAAAGCAACACCACCAAATCAATATAACAGCATACTTCCGGTTCTGACCAGAGTGTTTGTAGGAGAAAATGAATTGGTGTTTTTTACTGATCTGTGAGCCAAACTGCATTCCTTCTTAGAGAGCAGAGGATTCGGAGTGACCCTCAGGTGCAGAGCAGCCAGGTGGAAAGATGGCTTCAATATGCTCTTGGATGTCATTAATATAAAAGCTCCACCAGCACTGCCACTTTCTGATTCTACACAGCTGCTATTTTGTTAACAGCTCTAGTATCCAGGAGACTGGAAAGAAGGGCCGATATAGAACAGCTCCAAGACCACTGCCTTTGTGCCATATTCTTTAAATACTGTCCAACTGACACTGTGTAGGAAGGTGGTGAAAAATTAACTGCCAGATGGCCATGTAGGAGTTATCTGAGCTAAGGTCTCAATCCTGTGGGTGAGTTCAAACCAGGAATAGAAAGGGCTTTCTAATGGGGTTTTCTGAGTTCTTAAGCCTTATCATCACCTATTCATCTCTCACCCCATGTGACCACCACCATGGGGTTGGGATACAGCCTGTGCTGGGACCACCGAGGTAGACTCCAGTGTCTATTTGGGTGTTTTTTGGTTTGTTTTTTTTTTGCTTCAAAAGCCTCAGTGTTCTTCTAACGTTATAAGTCACCCACTGATGCAGCCACAGCTGTAAGCACTGTTGGGGATTTCATTCCCATCCGGAGACTTCTCCCCCTCCCCGACTTTGATTTGATTAGGGAAAAACCAGGCTTGCAGATCTAATACTTGTGCTCACTATGTGACAGAATGAGAATCAAGAACTGTAATTTTTGAGGTTTTTCAAGGTTCTGTTTCAAGCCTATCATAATGAAATAAGATGAAAATATTCATTTTGGTCATTTTTCTGATTTCTGAAGTTTATGAGAGACTGGTCATCTCTTTACCAAGATGGGCAAAACCATACAATGAATCACAGTGGGGACTGGGGCACAACATGTGAATAAACCCCTAACTTAACAAAGGCAAAATGAGTTCATTCCATTTAGATTTCATTAACTCTAAGTGAATACTGTTTTCAGGACTGATTATTCTTTATTGAAAACAGAATTACAAAGCTTTCCCTCAGCAGAAAAACTGAGGCAAAGATTTAATAGTAGCCTAAAGACGAAAGAGCCATTTACTGAGTGCATTTTGTTTAAATTAAAGTAGTAAATAATCTATTCACTGCTCAGGTTCACTTGTAAATAACTGACTGCCTCTTCTGACAATAAAAACGATTATGATAATATCCTGCATGTATTAAAATCGTTTTATACTTTTCAAACATGTTCCATATGGATTAAACCACTTCTAATCCAATAAGCATTCATAAAACATACATGTTGATTTCATGTGAGTGTTCCCCCCAAAAAGATAGTGTTGAAACCCTAAACCCCCAGCACTTCAGAATGTGAACTTATTTGGAAATAGGGTCTTCACAGAGGTAATCAAGTTGAAATGAAGTCATTAAGGTAAGCCCTAATGCAATATGACCATATCCTTATTAGAAAGCAGGAAATTTAGATACGGACAGGCACTGAGGAAAGATGCTATGAAGAAACACCGTGAAAAAATGGCTATCAATAAGCCAAGGAGCACCTCATGCTACTAGAAGGTAGGTAACTTCTGCTCATTTGAAGTCAATCTTTTCAACTGTTTTTCCTTCTTTAATGAGGCTTCTCTTGGAGTGTTTGGCATGGCAGTTGATTGGTATGCTTTCTAGACGGGTGAGCTATGGTTCCAAGAATGCTGATTTTCTACATTTACATAATGAGTATTTGGGTAATATGACTGTATACTAGGGGAAAATACTTGCAGAAGCAAGTTCCTTCTTTCTAAGTGGGTATAAATGTACTAGTTTATTCACCATATAGTTATTACATACTTATTATGTGTCTGGTACAGTAGATGTAGGATCATACGCAAAACACAATTTCACGTAAACATCCTTATAACCAGACCTGGCAAAAGAGTAACAAAGGTGTCCTTACTACTCCCTCTGCTAGCAAAAGGAAGAGTCCACCCTCGCCCCAGAAAGCTTGGGCTAAGATTGATACTGCGGTGGAAGAATTTGGCGTATTCTCCATAAAAATGCCAATGTTTTTATTGGGTTTGACAAATGATAAGATTAACTAAGCTATCATTATGCCATTACTTGATAATTTAATCAAGTATTTTTATCATCGTAATAATACCTGACTTTTGTGTACCAGAATCATTATGTTAAAAACTGGTCTAGCACTTCCTCTTTTGATCGTTACGACTACCACTGGGTAGATACCACAATAACCCCATTTTACTGATGAGGAAAGCTAATGCACAGAGAGGCAAGTTACTTATTTCAAGAGGTCACAGAAGTGATAAAATGTGGAATCTGATCCCAAAACCACCAATGTCTGTTCACAGAACTGACAACAGAAACAGAGAACATGCATGTATCCGTTGACTAGGCTAAACTTCAGTTTAAACATCCACCTTCCCATTTCATGGAATGATCCCTTTGATTCATACTTTCTCAAAATCCACATCCCGCCTTTATTTTACAAACTCTAAGTCCGAGAGAGTAACAGTGTTGCAAGAAAAGGAAAAGAGCAATAAAAAATACACACAGGGAATGTAGATCCCTCAGGATGAGAATTCCATCCTTCAAGGAAGTCACTCCAGAAAACAAATCAGTAGTTCAATAGGAGGAAAAAATATGTATATATGATCACTGGTGTAAAGAAAATAACAGATGGCAAATGAAATCTTTAAAAATCTAATGCTGATGAATAAGAAACGAGACTGAAAAACAGTCTCTTGTTTGAACCCTCAACAATTTTCTTCCCCAATACAAATTCTCCTGTCAATGACAGAGTTTATACCAAATTTACCACCAAATGTGAAAACAACAACAAAAACAAAAATGGAAAACCATGGCATCATTGAATGAAGAAGTGGAAATGACCTTAGGGGGTATGTTGAACCCCCCTACAGAGGCTAAAACCTCAGCTCAGAGTTCAAAGTTGATAACATTAGATGGAATTTCTATAGAAAAAATGCATTAGTTGTTGACAAGGGAATTTTAATAATGTCTGCCCAAAGTATTCTTTTTTTTCCCTTCATGCATTATTCTCTATGTGAGGTCTGAGATGTTTATTAGTTCAAGTAGTTCATAACTCTATTAAGAACATCGAATGCTAATAGATTTTTGAAGTTGAACCATCTGCCTCCCATCACCAAGAAGATCCTTCTTCATTTTGGCAATGAACCCTTTCCAGGCTCTTTCACATACGCACCACATGCCAATACAGCATTTTTTCCCCTCATAATCTTAAACACTGTGGCAGAGACCATGACCCCATGCCTTCTTCCAGAGCACATAGGCAGAGTACTAGCCACTATTACAGTTAGGCGGGGGCCGCCTCACTGACTTCTGGCCCATAATATGTAGCTTGAAGAAAGAAAAATTATTTTAAAGCATGCTTCATATTCCCCCAGCGTCTCTCCTCTGTCAGTGGTTATGTTGGGAGTTCTTTGTTCCACCGGACATAACCTCTATATGGAAACATTCTAGGTCACTGAGTCACCATTTGAAAGAGCTACTTGGGAGAGTGGTCATATTTTACTATGTGAAGCCACAGAGATTCTAGGGTTTGTTGCCATAGCAGAGCCTAACCTGTCCTGACTAACACAGAGAACAGCTTTCCTTAGATGACCGTTCACAAAGCTATGCTTTTTCAGAACTCTGGCTGTCCTGCAACACAAGCACGTGTAATACTCCATGTAATGAGGGTTTTGATATCAAATAAAATATCTAAACGGGGCTTACATAACGGTCTTTATTTTCTCTTTCTCTGGGTGTCTCACTTCTTTCTTGTTGCCCCCTTACACTGGGAATCAATCTGTATCATTCTGAGACATCAGCACCATGTTTCCCAGCTACTACATACTTAGCCTTCTCCTCCATTTCAATCCTCTACCAATAACAGGACACAAGCCTTTGATCTCAGATTCCTCTTATTCAGTGGGCTCATGTTTACATTACTGATTTGATCCACTGGACATCTACTGAGTTAAAGAACTCTAACTTACCAGGATGTGTTATAAACACAGACTGTAACTGGAATTCATGACCCTGCATACATGATGAAGATACCTAATCAAATATCCATCAGTTGGTATATCTTTCCATGTCATCTCCAGGTGTAGAAGGAAACAAACCAACAAGCCAACAAACATCCTTCACATTTGTTGGTTAAATAGGACCACTAGAAAACAGAACTGTATTTTGCCTTCATGTTTTCCCTGGAGAGGTAGGTTTTATAGAAATGTGATCTCCTAATGGGAGACTCTATTAATTCCAAAATATCGAAAGCAATAGCTCCACCTAAATTTTTTCCTTCTGTGTATAAAGTGTTGAGATATCATGAGACTTTTAGGACACAATTCCTTTAAATTGGAATTGAGTACTGGATCAGAGACTCATTTCTCCTATTCCTTTCACAGTGTCTTTGCTGCACAGTTTGAGACACTTGTCAATGGTGACGAGAAAGGAAAGGGGCTGATCTAGGAAGAGTTCTTAATTGAGAATGTCTAGATTTGAGAATAGCCTGCTATACTCAAGTGGACAGGAATCACACACTCCACAGCACCTCCTAACATCTGGAGACAAATAGTTATATGGTCTCTATGTTCCCATTCTAAAGCAATACAGTCATTACATGGGGGAAAAACTTTGTAGCAGTAAGGCACCGAAAAACAGCCCAAAGGCAGTGAGAAATGTATGAAAAGGACATCTACTTTCCCATAAGAAATATAGCATAGAAATTATCTTTGAAGATATGCAAAGAATTGCCTGAAGGACTAGAAGCTTTTATCTAGAGAAAGGTGGGAGGAGAAGGCAAAACTGAAAGAAATCTCACGAAACTAAAACAGTGTGCCCAAAAACTATGTGTGAAGAGGAGCTTGGTCACTTAAGGAAACTGCAGTGGCTCATTACAGCAAGAGCCAAAGAGCACAGCAGATGATGTCCTTCATTTACAACTTACTGGTTCTTAGTTAACAGTTTTAACCCATCATCCTATCCTAGTCAACAATTATCTACACTGTCTCTTGAATCCTTCCTTTCAATTCTGATCAAATAAGAGCTCTTCTTCAAACAACCTTTTCGAGTGGATGTTTAGCGTACCTTGTGGATGCCCAGAAGCTTTGAATAAACTTGCTGGTTTGGTAAATTCCTCACTTTGTCAATCCTGGTCGAAAATAAGAGGTTACCTTTCTGTATAAAAGTCTCCCATTCACAGTCTTCTCCAAGTTGAATATAACTAAGAGCATGCCTATCAAAGCCAAACACTGAATTAGAAGCTGGTAGTACATTCCTTCTGGCTTAAATTACTCCCAGTTTCCAGGGACAGCAGGTGAAGCAAAGTTCTGTGCTAATGCCTCATGTCCAGTATTAAAGTGCCTTCCATGGTATCTCCACTTAACCAGTTTTGACTGTTGATTTGAAACACTGGCCATTGCTAGGTGATCCTGACACCTCCTAGAAATTATTCTCTACAAATTATTCCTAGAAAGTATGACCTCATTAATCAACCATACTTACTTTTTACTTAAAACACTAAGGACTAATTTCTCTTGTTTATAACCAAAACTGTGTGGTGGACATTGTCCATATCCTGCTCAGATTCCATTCATGAGTGCTGTGATTCCTTCTCCTGGCTTCTACTTACTTTGGTTGCTGAAGGTAACTCTTCCAACTTTCCTTAGAAGGACTGCCCTCTGACTATAAAACTGCTTTGTACACAGGCACGAAGAAACTGAAGCCCCCGTAGGCAAGATCTGGCAAATGACTGACAGGTGTAGGAGTATGAAAACTACGGTCTTAGTTTGCCAGGGCTGTCATAACAAAATATCAGACTGAATGGTTTCAACAGCAGAAATTTATTTTCTCACAATCTCAAGGTGTCCACTGGATTGGTTCTTCTAAGGTGATGTCCTTGGCTTGTCTCTCCCGTGAGTCTTTACATAATTTTCCCTGTGTGTGTTCCTATGTCCTAATCTCATTTTATAAGGACACCAGTCATATTGAATCAGGGCTTGCCCATATGACCTCATTTTAACTTAATTACCTCTTTAAGGACCCTATCTCCAAACACAGTCACTTTCTGAGGTAAAGGTTATGACTTCAACATATAAATTTTAAGGGTGACACAATTCAGCCCATACAATGACCTCACTTGTCCCAAGGAGATACAAACAATGACACATGACTTAAATTTCAGAGACCCTCTGAAGGATAGGGCTAAGGTTTGAACTTGGTCTAAAATTATAGTCTTTCTTAGACCTCCTTCCCTTGTCTGGTCTGCCTCCCTCCAGCCTTTACTGGTTTTTCCTGGGAGCATTTCCTTAATAAATTGCTTGCAAAGGGATTCTCATCTCAGGCTCTGTTTCTTGGGAAACTGACCTATTACATAATCCTGAATAATACCCCTTCCTTTGCTCAGACAATATCCCATCTGGAAAAAAAAGTTTCAAGAGGATATGCACAGCTTCCTTAAAGCATCAGGAGGTGATGTCAATGGGAATGGAGAAGTAAAGATTTCAGAAAACACTTTCTTCCATAAAACCAATGAGCGCACTGGAAAAAAAATTGTCAAGGAAATCACCTGTTTCAAAATCCTGGAAATTAACCAAAGGCTTGCAACAATCTGGGGAACATAAACTCAAGAATCTCAGTAGGAACAGAGAAACGACAGCATTTTAACTTGGTCTATTTCTATCCCCCCTTTCAACTTTGCGACAGCTTTGAAAACCAACAGCCTTGCAATCAGTGAAAACTAGTATCTTAACAGCCACTGCAAGTAACAGAACAAAGTTGGATATACTCCAAAGCCCAACTCCCAGAGAAATGTTGTCATTATTTGATGTGTCTGCCCATTCCCTGGAAAGCCATTCTGACAGGGTTTGCTTTCATTTGAACTAGCTTAGAGCTCACCCAGAGCAAACAACTCTTCAGTACATCATAATAAAACTATCAAGTCCAAAGACAAAAGAGAATCTTGAAAGACCAAGAGAGAACCCATCACATGCAAGAGATCCTCAATAAGACTAATAACTGATTTCTCATCAAAAATCATGGAGGCCATAAAGCAGTGAGATGATTTACTCAAAGTGCTGAAACAAAGACTGTCAACCAAGAACTGAACTAGCAGTTTTAGAGAACCAAGAAATCTATATCCAGCAAATTATCCTTCAAAGAGTAAGGAGAAATTAAGACATTCCAAGGCAAACAAAGATGGAGAGAACTGGCCATTAGTAGACCTGTTCTACAATAAATACTAAAGGGAGTCCTTCCCAATGAAATGAAAGAACACTACATGGTAACTTAAATCCACATAAAGAATTAAAGTCACCAGTAAAGGTGACTACATAGATAAACGTAAAGGATGCTATAAAGGTATGCATTTATTTGTAATATTTTCCCTTATATGGCAAAAATAAAACTACCTAAAACCATAATTATAAATCTGTACAGATGGGTACACAGTGTAAAAAGATATAATTTGTATGACAGTAATAGCACCAAGAATGATGAAGAGGGTGGAGATCTATAGGAGCAAAGATTTTTATACGATTGAAATTGTATTAATCTGACTGCAATGTTATAAATTAATAGGTTAATGTTAATTTCTAGGGCAAACATTAAGAAAATGAGAATACATTTAATAAAATAAATGACAAATCTTGCCATTTGCAACAACGTGGATGGAACTGAAGGGTATTATGCTAAGTGAAATAAGTCAGAGAAAGACAGGTATCCTATGTTTTCACTCATATGATGATCTTGAGAAACTTAACAGAAGACCATGGGGGAAGGAAAGAGGAAAAAATCGTTTCAAACAAAGGGGGAGGCAAATCATAAAAGACTCTTAAGTACAGAGAAACAACTGAGGGTTTATAGGGAAGAGGGGAAATGGGTGATGGGCATTGAGGAGGGCACTTGTAGGATGAGCACTAGTTGTTGTATGTAAGCAATGAATCATGGGAATCTACTCTGGAATCCAGCACACTGTATACACTGTATATTAGCTAACTTGACAATAAATTATATTTAGAAACAAAAGTAAAAATAAAATTAAAATCAATGACAAGTGAATTAGAATGGTACACTAGAAAAACCTAACACGATAAAATAGTACAAGAGAAAATGCAGAACAAAAAAAACCATTAAGGCCTATAAAATAAATAGCCAAATGGAAAATGTAAATCTTAGTTTATTATTATTTCCATTAAATGTAAATGGAACAAACATTCTAATTAAAAGGCAGTTTGGTGAAATGTATTTTTTAAAAAAAAGGAAAAACATGATCTGACTACACGTAAATCAAAACCACAGTGAAGTACCATGCCACACTCACTAGGATGGCTATCATAAAAAAGACTGATAACAACAAGTGTCAATGATGTGGGGAAATTGGAATCTTTATACATTGTCTGTGATAATGTTAAAGTGGTACAGCTGCTTTGAAATACAGTTTATCAGTTCCTCAAAAAGTTAAACATAGTTACTCTATGACCCATGATTCCATTAGTAAGTATGCACCCCCCAAAATTAAAATCCTATGTGCAATTAAAACTCAACAATAAGAAAACAAACAATCCAGTTAAAAACTGGGCAAAAGACTTGAACAGATACCTCACCAAAGAACATTTACAAGTGGTAAGTAACCATATAGAAAGAAGTTCAACGTCACGTAGCATTAGGGAATTGCAAACTAAAACATTGAGATTCCCCTGCACACCTACTAGAACAGCTAAAACCAAAAAGTGGACAATAATGTGTGAGGATATAAAGCAACACAAACTCTCATTCTTTGCTGATAGGAATGTAAAATGATACAGCTACTTTAGAAAAGCATTTGGCAGTTTCTTACAAAGCTAAATCTAGTCTTATGCAATGATTCAGCAATCACACTCCTACCTATTTATCCAAACGAGTTGAAAAACTATGACCATATAAAAATCTGCACATGAACGTTTATAGCAGATTATTTCTAATTGCCCCAAATTGGAAGTAACTAAGATGTTCTTCAATAAGTGAATAGCGGTATAGCTATACAAAGAAATATCATTCAGTGATAAAAGGAAATGAGCTCTCAAATCATGAAAAGACATGGAGGAAATTTAAATGCATACTGCTGAGTGAAAGAAGGGAGTTTGAGAACACTACAGACTGTATGGTTCCAACTATACGATATTCTAGAGAAGGCAAAACCATCAAGAAATGTAAATAGATTAATGGTTGCCAGGAGTTTAAGGAAAAGGAAGGAGAGAAGGAGAAAGCAGAGGGGAAAGAGAGGGAGGGAAGGAAGGACATGGAGTACAGGAGATTTTTAGGACATTCAACTATTATTTTGTATGATACTCTAAAAGTGGATACATGACATGCATTTAGCAAAACCTATAGAACATACAAAAAATAAACTTTAATGTAAATTATGAAGTATAGTTAATAATAAGGTATCAATATTGGTTCATCAGTTGTAACCAATGTAACCATACCAATGCAAAATGGTAGTAATAAGGAAAACTGTGAGTGGTGGGGGAGTGGGTGTATGTAGGAACTCTCCATACTTTTACCTTAACCTTTCTGTAAACCTTAAACTGCTCTAAAAAATAAAGTCTAGGGGCACCTGGGTAGCTCAGTCGGTTAAGCATCCGACTTCAGCTCAGGTCATGACTTCAAAGCTTGTGGGATTGAGCCCCATGTCAGGCTCTGTGCTGACAGAGCCTGTAGCCTGCTTTGGATTCTGTGTCTCCCTCTCTCTCTCTGCCCCTCTCCCACTCACGCTCTTTCTCTTTCTCTCTCTCTCTCTCCCTCCCTCAAAAGTAAATAAATTTTTTAAAAATTAAAAAAATAAAGTCTATTAATTTTTAAAATGTTAACACAAACACTTGTATATAAGTGTCCATAGCAGCTTTATTCATAATAGCACATAGTGGAAACAACCCAAATGTCCATCAACTGATGAACAGCTAAATGAAGTGTGGTATATGCATTCAATAGACTATTATTTTGTCGTAAGAAGGAATGATATAGTGATATACGTGACAACTGAAATAAACCTAGAAAACATTAAGTGAAAGAAGTCAGACACAAAAGGTACATATTTTAAATCTGTCTACACAAAATTTTCAGAATAGGCAAATCGAGAGAGATAAAAAGGACATTAGTGGTTGCCAAGGACTAGGGAGTATTGGTAGCCATATAACTATGTGAATATACTGAGATTCATTGAATTGTACACTTTGAAAGGGTAAATGTCATAGCACGTGAATGACATATCAATTAAAAAACACCAAGCATTAATCCACTTTGTCTTTGACCAAGTGTCTTTCATTCTTTGGAAGGAAGAAAATACATGTAGGAAACATAGTATTGTTGAAAGGTCTAAAACACCACTGTGCTAAATCATATGTCCATATAATCAAAAGTGTTTTTAACCTGACAAGTAAGACCATTGTGTTTTCTTATTATCAGTGTTTACATGCTCCCCTGCCTCCCCCCACCTTCACTCTAACGCATGTATTTTGGGAACATAAAAAGAACTTGAAACATCTTTAACTAATCATGAGTGGCCCTAGAGCACTATCTTCTATCAAGAATGACATCTGTGATATTCTAACTTATTATTTGTTCTTCATTGTCTCTTCAAGTTAAGCTGTCTTTATTAGAGGGCTATTGTTTTGAGCTTTGAGTGTGTTTTGGGAGACACTGAATCATACCTCACCTCTGCCCAGATACCCACACACACACACAAACCTCTAGCATATTCTTATTTCACGTGCTAAAATACAAGAAACATACAATGAAGGCAAGGCATTGTACTCACAGAACTTAATGCCATGTCAACAATTGCCAACATCTACCCACAGAGAATTTCCAAAAGCTCTGGAAACAAAATTCTTATTTGCAAAATATGCCATATCAGAGCAAAGTGGGGCCAGACAGCCTTACAGAATCAGAAAAAACTCTATTTGCTTTTTTCTCATTTTATCACCATTTCAACTCTGTGATGTAAATTTGACAGGCATTTTCATCTCCACTTAAAAAAATAAAGACTTACACATCAAGAGGCTGCATTGTTCATTTTGGGCCAGAAAAGAATTAAAATTTATCCTGATTCTCTCACGCACTCGCTAGAAGAACACCCCCTCGTCACTCATGTTGGGCTAGCAGCCCATTGAAAAAGCAAGGAAAATCGCTCTTTGTAGTTAAAATGCCCGAGAGAATTTTTAAAATAGGTGATTGGGTTTTGCGATTCTAGAACTTAATTTGGAAAGAGGAATGAAAGAAGTTGTGCAGAGAATGGGATGGAAGCCTTTAATGGCATATTTGTGTAAAATATTGTAGAGGGAATTACCCGTGAGTTGCTTATTTGAAATCAAATAAATTTCTTTAAATCACTCTTTTTCTTTTCCTTAACAAATCCTGTATTGGGAATGATTTTGCAATCTCCACAAAGTAATAAAATGCAGTCTATCAATCTATGTGCAGGCGACAGCACACTAAAGTAAGCCCTCCTCCCTGCGGCATGCACACATAGGCATGCATGCACATACACATTCACGCAACGTCCTTATGTCGTGGGCTGAAGTATGTTCTCTTCCAGCATGTGCTTTGCACAAAAAAAAGAAAGAAAGAAACATGCCAATGCCTCGGTAGCAGAAGGAGGGCTCCCGAGGTGCTTTTGCAATAAATTCAATACCTACTCCTGTTAGAGAAAATTGCCATAAACTACCAGGTATCATGTTTTGGCTAAACCATCAGTCAGTCACATTTTATAGAAGTGTATTTACTATCTAGCACATTTCTTGAGATTGCCCAGGTTGCTTATAAATGTCAAACAAGGTTCACATACTTACCTGTATTTCTCTTTAGCAAGTGACAGCAAAATGCCCTCTCGGTGGCATCCTGTACATGTGATTTAGCCAGGGAAGCAAAACCAAGAACCAAGACGTCCTTTACCCCACCACGGTAGCACTGCTGAACAAGGAAAATCTCTACTTGCTGTCCCTGGGAAACAGCACCAAAACAGAACATGGAACATGTCTATACGATGCTACCAGCTGTGCACGCAATCAACCCTTAATTAAACATTACTTAAGAGTAATAAAACTAGGGTCACCACTGCCATTTTAATTTCAGTGGAATTGAAAGGCAAACTCTGCCAACTATGAGCCATTTCGTTTTGTTTTCATCAACTGTTCTTCTCTAAGATTATACAGCTAATGCAGCCTAAGTTCCCATTCCTATGAGAAGAGGAGATTAGGTAGGAAGGCAATCAAGAACGACTTTAATGCACAGAAGACTACCTACAAAACTTTTTATAATGTTCCCCCTTCTTACAAAAAGAAAGTAGATTTTGCCCTCTGTTTCCTCATCTGTAAAATATTAATAGGAATACCCTACCCAAAAAGCTGTTGTGAGGACGGGATGAACAACATACACAAACTGCCTAACAGTCTTCTAAGACAGCACCAAAAGCCTGCATGCAAATGCCATCTAAACTCATCTCTATAATCTTCCCAACAAGAAGGATGAGAGTTTCTAAGAGGCCTCTCAGTTCCATCACTCAAGAATTCCATAAGTGTGTAACAGAAAGGAAATATCGTTTGATTCCTCTCTCCCAACAGCTCTCATGGACGCTACGTTTTTCTTTTGCTTCTTGCTTGTTTTGACGATCCACCCTAACCTACCATACCCCCATCGTCACCACTAAAAAAAGAGGAAGCAAAAGCCAAGTTTCAAAATGACGAGCACCTTGACCCTTTGGGCTAAGTTTAACAGGCATTTAGTCATCAAGTTATTTTGGCACATGAGTGGACTCACATATGGAAACAGAAGACTCCTTTTGTGGAATTTGAGGAAAAGCTATTAGCTATACAGGATTTCACTAATATTTTTGGCATTTCAACATAGAACTCCAAATCTTAGGTATATGGAATCTCTAAGAATTCTATTCAATTTCGGTGAACTTAAATATTTTATTGTTAAAGGGCCATTTTTCTTAGATACACTGAAAGGAAGAAAAAAAAAGTGATGGAAAATGCTGAGTCACTGTAGAAGACAGAAAGGAAAAAGAAATAAATGCAGAGACCTGGACACAGAGGCATACCTCTGATTCAGGCTGGATCTAAGAGGCAGCAACAGACTGCAGAACCAACAGATGTGATCCAGTTCCCTGTGACCTCCTTCTCACTACCACCAAAGGAAAACCAGCATTCAGGTGAGCACGTTCAGCCGTGTAGGTGAGTGGAGATCCAATCTATAGCAAGACAGGAGCCTGAGCCTTTTAGAGAGCGTTGTCCCAGGTCCAGTTTCTGAGTGCTGTGTAACTTTGGAGAAATCCTTTAACCTCTCTGAATCAGTGCAACATACAGCAAGCTACCAGTTACCTCTGTAGTTCAGATAAACAAATAATTTTGCATGTGCAAAATTAAGTTTTGAGATTCTTTTTTTTCATCTTTAAAGTCATTCGGGAGAAGAATGGAGAATGGGAAAAAGAGGTTTTAGGTCATACAATCTGAGTCCATTCATTCATTTATTCTTTTGTTGTTGTTTAACTTTTTTAAAAGTTTTATTTATTTGAGAGAGAGACAGCATGAGTGGGGAAGGGGTGGAGAGACAGAGAGACAGAGAGACAGAGAGAGAGAGAGAGAGAGAGAGAGAGAATCCCAAGCAGGCTCTGTGCTGCCTGTGCAGAGCCCAACGTGAGGCTTGAACTCATGAAACTGCGAGACCATGGCCTGAGCTGAAATCAAGAGTTGGACACTTAACCGACTAAGCCACCCAGGTGCCCCCATTCATTCTTTCAATTCTCAAGTCTGTATTATATGCTTACTGGGTACAAGGCATCAAGCATCTCATAGTCAATAAAAGCAGACATGAAGCTATGAAAAAATACACCAATAAAAATAAAGCTTCATTTCTGATGAGGGCAGTGGCAAGATGAGGGACCAGGAGAACTGTGGCAGGTGCTAACTGAAGTTATGCATGTGATGAGGTACAGGCGGAAGAAGATGGAAGCGACAGCACCCAGGCTTGGTCCTGAGTAATCACAAACCATAATTATCTAATCAAGGAGGACACGCCTCCAAGGACAATAAAGTCTGGAGAAGGAGGAGGGATCGAGGATATTAATATTGTTGAGACCCGAATAGGGTCTCTCACACAGGTAGTCATGGTGAACACCGAGGAATGCAGCTGACAGGTCAACTCTAGTACCAGCTCTGAAAGAGGTCATTCCACTCCATGACAAGGATGCCACTAGCACCTGAAAGAGGGTGGGCGGGCAGGGGCATATTTACTTCTATTAGCTTTGCAACTGTGAACAAATCTTGAGACCAATTTGAGCCTCAGCTTCTCTAGCTATCAAAATGGAGCTACCATCTACTTTAGAGAGAACACCACAGAGTTTAGCAGAGTTTATGTCCACTAAATATCTCGCTGCATGTTCAAATTTCATCCAAGAAAACTGCTTTCACGGCACTAATTCAGATTTAACTTGCCCTCGAATTTTTCTTGGTTAGGTTAATCTGAATAACAACCATGAAATTTACTCTTATAGTCACTTACACTGTAACAGCTTTTAGGTAACAATCTACATAAAAATGTAGATATGCAAGCAAATAAAATCAAAATAAAACACCACTGAGTAGGTAATTCAGAAAATTATATAATAGACTTCAGGGACCCATCTTGGTGTTGCCATCATTTAAACTTTTTTTTCTTCGCCATCAGGGTCTGAATCAAAGTTGCAACTCGATACCTCACTACCCCATTCTTTTGCAAAACTTAAAACAAAAGCGTTACTCAGATTCCTTCCTCTAGACATTCTCCAGCAAATAAACAGCATCCTCAGAGCTACATCCTCTCTTGCTCCTGCTTCATACGGGGGAACAGGAGTCAGCAACACCTTTAACTCCATGTCTGTTATGTACCAATCACAGAGTTAGTGGCTTTACACACATCATCTCATCTAAGTAAGCATCCCGTAATTCTGCCCCATAATTATGACTAATCTCAACAGAAGCTCACTGAGGGTAAATAACTTGCAAGGACAAGTCTCATACATGGTGCAGCCAGTCTCTGAAATCAGATCTCTCTGATTCTAAAACCCTAAGACTTTCATTAATTTTTTCCCAACGCAATAGTGTAGCAATATTTGGGAGGGGGAAGGGACAAAGAATCATCCAACAATATTCACAGTAAAGGAGTATATTATCTGTAGATAGTAATGCCAGATTTAGCAAATAAAAATACAGGACACCCAGTTTAATTCGAATTTGAGATGAATGACCTTTTTAAATTTTTTGACAACCTTTTTTTTTTCTTTTTGAGAGAAAGAGCAAGCATGAATGGTAGAGTGAGAGAGACAGAATTCCAAACAGGCTCTACCTCCAGTGCGGAGGCTGACACGGGGCTCGATCTCATGACTGTGGGATGATGATCTCAGCCAAAATCAAGAGCTGGATGCTTCTTCCCTACCACCCTCACCCTACACACCTTGACTCATCACTACCCAAACTGTTCTATAGAATGTCAGCATCCCATGAGATATTAAAAAGGCTGGTGGATAATCTTCAGAGAGGGCCACGGTTCCTTCCTTCCGTCCGTCCGTCCTTCTAAGCTCACCTGGCCTCATGAGGACGTTAAGTCTAATTCTCCTCTTCTTGAATCTGGGTTGGTCTTCAGCCTTGTTTAAGCAAGAAACTATGGCACAATTGATATTTTGGAACTTCCGGGTCTGAAATATTAGAAGGCTTGCAGCTTCCCCCTGGGTCTCTTGCAATGTTCCCTCTTTAGGTGCTCTGAGAATGCTCCTTCACAGAAATCCTGTGAAAACCCATAGCCATGCAGAAAGGACATAGGTAAGTACTCCTACTGACGGTCACAGCTGAGCTCTCAGGCAACAGCCACCACTACTTGCCAATCATGTAAATGTCCAGGCTGGTGAAATCTTCAGGTAACTCCAGCCCCAGCCTCTAGCTGCAACTGCATAATAGACCCCAAGCAAGAACCACCCAACTGAACCCAGTCAAGTCTAAACTGTGAAAGATCGTCATACACTATTTAAAGCAAGGGTTTCTTTGCCAGACAGCAGTAGATAACTATGTAGAGAATTCTTATGGGATTCGAAAAAAGAGTTCCACACACTAACTTGGAAAACACTGAAACCATATTTTTCTCTTGGAAATTCACAGTGTATAAATCCATAGCAACAGTTCTGAAAATCTCTGCAGAAAAGAAACTTTAATTTTTGTTTAACTCACTATTTCTTAAATGTACCTGGTTACATAGTTCATTCTCTATAAAATTCTCATTAACATTTTAGAATAAAAGTGTTCTTGGAGCTCGGTTTAGGAAAATCTGTACTATTTCATGCTATCTCCCATCAAAGATAGTTATCTGATGGAGCTGTTGTTTCAAAACAAATGAAATGACAAATCTTGCTAATGGGATATACTCTATAAGGCAACTAAGATGTTCAACTATTTTGATTATATAATGTATATGGTAGTTCCATTTGCTGAACAACAAACAGGGATATACATTCTAATCAAGAAGCATACTCAGTCGGTTAAGCGTCCAACTTCAGCTCAGGTCTAGATATAACGGTTCCTGGGTTTGAGCCCCACATGGGGCTCTGGGCTGATAGCTCAGAGCCTGAAGTCTGCTTTGGATACAGTGTCTCCTTCTCTCTCTCTGCCCCTCCCTGTTCATGCTCTGTCTCACTCTGTCAAGACTAAATAAACATTGGGGCGCCTGGGTGGCTCTGTCAGGTAAGCGTCCGACTTCATCTCAGGTCATGATCTCACGGTCCGTGAGTTCGAGCCCCACATCGGGCTCTGTGCTGACAGATCAGAGCCTGAAGCCTGCTTCAGATTCTGTGTCTCCCTCCATCTCTGCCCCTCCCCCACTCTTGCACTGTCTCTCAAAAATAAGTAAAAGATTTTTAAAAACATTTTTTTAAAAGAATAAACATTAAAAACATTAAAAAAAAGTGTATACATCCAGGAAAAATGGGAGGAATATTTGAAATTAAGATAGTCTAATCCAAAAACCCTGGAATGCAAAACAGCTGAAGCAAAGGGTTGCCTTTATTTTTCATAGGAAGGTCTCAATATAGAAGCCATCTATTTAAACAAAAGCTAGAGACTTCAAATCAAAGTTTCACTTTACAGTTTGAATTGCTTGGCTTGGCCACAGCTGACAATCCAATTCAATTTCTTACTTTAAACTGTGCTGCATAGATAGAGCTTTACTTGTAAAATAAATCACAGTTAAAGTACAGGGAATATTTGTCTCCACCCATTTGTCTGAAATAGATCTTGAGTAATAAAACTATAATTCTCTAGCATTTTCTGACATATATACCAGTTGACATATTTTCCCTCTTTAGTTCATGATAGTAGGCTGAAAGGTATTTTTTTAACTCCTCATTTATCTTCTTTTAATAAATCATAAAGATAGCATATTCCTTTGCAGGTTTTCTTAAATATGAGTGTTTTTAGAGTCAACTGCTTGAAGGAAAAGACATTTTTATTTATAGATTCAACTGAGATGAAAGAAAGTAAAAAGCTGTATAAATAAATTGCTACAAACATTGCCTTCATTTTAATGTAGTTATCAAAGTACAACAGGTATTTACAAGGAAACACTGCACAGAGAAAAGGTAAACACATGAAAGGAACCAAGAGAGATGTAGATAAGATGAATCTGTGGCCTTGCTATTGTATTTGGGAAGCTTATGGATATAATTCAATGGAAAGGGGTCAGGACAGGCCATCAACGGAGAATGAGTTGCTCTTCACAAAATGCTTAACTGATTTCATCCTCTCCAGTTCATTTTACAGATGGAGAGACTCAGGCTCAGATAGAAAGTGAGAAGTACCCCTGGGGGTGTGCAGAGGCACATTCACCAGAAGTAGCACCTTTTCAAAAATGTTCACATGACCCTTAAGATAGTTTAAAAAAAAAAGTTAGATGAACTTCCAGAACTTGAGCCTAAGGACTCCAGAGTAAGCTAGTATCCCAGCTACACTATTCCTGCCAAAAGGGTCCTGGGAGAGGTACAAAGAAACAGCAACAGCATCCACCCCACAGCAGGTCATGAGTTCTAAATGAGTAAACATATGTAGAAATCTGATAGCAATACCTAGAATGCTGTAGGTCATGATAAAGTTAATTCATTTATCAGGGCCCCCAAATCCCTCAGGAAAAGTGCTCCACTGCTTGTGAGGCCCCATGCTCCCCCAGTCCATGGACAATTTCTCCTTGGATAAAGGACAAGCTCAAAAAAAAAAAAAAAAGGTTAGATGAAACAGACTGAAACACACTACAGAATCATCAATAACCAAACTATAGGAAATACAGCAGACAAAGGGTTTTGGTAAGTGTGTTTTTGTTTTTCCATGTGTTCTGGGAGTTCCATTCACATGGAAAGGTAAAGGAATCATCCCTGAAAACATTCAGTGGACATGTGTGGCCTTAAGGAGAGGCCCTACCCACCCCACTTTCCTTCACGGAACTTACTGCCAAGATTGCTGAACTTGGTTACACCTATATAGCAAATCAATTCTTCAAGTTCATATATCTTTCCAATCCAACAGTGGCATATTCCAAATGTATAACCAACCTCTCTGATTTTTAAGTCCCATTATGGCTCTTAGTTACATGTGGCCAAGAGGAATATGGTAAACAGATCTAGGTTGTCATTGAGTGATGAAAAATAAGGTATAGGTATGTAAAAGTAGAAGACAAGTAATCAAAAAAGTCTATATGACTTTATACAGTATTAAAATTCCTAAACTCCTAACTTAAAATATCTCCCCAAATTTTTGTTAGACCAACAAGAAATAGAACAAGACCAAGGCCTTCAATAGATCCCTTAGGGTAATTTGGAAATATAATTATTCTTTACACACACACACACACACACACACACACAGAATCACATATGTGCATGTCACCATGGAGAAAAAGAAAATACTCTGGTCACCAAAGTCAGTTCTATCCCTTGGTTTAAACTGTGAAGGACAACCATAAATAAACCAATTCTATGACAGTCATAACTTCATACTCTTGACCTGACTCCTCCTTGAGAGGAATTTTGAATTTGCCTTTTTTCATGTAATGATTGTCTGTGAAAGTCTGTTATGACACGCATTCTTCCATGTTTTTCCAATTCAATCCTCATGACAATCCATAGAAACTGGACCCAACTGTAAAGAAAACCAAGGCCAAAAGGATTTCTCTGACTTGCTAAATGGCACAGATACTTATAGGCATGCAAGCCTGGGACTTGACACTGGTTTTTGTTTTCACTATTAGTCAACAATTCTTGAGCATTTCTCAATTTAGGTTTCTCTCATTTCCTTGCACCATTTCTGTATTTAGTTTTATAGTGATAACACCAGTTAACTCTTAGAGCTATATGAGATCCTTACGGGAAGGTAAAAAGGAAAAAATCTGAGTTTCTGAGACAGAAGAGACACCCAAAAAAAAAAAAAGACTAACTATACGGCAGATGGATGGCAACCGCACTGAAGTAGGAAGTGGAAAACAGGTATACACCTAAGCAATTTCAGAAATGAGTGGAGACTGTTGGGTTAAAGATAAAGGGAACTGCATCTAGGCAGGGTACCGTAGTTTATAAAGTTTCTTCTCATGGGAGCAGGGGTTACCAATTCTGCAATCACTGTACACACGTACTGGGATGAAACATACAAGCAAATGGATCGTGGGCAGTGACTGCCAGTTTTCTCACTGTTCGAGTGGAAGGTTAAAGACAAGCAAGGGGAGGAAGCCAGAATGAATCAAGTGATGCTGGATTAGAGCTGGAGACCTCAGTATGAACTCCTGTTTACCTTAATACAGATACAGATGGATAAATACGAAAATAGTTATTCATGAGTGTGTATACAGGCGTTAGTAAACATATGTATATTTCCAAGTTCTGTTTGCTGAGCGGGCTTTAAAGCAGTGACATCCAGTAGCAATGAGTATATCTAGTGCCCAGATCTTAGTTTCTAACACCATTTTGTGGTACAAGGAATCAGGACTACTTGGAGAAATGGCTGATGCCAGGGCCAGGGCAGGGAATATACAAGATGAGCCAGGAGAACTCTGTAGTGTCAGGTGGTAAGGGAGTGCTCATAAAAGGATGGCAGTATGTCAAAGGGGCACAAGAGCCAAGTGAAAGTTCTCTCAGTGGCCAAAGCTGGAACAATTTGAGTAACAGAAGAAAAAACATAGTTGCGGTGCCTGGGTGGCTCAGTCAGTTAAGCGTCCGACTCTTGATTTCAGTTAGGGTCACAATCTCACAGTTTGCACAATTGAGCCCTGTGTCATGCTCTGTGCTGACAGTGCAGAGCCTACTTGGGATTCTCTTTCTCCCTCTCTCTCTCTGCCCCTCCCGACTGTTGCTCACTTGCTCGCTCTCTTTTTTTTTTTTTTTTAATTTTTTTTTTATTACGTTTTTTATTTATTTTTGGGACAGAGAGAGACAGAGCATGAACGGGGGAGGGGCAGAGAGAGAGGGAGACACAGAATCGGAAACAGGCTCCAGGCTCTGAGCCATCAGCCCAGAGCCTGACGCGGGGCTCGAACTCACGGACCGCGAGATCGTGACCTGGCTGAAGTCGGACGCTTAACCAACTGCGCCACCCAGGCGCCCCTTGCTCGCTCTCTTAAAAAAAAAAAACAAAAAAAAAAAAAAAAAAAAACACCTAGTATTGGGTTATAACACAATATATAAAGTAAATACACACAAGTCCATACTGATATAAATTATTAAATAAATAAGGAAGAAGAGGCAAATCTCCTATCCATCCCAAATAATTTATATAGACATTCCCTTTCAGGGTAGTGGAGCATTAACACCCTTCTCCCCCGACTCCAAGTGTGGGCTGCACTTAGTGATTTCCTTCCATAGAGTACAAGACGAAAAGGAAGGGAGAAGTAACTTTATAATGAAGACACCAATTCCAGCTAGGTGAACAAGCTTAATAGCATCATTAAAGAGCCATGTTGACAGCATGTAATTTTGACATGATATAATGAGAATATTCCATGGTCTTCCTCCCAAGAACCCATAATCTCAATCTAATCAGGAAAAAGTATCACACAAAACCCCACTGACAAACATTCTACAAAATATCTACCAGTACTCTTCAAAACCATCAAGACCATCAAAAACCAGGAAAGTCTGGGAACCCACCACAGTTTAAGCCTAAGGATACTAAATAAAATGTGGTATTCTGGATGGGATCCTGTGACAAAACAAACAGGCCATTAGGTAAAAATGAAGAACATCTAAACAAAGTATAGACTCTAGTTAATAACAGTCTAAAACTACTCATTTATTATGAAAACGTACCATACTAATATAAGATGTTAATAATAGGGTTAACCTGGTGTAAGGCAAATGGGAACCTTCTCTAGTATCTTTCTCAACTTTCATGTGAATCTAAAACTACTACAATGTTACAAATTATTTTAAAAACCATACACACAGCCTCCAAATGGATTTTTTTTAAGTCTTGGTTTCTCTGATGGTACTCTATGAATAATTAATTCACCAAAGACCAATATAGCATTCACAACCAACTCTTAAAAACATGGTCCACTGAGGGGAAGAAGGAATGGCATGGATATTTCGAAACATAAGATATTTAAAATTGACTTTATATTTGCTGAGGAAGATACTGAGACACTATCTTATCTGATTTCCATTCTTTATTATATTTTGCTTTACCTTACGCTAAACTTACTTGGCACCCTGAATAGTCACCAGTCGGTGGTGGGAAGCAGTATTTAAGACACCATGGACGGGGGTGTCTGGGATTTAAACATTAACAGATGATCAGCCTGCAAAGTGGGCAAGCCACATATGGATAAGGAGGAGTTAGTCATATGCTCAAAAACTTCCAGTAATTCCAGATTCAAGAATCCAAGGTTAAAGTTGTCTTTTAAGTAGCACACATTAATTGCAGATTCAGGCACTAATTAGAGGGTTTCCTCAAGTTGGCCAAAAATTCATAGGGCATGGGAAGCAGTTTTTCTACTTCAATTCTAAACAGCACAGTGAACGAATATAATAAAAGAACTTAACCCAGCGTGGTGCAAAATAAAAGAGTCTCTCTGAATGAATGGCATGAGGATTTGGAGGAGGATGGAGGTGCCACGGCAGTAGGGAGGGAGGGAGATTAGAAAATTATACTTTATATTCCAATCACTTTAAGAATCATGGCAGGTTTTGATCTCCTCAATGTCCAATTTTTCTCATTCCTAAAGAGAGCAAACAAAGCAAAAGAAAACAGCCTTAGGCCCCAAAATAGCAGGTCTCAAACACTGAAAGCTATGATGCATACAACACCTTACGGCAACCCGCTGTGCATGATTTCTGAGTATCAGCAACACGAAGCAAGGGGATAACAGGCAAATGAATCACTCCACGGTCACCAGTTAGAAGCCGCTTACCAATCTCAATTCGGTGAGCCTATTCAGGAGGCTTGAGAAGTTGCAAACTTTATATACTAATGACCAACAGTTACAGGGAGAAGTTGGTTGCCCTGTCTCAGAGTAGGTCAGGTTTTTGGAATGATTTATCCTTCAGAGTTCTCCAGGGGATCAAGCTCAGGTTAGACCTCAACTAAAACCACATCTTTGCCTCAATTCTTCCTTATCTTACCTGGATTTTCTCACTTCCTGCAA
Source organism: Prionailurus bengalensis (assembly GCF_016509475.1). Taxonomy (NCBI): domain Eukaryota; kingdom Metazoa; phylum Chordata; class Mammalia; order Carnivora; family Felidae; genus Prionailurus; species Prionailurus bengalensis. Next base: position 145,963,788 of record NC_057350.1, on the reverse strand, counting down.
GATTTCACCGGCGAGTGGTCCTTCAAAAAATATTTGCACCAGAATCCCTCTCTCAACCTCTACTTCTAGAGAACCTGACCTAAGTTATCCCCAATAAAAACTTCAAATGATAATAATTTGCAATACCGTCAACAACCACAAACAGAACAGCACAATAGCAGATTACATTTACTCAGTGTTTATTATTGCCGGATGCTGTTCTAAGGGCTTTATAATAATTCTCTCTTTTAAACCTCACAGAAACCCATGAGGTAAGTGTTATTACCCCCATTTGCAGAAGAGAAAATAGAGGCTCAAAGATATAGTTAGAAATATATATACTTGCCTAAAACCATACACCTAGTAAGAGGTAAGAGTCCCAAGTACTCTGGCTATAGAGTCTGGACTCTTAACTTCTATTCTACTCTAATTCAGGTCCTCATATATTTTAGATATATTCACACAATTCTTCAAGTGAATCTATTTGATGCGAAATTTATCATCTTAAGGTCCCAGACATGTATCCTTAAGTAACTAGTTTAGCTTTGGCCATGGGATCTAAAGAAAGTGTGAAGAATTATGGCCTGAAAATACATTGTGGACCATCTGCCGACATATAGAGTGCTGGGGACACCACAGAGAGTGAGGGGGCCCCCCATCCCCACCTTCAGTAGAATTTAGACTGCAGAAAGTCAAAATCCATGGACAGACTTTAGACAGACTTCTGTTTTATAAACTGACTTAAGGAAAATTAGGTGGATATTCCTGAGCTGCTGGGGACCCTGTGCTTTATTTGAGTTCATGACCCCGTAGGTAAGAATCCAAAGGTCGCATTTTACAATGTTGAGCAGGAAAGGACTTAGAATACTCCCCTTTTTCTCTCCTATCTCCTCTTCCCTGTGAGTGCAGCTGCACAGGGCACCTCAGAATCTAGAAGGCTGCTTCTGCTTACAACAGCCAATTAGAAAGCAAAAGGCCAGCAAAGTCCTGCCAGAGACTCACCGTGCCCTGGACAACTTCCCACGTAAACAAAGTGGGGACTCCTTTAAAGAAAAGATGCCCTTAGCTTTTTTGAGGGTGAGAGTGATCTTCCTACAAAACCACAACCTTTCCCTGGCCTTGAGTTCCCCTTATGCAAAACTCAAGTATATGTGGTTTTACTTCTGTATAACCTTTTCCAGCAAACCCACAAGAATTTGGGTTCCAGTTTAAGTGATTTGCCAATTACTCCAGTTGGGGATAATTAGAAAAAATAGAAACCAGGGTTTACAGAGGAAGGAGGAGGGAACTCAGAAGGCAGAATCAGGGTAGAAATTTTGGCAATAAAACCTGGAAAGAAAGAACAGAGGAAAAGAACTTTAAAGCAGGGCCGGATTAAGACTTTTAAGGACCAATGCCAAGTGAAAAGATCGTTTTAAGCTCCTCTCTATATAATTCAAAACAAAAACTTTACACCCTATACACTGGGTGTAACATATGCCAAAACTAAACTCGTTTCTCCTGAGTTTTGTTTCTGTTTCATTGTTGTTGTTATTGTTTTAATTGTAAAAGTCTGGAGAACTCCATAGCAGCTGCACACCACCTATCGTTTTGGAACCTTTGCTTGGCCAGCCCCCTAAGATGCCTGCTGACTATTGCTCAAAGCAGCATGAGGTAAAATGAAATCTAGGTCTTAAAACTAAATTCTTGTGCCTATTGGAAGGAGAAAAACGATGGTATGTGCGATTGTTGCTGATACTTGGCATAAATTGGTATCTGACAAACCTGAGCATTCACATTATTCGCCATTTTAGGGGCCAACGAAGATGCTAGAGTTAGGACAGAGAGAGATGGAGGCAACAACTTTTGTGCTATAAAATTCTAATAAAATCTCAAAGGTATTGACTATCTAGGAGAAATCCTATACACAGAGGGGATAAAACATCTTGAAGTGTGCTCATTGTTGGCAACAAGATAAAGCGACTCTATAAGCAAAAGCAACAGTCACCTGGAGCACTGAAGTTTCATCATACTCATTGTTAAAATCCTGAAATATGCCTCTACTGATTGTGAACTAGGTGATGCTCCCAGCAACCTCTACTCCCTTAGCCCTCCTCAGGAACTCCAGGAACCACAAGCTTTCCCAAGAGCCAGCAACAAGCACCCAGACCAGGTCAGATCAGTGTCCCCTCTGAATGGACAGTGCTCCTCCCTCATAGCATACCTACCTATTAACATGACACTCAAACCATAAGCCAAGGAGATCATGACACTTTCCTAGCAAATAAGAGTAGAAGAATGGACACGAGGAGGATAATGGCTATTATAACTCATTTGTAATAAATGCATTTTAAGAAAATTCTAACTTCCTTTTATTTGTTTTTATTTTTATTTATTTGTTTTAAATCCAAGTTAGTTAACAAATAGTGTAATCATGATTTCAGGAGTAGAATTTAGTTAATTCATCACTTACATATGACACCCAGTGCGCATCCCAAAAAGTGCCCTCCTTAATGCCCATCACCCATTTAGCCCATCCTCCCACCCAGTATCCCTCCAGCAACCCTGAGTTTGTTCTCTGTATACAAGAGTCTCTTATGGTTTGCCTCCTTCTCTGTTTTTATCTTATTTTTGCTTCCCTTCCCCTATTCATCTGTTTTGTCTTACATTCCACATGAGTGAAATCATACGGTATTTGTCTTTCTCTGATTTATTTCGCTTGGCATAATACACTCTAGTTCCATCCACAATGTTGCAAACGGCAAGATTTCATTTTTGATCACTAATATTCCCTTGATGTGTGTCCATCTTTATCCATCTGTCCGTGGATGGACATTTGGGCTCTTTCTATAATATGGCTATTGTTGATAGCACTGCTATAAACACTGGTGTGCATGTGCCCCCTCAAATCAGCATTTTTGTATCCTTTGGATAAATATCTTATACTCCAATTGCTGGGTTGTAGGGGAGTTGTATTTTTAATTTTTTGAGGAACCTCCATACTGTTTCCCAGAGTAGATGCTCCAGTTTGCATTCTCACCAGCAGTGCAAAAGAGTTTCCCTTTATCTGCATCCTCACCAACATCTGTTGTTGTCTGAATTGTTAATTTTAATTATTCTGACAGGTATGAGGTAGTATCATTGTGTGGTATTTGTATTTTCCTGATAAGTGATGTTGAGCATCCTTTCATGTGTCTGTTAGCCATCTGAATGTCTTCTTTAGAAAAGTGTCTATTCATGTCTTTTGCCCATTTCTTCATTGGATTACTTGTTTTTTGGTTGTTGAGTTTGATAAGTTCTTTATAGATTTTGGATACTAACCCTTTATCTGATATATCATTAACAAATATCTCCTCCCATTCTGTTGGTTGCCTTTTGGTTTTGCTGCTTGTTTCCATCATTGTGCAGAAGCTTTTTATCTTGATGAAGTCCCAGTAGTTCATTTTTGCTTTTGTTTCCCTGGCCTCCAGAGACATATTTAAAAAAAGGAGGTCAGAATTTTCAAGTTTGTTTGTTTGTTTATTTATTGGGAGAGAGAGAGAGAGAGAGAGAGAGAGAATTCCAAGCAGCCTTCTCAAAATCAGTGCAGAACCCGATGCAGGGCTGAAACTCACAGGACCATGATCATGACCTGAGCCAAAACCAAGAGTCGGATGCTTAATTGACTGAGTCACCCAAGTGCCCCCAACTTCCTTTTAATTCAAAGTTTCTCAACCATACTTTTCTTACTATGGGGTTTTTAGGACTCTAACCTTTATAGTTGGAAAGACCAGGGTCTACTTCTAAAACTTGTAATAGGTAAGTAAAGATACATTAGGATACATTAACCTTTACTCATGTAAACCGCTCCAACATGGGGCAAGACACTGTCCATAATTTCATTCAACACAAAACTGTTGAGGCCCCTCAATGTTTCATGCCTCCTCACTGGTGCTAAGAATGAACCTACAAAGAAGATCCACCTATAACTCTCCAGAATTTACTGTCCAACAATCCTATCACATTGCTCCCTCTTTAGAATCATTTCACCTTTACAAATTCCCATGGGAGAGGGTTTTCTGGAGCAGAGTTGGCTGAAAACCTTTCCCATTTTCTTGTAGTGAGCATATTTAGCCTATTGGGACTCACATACAGATGGTTCCTTAGTCATTCAGAAAAATGGTATACACTAAGACTAGGGACATGTGTTTGGTGAATGACAGGCAGGAGCAACAGAACCATAAAAACTTCGCTGCACTTCAAGAAGGTTTTTTTTTTCATGTGTGTTTGGTTCTCCCCTCTTCCCTTCTTTCCTTCCTCCCTCTTCCCCTCCTCTTTCCTTCCCTTCCTTACTTCCTTGCCTCACTCTTTCTTAAACATCTACCTCTTACCTATGATCTTACCAAAGTCTCTCTACTTTGAAAGAGATTAAGAAAAAAGAAATGAGGCAGGGAGAGAGGTTCTGAGGGAGGGAGGAGAGACAGAATAAGGCCTTAGCTTGAATTTTAGTTGTCACAGCCGAGGGTTGTATGGTAATATTGAATAACCTCTCTGCTTCAAGTTGAGGAATTCAACTCCCTTTTCTGGAGATCTTTTATGAAGGGCCATTCCTCTTATGAACTTTTAGTATCTGCATTAAAACCCTCCTCATATCCCACTGTCAGTACATCATCTCCCTAATAGATTGCCTTCTGCTTGGTAATACCTTGTTTAGTTTTTATTTTCTAAAACTACACTTTGGAGATGAGACAGTGGAATTTTAAAAGATATTACAAAATTAAAATTTCTGCCTGTTGCAGTTTCTAGGAACTAAAGCTGATCCTCATCAAATTATGCTAATTTACTGTATAGTGTTTAATTAAATCTTACCCCAGGCAATCTACTTCCAGGGTTTATTTTTACAGCTTAGAACTTTCAAACATGAAAATGCCTTTCAATTTAAATTAAAAAAAAAAAAAGAAAGAAAGAAACTATTCACTGAAGTTCATTAGGAAAAAAATTTTTACTTTATATCCTGGACTTAATTCAGCCTCAATCCCCTTCTCATTTTTACCCTTTGTCTCTTTCTCTTTTCAGGAAAACAAAAATGCTTCTTAGTAATTCCCTCCCTCTATCCTGAGTAGTAGATAGTACATCTATCTGTGAAATGGCAACCTCTTTTCACTGGGCCATTTCCCAGGCAGATTGTGTTCAGCTAAATATAAACATAAGTGACTGGGGATAAGATGGGATCTCTTTCCTCAGGAAGTGACAAGGGCTGTGTCACTGCAGCTGAGCACGTGGGTCTCAGTGCCACCTGCACCCCAGGTCCACTTTCACAGGAAAAACAAGCTGACGTTCAACAGGCTGCCTCCCTCAGCTCTTACCACCCGCACGCTTGGGATGAAGTTCGTCTCTTCTTTCATCCTGACTCCACCACACGGCCCTGACTGCATCATCTGCCAACTGATGATAAAGAACCTTACTTTCTACATTTTCCCTTGTAGAAAACCCCCAGACAGCCAAGAGCTGCTGGAAGCTTACCGAACTTCTGCTAAACCATCACACAAGAATGTCACACCAGAACCAGCCAAGATGAAAGCTTCTAAGCTTTTCCTCCAACCAGGCATTTTTTTTTGTCCTTTTGGAGAAAATATTACATCTGTATGTTATGACATTGCCCCAGATCTTAAGGAAGCCAAATGCTTTCAAATCATTTTGCAGAGCAAGTACTAGAATATCTTTATAATTTTCCATCATTTCTTATTGGCCTTTTCCCATCGAAGTCACCTAAGCCAAAATATTCCTTCACCCTTTGCTGTACAAATTCTGACCTCAGTTATGTCAGAGACAGGAGGAGCAATCTCCCATATATCAAATCCACTCAACCTCTCTGGAGCACTTGTGGTAGGCAGCCTCCAAGATGGCTTCCAATGATCTCAGCCTCCTGGCATTCTCATCCTGTGTACTACCTCCTACACTGTACTAGGGCTGGTCTGTGAGGTCAGTGATGTACAGTAGAAATGATGGTATGCCACTTCCAAATTTAAGTCATAAAAGATGACATCTTCTATCTTGGATACTCTCTCTGATCATTTTTCCCAGAAGAACCCACTGCCATCCCATGCAACACTCAGTCTATGGGAAGTCCAGGTGGCAAGAAGTTCCACCCAATAGTCAGTGAGGAACTAAGGGCCGTCAAGATCACATAAGTGAGCCTGGAAGGAAATCCTTCCCCAGTTAAGCCTTCAGATTGAGACTTCAGTTCCTGCCAACATTCTGACTGCAATTTTATGAAAGATTAAGCCAGAACCACCCAGTTACCCAGATTCTTAACTCACAGAAACGGTGGTGTTTTATTATATGTTCATTGTTTTAAGCTACTAAATTTAAGGTCAATTTGTTACATAATAATGGGTAACTAATATAGAAATGTTAACTATCCTTTCCTTTCCTCTTCTGGTATCTCAATCAAAGTCTGATTAGGAAAGAAATCACTTGGTTATTTTCAACAGAGTGACTCAATGCAGGGGATTGGTTATAAAAGTGATAGAAATGTTGCTAACTCAGGGGACACTTGGGTGTCTCAGTCAGTTATGCGTCTGACTCCTGGTTTATTCCAAGTCATGGTCTTACTGTTTGTGGTTTTGAGCCTCACATCAGGCTTTGTGCTGACAATGCAGAACCTGCTTGGGATTCCCTCTCTCCCCAACCCCCTCTCTCTTTGCCCCACTGTCCACCTCTCTCTCTAAAAATAAACAAACTTAAAACAAATGTTGTGAAGGAGAGGAAGTGAGAAAACCCAGAGATTAGCAGCACCAGGCAGCCAGGCCCACCCTTAGACTAGAATGACAAAAAGAGAAGGTGGTGTTACCAGAGCCTGCAGACCACATTACTCTGTAATACTCTAATACTGTCCAACAGGACTTGAGATGATGGAAATTATCTATATCTGCATCTCCCAATATGGTAGCCATCAGCAACCTATGGTTATGTAGCACTTGAAAGGTGGCTAGTGCAACTTAAGAAATGAATTTTTGTTTTCAACTTTACTTAGTTTAAATTTATATAGTTGCATACAGCTATATATGGTAGGTAGTGACCATGATATTGCACATTGAAGCTCTAGAAGCTAAAACCACAGTAGGCAATTCCCTTGAGAGCAAGAGCACTGGAGGACACGCAGCTGCTAAGGTGCTACCTGAGCAAGAAGGGCCAGGAGAGAGTGAGTCCCTGACGTCTCTCATCCCTCTCCAATTTCCTCCCTGTCTCCCTGCTGATATCTAGTAGGAAGCAGATGCCAGGAGCCAGCCTCCCTGTGGGATATACAGCACAGCCGGGAGGAGGTATTGACTTCAAGGAAGTGACATGCTCAGAAGAGAAGGACTTTACAATATCTATAGGCATATACCTTTCTCTTGATAAAGGAAACACCACCAACTTCTTTTAGGTTGCACAGCAGCCTTGGATGCAGCCCTGGGACTTTGCCAATCAAATCTCTTCTCCCAAACAAGTACAGCACTCTTCTTAAAGGAATTCAAGCAATTAAATGTCTCTTCATCTTGTTTTAGGTGACAAATTGGTTATTGTGTTTTCCATGGTAAGCTGTAAACTGCCATATTAGACTTATACTGCTACATAACAAATCAACCTATATTTTAGTGGCTTAAAACAACATGTATGTATTATCGCACAGTTTTCATAAAATGGGAATACAGGGAGAGCTTAGCTGGTTCTTCTGTTCAGGATTTCACAGGCTGTAATCAAAGTGTTGTCTCATCTGGAGGCTCAACTGGGGAAAAATCCACTTCCAAGTCCATTCAAATCTCAGAAAGAATTTATTTCTTTGCAGCTGTAGGCCTAGGGGCCCCAGCTTCTTACTGGCTCTTTTCTGGAGGCCACCCATAGTTCCCTGCCATATGACCCTTCCTGTAGGCAGTTCACAAAATGGCTATTTGATTCTTCAAGACCGAAGGAGATTTCCTCACTCCAGTATGCTAAGAGGGACTCCTATCTAACAAAATATAATCAGGGGCATGACACCCCATCACTTCTGCCATGTAACACAACCTAATAAAGGAATTGACATCCCATCACCTTTGCTATATTCTATTGGTAGAAGCAAGTCACAGCTTCTGCCTGCACTCAAGGGGAGTGTTACTCATTGGAGGTTCACCTTAGATTGGGTCTTCCATACTGCTGGAGAACAAACTCTATGTCTTGCTGATATTTGATGTTATATTGTTAACAAACATCATAGTCCCAGCACACTCGAGTTTCTTAGTAGTTTCTTGGATTAGAAAATCCTACTTCCAAAAAATTGGTCCGTGAGGATATGTTGACACTCAGTATGCAGCAAGATGGGAAATACATGAGCAGCAGGGTGGTACTAAAGATTAACCATCTGCTTGACTAGAACACATAGTGAGATTCCCAAACCTGACAAAACAAACTACCTAGACCAAAGCACAGACACAGTAATCACTGCCTAGTTCAGGAACATGGTGGAAGATAGAAGTCATGCATAAACAGCTGTGTCACAGGTCAGGATGCAGATGGACTTTATTTGGTTCATATATAGTTGTTTTAAAAAATGAATTAGTTGCCAACATCTTCTAATCAGGAAATTTCACACTGAAATTCAGATTCTTTCTTCTCTTGAAATTGCCATGAGCAGCGGGATAGGACGGGTGGCTACCCCTCTTTAAACACAGTATGTGTTTAATCAGTCAACCCTTACCCAGCCACCTCCAATCAGAAGTCATATGAGTTTGCAACCTCTAAGATAATATAACAACGGGTCCCAGAAGGTGAAGTAGGTTCAAGCCCCAGAAATACAGGAAGTGACCAAACTTCAGAAGTCCATTACAGGTTGCTAAGATGTGGAGAACACCGACCAAAGAGATGCTCTATTAAGAGAGAAGCCAGCCTAAAGTTGGAAAAAGACTCAACAATCTTTACAGAGGAACTCAGGATAGGGACACGATAGAAGCCAGTTCTACACAGAGGCTAGCTAACGAAGCACCTTTGTGCCATAGAATCCTATGTTCAGAACTGAGACCTTGTAGGATAGTCGGAAATGCACAAGATTCAGGGATTCTGCCTTGGTGCCCTCACTCACAAAGCAGTACACTTGGAAAGGGGACTTAATGCTCCTCTCCCACCAGAGGAGTAACTCAGAAACTAGACATTGGACCTAAGTCAACAACTAGAAATTTGAGTGAATTCTATGAAGAGATGAGGTAAAGGGCTGGGGCTGATAAAGAGATTTCATTCCGCTTAATTCTTCAAGGATAAGACTCCAAATTTGTTTCAGGAAATGTTTATCTGGTTTTGTTAGGAATTAAGGTGTTAAAGAATCTGTCTCCTGCTTCGCTTAAAAACAAAATGTCACCACTGAATCTCAGACATATTTAAAATCATGAATGTAGAGCTCCGGGAATAATTAGCAAAGAGTTTCTACCTCAAAGGAGAAATTGCTGTTTGTATGAATTTTCCCAAAGTGGCGGACAAAATAAATTACTCTTCTCTGAAATCTTTTTTTTCTTTCATTTTCTGTCATTTTCTTCTTCCACCACCTTTCCTATTTCTTAGTCATCTCCTATTTAGATGTAGGAAAGGATCAATGTCTTGCTAGTAAATTTCTGAATACTTAAAGCTTCCTGTCAGTGATTTGTTTTTTTGTTTTTTTTGTTTTGTTTTGTTTTGTTTGTTTTGTTTTGTTTTTTTCCAGAGGAGAGAGCGCACAAGGGAGGGGCAGAGAAAGAGGGAGAGAAAGAATCCCAAACAGGCTCTGAGCTGAGAGCTGGGGCTCTTGGTCTCACAACCGTGAGATCATGACCTGAGCCAAAATGAAGAGGCAGTCACTCAACCAATTGAGCCACCCAGGCGCCCCTAAACTTCCTGTCAGTGAATTCTACTGCTTGGTACACTCACTGGTTCTTAGGATGATTAGTTGAAAGTACCATCTACTTTCACCACTGGATGCTCACAGAGAGATGTGGTTTGTTCTTGAATCACAAACTTCTCCACCACGCCTTGCAGCAATTCCTATTCTTGGTTTATAAAGGGTCTATGTACTGATGAAACAGAGGGGTATCAGGATCAACCATGATGATGGAGGGGTCTTGTTGAACAACTGCACAAAGCAGCAGCAGTCAGGAAGGTCTCAGTGGAGGTTAGCAGGAGCAGAGAGCAGCCCTCCCATCTCAAGGCTGCCCATACCAGGGTTAATTTCATATGCCAAGAGTGGCATGTATTTAACCGCTAGTGCTTAGGCATGCCACAACCTACAGAAAAGCCAAATGAAACTTCTCCTGAGAAACATATAGCCTGGAATTATGACGGAGGTGAGAGCAGTCTTGAGAAAAGAAGAAAAGAAATTCAGTGGTAGGTAGAGATCTACCCTTGCAGCAGATGAAGCCACCATCCTTGATGCAATTATAAGGAATACAGGGCCCCCCATTTCTTCCCCAGATCCCTGGCTGTCACGGACTCTATTTTCCCTAGCCCTCAACCCAGTATCTGCAAGCCCCGAAGGTGATTTAAGTCCTCAGATCCTTTTTTTTACTTCACTCTTCTTGAAAACCTTCATTAATTTAAAAATTCATCCAGCTAAATTCTTTAAGTAATGGCTCAAGGATTGTTTGCTCGTGAACTCATCAAGTAAGAGCTCCATGCATGTTCTGTGAAGGAGCTAGATGGTGCTCCTCCGGGGAAGGCGGGGTCTCCGGTTTTGATTATCACACCCTAAGGGACCATGTCCCCTTAGAATTTCTGTCCTTGAGGGCTGACTTTATTGCCTCTCCATGGAGCATATCTCTGGCTTTAAAAGCAAGCTCTGAGTACTAGAAGTCTGGTAAGAAAACCTCCGTTTCTGAATCAGTGCACCACCCTGCACCATTAATGCTCCCTTGAGTACCTGCTAAGTAACCAGGCATGTCTAGCTCTTTTCAGGGGTACTAGGTTCCAGCTCATAAACATGACTGAAATCTGGTTGCAAATATACCCCAAGAGTTCAAAGCTGATGCTGCAGACACAGTAAAACTCTCTTGTCAGCCAGGCTCATCTGTTCCATTAGGGGTGGGGCTGGGTGGGAAGGGACTACAGTGAACCGAGTTGTTCTGCAGTTTAAGTGAAAGAGCTCTTGAGAGGAAGGATGGGTTGGGGGTGGGGGCAGGGAGGGCGGGAAACCCCACTTCCTTTTACAAGGTAGACAGAGGAAGGGAGATCCAGATTGCTATACATAGGTACATAGCCTCCTCACACTCTGTGACCAACACCATGCTGTGAAGCCTACTGCCCCTCTCCCTGTCTCTGGAACAGAATCATATAAATGTAGTGTGTAGCTTGGGAGAAGATCCAGATCACGGTTTTTCCCAGTCCCATTTTCATCTTGGTGGTGTCCTGGAAAATGAATGGAACAGGAATGATTTATTCTTCTTCCTATCCTAACCGCTGCTGGTCTACTTAATATCTGGTTATTTACAAGATGCTATTAAACAAGGCAAAAACATATATATGATGTGGGTGTGGTGTGTGTGTGTGTGTGTGTGTGTGTGTATGCACGCGCACACACGTATAAGACAGACACCAAGCCTGAAGATGACAAAGTGAGAGTAAAAGCCATGCACAATTCCAGTTCTTACTGAATAGTCTGGTTATATACTGGGGAAGTAACATAATTCCCCAGCAACACTCATTTATTTAGCTAATCAAGTTATAAATTACAGATAAAATATTGACTTCGATCTATAGTTACTGATGTGACTCTCTAGATTTACTGTTAATAATAAATGAAGTTGCAAAAAATACATACCGTGTGGTCCAATTTCCAGAATAACGAAACTCAAAAACACAAAATAGAACCATACATGTATTTATGGTTTAGAGATACAGTGAACAGAGACCTATCTGTTTTATGCTAAATACTTCTGTATTTGTGAAAAATACATGTCATTGTTACTTAAGTAATTAAAAGTAAATATACTAATAAAGAGGACTTTACAAAGCCATTCTGGAATCAATTTTCTTGGTATGGCAATGACTACAACCCATCATGCAACAACTGATCAGTGTCACTTAAGTTGGCCACCAAAACTTCTCTTTACTCTTATACTCAATAGACTATTATCTATTTAAGACATTCAACACTTATTCTTAAGTTGTAAATCCACATTTCTTTGCTTCCTAATGAAGCCATTAAGCACATGAAGGCAAGAATCTTGTCTCATATTTTATTATGTTTCCTGTCCTCCCACCACCTGGTTCATTGTTAATGTACATAATAAATATTTGATAAATACCAGTTGAATTTAACTCACTCTAAGTCTCCTTCATAGGCGCAAGATTTAATTGTTGTAAATGTTTAAAAAGATAGACTACATACATCTAGGAATACAAACATCTCCTTAAAATTTATACCTTTTAGTGAATATGCTCCAAGCCATCAGTTTGAATTATGTAGAGACAGAAGAGGACAGGGAGGGGAGGAAGTACTCTTTTAACAGACTGGTGCTCTGGTCTATAACTGATCACTATGAGCTCTATTTTCTGTGCCTGTGTCCCTTTAAAAGCCGTTTTGAAATAGCTGT